>NC_137111.1:48452894-48512894 GCF_949357685.1 Gobio gobio
TTTTAAAGAGATGGTGGTCCAGTGGGTTAAACCATGGAACTGATATGCAGAAGGTTGCTGGTTTGATCCCAGCGGTCGCCACCAGTGTGTCCTTGAGCAAGGCACTTTACTCCATGTTGCTCCAGGGGGATTGTCCCTGTAATAGGGGACACTGTAAGTCGCTTTGGATAAAAGCGTCTGCCAAATGCATAAATGTAAATAAATGTAAAAAACTACTTTGTCACAAAAAAAGAGATTTCATTTTAATAAATTAAATCCATAGTTAATTATATAAATAACTACTACTACTAATAATAATAATAATTGAATTATTATTCACAGAATGGTATTAGTAGTAAATATTTATTTATTTATTTATTTAGCAAAATACAGTCCCATGGTCCGTAATAAATATTTATGGCTAGTATTATTTTTTATTTTAAAAATATAATAATAATAATAATAATGCAAAATACAGTTTCATGTTCAGTGTAAATGGTTATGGCCAGTATAATATTTACATTATATTTATATTATATAATTTATATACAATAAATAAATAAGAGTTAAAATAAATAAATAATAATAATATTAATAATAATAATGCAAAATACAGTCTCATGGTCATTAATACATATTTATGGCCGGTATTATTATTTTTTATTTTAAATAATAATGGTAATACTAAATAAATAAATAAATATACAGTCTCATGGTCAGTAATAGATATTAATGGACAGTATTATTTTTTTATTTTTAAATAATAATAAGATTAATAATAATAATAATAATAATAATAATAATAATAATGCAAAATACAGTTTCATGTTCAGTATAAATGGTTATGGCCAGTATTATTCATTTATTTACTTTAAATAAATAAATAAATAAATAAATAAATAAATAAATAAATAAATAAATAAATAAATAAATAAATAAATAAATAAATAAATAAATAAATAAATAAATAAATGAGTTAAAAATAAATGAGTTAAAAATAAATAAACAATAATAATATTTATAATAATAAAAATAATAATAAAAATGCAAAATACAGTCTCATGGTCAGTAATACATATTAATGGACAGTATTATTTATTTTAAATAGTAATAATAATATCTAATAATAATAATGCAACATACAGTTTCATGGTCAGTAATAAATATTTATGGCTAGTATATTTTTTCCAGTGGTAGTTGTGGTAAAATAAATAAATATATATATATATATATATATATATATATATATATATATATATATATATATATATATATATATATATATATATATATATATATATATATATATATATATATATATATATATATATATATATATATATATATATATATATATATATATATATATATATAATTTAGCTCTCTGATTTTAAAGTGGAGATAAAGCTTCATAAAAGCTGATATATTTGACCATTTTGAGATTACCATCGCTGATTAATTGTGCATTAATTGTGTTTTGTACCAGATTGGATACATAATTAACAATTAAAGCAGGAATATGAATTAAGAAAATGCAGGCCTAATGCATTTCAAGCTACAGACTAAACTCATTTGACTTCCTTCATACCATGTCCTCGCGCATTTAACGTGTGTGTGTGTGTGTGTGTTTTACTCTCTCATTCCTGAAATAGCCTGATATCCATCTCTTCCCTCCATCTCTAACGTTCACACGTTCCCTGGCTCCATACCTGATCCTTCATCAGCGCTCGCAGACTCTCCGAAAGCGGATCCGGCCTGATTACTCGCACATCTATTGTGCCTGTTCTGTTTTTAACCGTGTTAAAGCCCACGTGAGTCTGATAAGCGCTTTTGTGAAATGACACACTCTTTGTATTGTTCTGACACGTCGCTCCTTCTTTCTCTGGATTCACAAGTAATTGATTCGCCTCCTAAAAAGCAGCGTGGAGACGAAGAGTTTCATATGTGTGGCACATATATTGTCTCAGCGGGTGCATAAATCTCTTTCGGGTGGCATGCGAGACGGTTCTTTATGATATTATGTGTAATATTTGGGCTCGAACCCGTCCGCCACCTGAGGGCGTTACAGTGGCAGGCATTACGAGCGTCTGGAGATGGAAACGTTCCTGTGAAACTTGCTAACAGGTCTCACACACACACACACTCCAGCACGTTTTAATACGGTTCGTCCCTCCCAAGTGAGGCAATGCAGAATCGGCGGTTTGCAATTCAAATGAAAAATGCTATTTTCGACACGAGCTGTGTTTCATATTCTCCCTCGAACCATTCCAGAGCAGAGAAAACCAATTACAGGAGCTGCTGAAAAATAATGCAAAGCCTAATAAAAAATGCAAATTCATTTGGCAGGTTTGCCGCCTAAGTGGAGCTTTTTCCTGTAAAGAGATTTCCGCGCATGCAGTCTCAGGCTCTGAGGAGGAGTGTGTGTGTCCAACAGCAAGACTGCGACGTTTAAGACAAACTCTAACTGCATTTACATTGTGTTGGAATTAAACATGCATTTCATTCTGTAATGTTTTATGAAAAGAATGCATTGAATCAATCCTATAATCTCATCACTGACAGCATCTGTCTGTACTCTGAGCTCAGGAATGACACATGATGGGATAAAGCTATGGTCATACTAAAATATCCAGTAGAGCGAGTATTATTTATTTATTTAAAATAAAATAATAATAATAATAATAATAATAAATATGCAAAATATTGTTTCATGGTCAGTATGTTTAATCAAAAGTCATGTTTATTGCCAGTATTATTTATTAAAAAATAAATAAAAATAATAATAAATATGCAACGTTTCATAGTCAGTAATTAATATTTATGGCCAGTATTATTTATTTATTTTAAATAATAATAATGAAAAAATACAGTTTCATGGTCAGTTATTCATATTAATGAATTTATTTATTTATAATGTATTTATTTAAAATTGCATATTATTAATAATAATAATAAAATATGCAAAATACGGTTTCATGGTCAATAATTAATATGTATGGCCAGTATTATTTATGTATTTGTATTATTATTATTATTATTATTATTATTATTATTATTATTATTATTAAATAAAAATATGAAAATACAGTTTCATGGTCAGTAATATTTATTTATTTATTTATTTATTTATTTATTTATTTATTTATTTATTTATTTATTTATTTATTTATTTATTTATTTAAAATAATAATAATAGAATTATGCAAAATACCATTTCATGTTCATTGTTTAGTATAAATGTTTATTATTAATAATAATAATAATAATAATAATAATAATAATAATAATAATAATAATAATAATAAAATATGCTAAATAAAGTTTCATGATCAGTAATGAATATTTATGGCCAGTATTATTTATTTATGTATTGTTGTTGTTATTGTTGTTATTATTATTATTATTATTATTATTATTATTATTATTATTATTATTATTAATAATAATAATCATAATACTCATAATCGTAATAATAAATATGCAAAATAGTTTCATGGTGAGTAATATTTATTTATTTATTTATTTATTTTAAATAATAATAATAATAATAATAATAATAATAATAATAATAATAATAATAATAATACAATTAATATTAAATACGGTTTCATGGTCAGTAATTAATATTTATGGCCAGTATTTTTTTATTTATTCACAAATAAATTAAATAAATAAATAATACAAAATACAGTTTCAAGGTCAGTATAAATGTTTATGTAATAAATATCTTTGTAATAAAGCTCTATCTAATCTGAAATTGACTATTTTCCAGTTTTTGTGCATGTAATATATTTCATGCTTAGTGAAATCGTGTCGTCTAACGTCAAACCTCTGTTGCAATCAAGTTTGGATTGCCTTCTAAGGTTAGCAATCCCAGAATGCACTGCGATGATGACAATATGTCTTTGCGAGAGAGGATAAATGTGATTTATATTTCATGCAATACTGAAAACAGTTATTAAATTGTATAATCTAGTTCCAAATGGACTATTTTACTGAATATGTTTGTCTACTGCGCTCTAAAAAGAAACTATTACCACAACAAATGCACGGTTACAAGTTAAAACGATCATTTATTTAAACTTTTTAAGTTGCAAACATTATTTTGATGAGTTCTGTTGACATAATAATGTTGAGCATTACATCAACTCAATATTGATGAATAATATACATAATGTGTAATTTAAACGGAAATTTCTGCAAAAAAAAAAAAAGTTGATGGAATGTTTTGAACTTTGAATATTTCTAGTTTCCATCATACTTTGCAGGACTGGATAAGGAGAATAAATATTAGACTTTTATTAGATTTGGCATTTAAAAGAGTTTCTGTAATGAAAAGATAAGTTAAAGTAAAGTTGAGCGAGTGATCAGGTGAGCCGAACTGCTGTGAGTGAGTGGAGGTGGGGCTCATTTGCATATTCATGAATATGCACATACTAAATGAAGCAAGGGTGTCGAGTTACATTCAAGCTATTTAAAGGCATGAAGAAATTATTTTCACAGGGAAAAATTTAAATTTTAATGCTCAAATATGAGTTTTAAGGGATACAATTGTTGACTTCAAATATGCTTATTTGGATTGTGTTGTTAGATTAGCCAAAATCAAAAAGTAGTGCAATCAAGTGGGAGTTTTGATAGATGTTTCGTTTTGCCCATATTTTAAGGCAGCATCTCATTTATCCTTTGTGGTTAAGACATGCATTCCAATAATGGATAAGTCGTACTTCATTAAATATTCATGTGCTTTGCATCTTTGCCACATACTCAAACTCTATTTGACCAAAGGCAGCCTCAAAAAACATCTGACCAATCACGTCAGTGTGGGGGCGGGGCTTTTCTCCGCTGGCGTCCTATGATGCTCAAAGTGTTTCTAAGGACATTTCTAAGCTTAACTAAAGTAGAGTTGAGTGAGTGGAGGCGGGGCTCATTTGCATATTCATGAATATGCATATTCTAAATGAGTGTCGAGTTACATTCAAGCTATTTAAAGACATGTAGAAATGATTTTCACTTAAACAAAATGTGATTTTGATGAGTTTTAAAGACCCCCTGTGGTGAAAATCAAGTTTGAAATGTTGTTTATAAGTCTATGTGGTGTTTTTAATATGCTTTCAGACAAACCATGTTCAAAGTTATGCCATTGCTGAGTATTTTCTCCTTAAAACTGCAGTGAACCAAAGACGGTTTGAAATCGCCTGCGTTTCTGAAGTCACGAACTACCTGTTAACCAATCACGTCACAAGGGGGCGGGGCTTTAGCATATCATTAACGGTTTTCATAGCAGTGGACGGTGTCTCAAGAGAAGATATTTTTCTGTTGATGTGACAAATCATGTACATTTAGCAATATATCAGATGAATTATATATCTGATGTATGATGTTACGATGAAATGCCTTTCTCCACTGATGTTGTTCAAAGCGTTTGACTGTTCAAAGCAGACTGAGATGGCGAACGAGAACATGGTTTATGTAACATTAGCAACACATAATTAGCCGTTTGATAACACAGTCAACCAAAAGGCTAATCATATTACTGTCATGTGTCCGACTTTGTAAAGAGCGATACACAAACGCATTAGCATTCTGATGTAGACAAGCCTGTATAATTCGCTCTTCCACTTCTTCACTCAAACATACAGGATTAAACCAGCGTTTCCACTTGCCATTGTGTAGCGTTTACAGTTGAGCGAGTGATCAGGTGATCCGAAGTGGTGAGTGAGTGGAGGCGGGGCTCATTTGCATATTCATGAATATGCGTATACTAAATGAAGCAAGGGTGTCGAGTTACATTCAAGCTGTTTAAAGGCATAGAAAGGCAAAACATTCTTTTATTTATTGTATTTTGATGATCAAAGATGAGTTTTTAAGGGATACAATTATTGACTGCAGGGGGACTTTAACCCTTAAAGACCTAGACTGACCTAGAAAATAACTATTGTTCTAAAATGTTTACTAACTTTTAAACCGCAAATCCAATCTGTATGCTGTAAAATGCACAGTAAAGAGGAGTGTTTTACACCGTTTCAGTGTTATTATATAACTATCTTTCTATTTACTTTACTCCCTGGACTTTTTTGGACACATCTACATTGTCAGTAAATAATATACACCTGTTTTCACTCAAAAAACGCCTAGAATAATATTATAATAAATGGCTATAACTTGCTGAGGGATTGTTTCATGTTGACAAAATGTCATCTGGAAGTCTAAAACAACCAAGTCTAACGTTCTAAAGGAAAAAATCCAAACTTCATGAAGTTCTGTTTGAGTTCACAGTAAAAACACATACGTTTTGCTGCAGTTTTTCTTAAAATTCTATTAATTTAACCCATTCGCAGACTAAATATATGTAAAATTGGGACTTCAAGATGAAAACTTCATGTTCTCCTGTTTAAAATGATATATGACACTTGATGCTAAGAAAAACAAAAGTAAAGAAAAGTAGAGGCAAGTCCAAAAATGTTCTAGGTCTTTTAAGAACTGATCACTGAAAGGTTCTTCGCGGAACCAAAAATGTCTTTTCAATGGCATCGCTTTTGAAACAAAAAAGCTTTGCATCAAACTCTGGTGCAATCAATTGTAAGTTGCGATAGTTTTCTAGTTTGGCAGTTTTGCACACAAAAAACGCAACACTAAGTGAAAATGGCGATAGATTCTCTACACTGGGAAAATAACAGTATTTTCTTTGCAATAAGTGTAAACTGTAATTAGATGCTGTTTATACTTATAAAATAGTTGCAGATACTGTTTGCACCTCAGTGTTGTTGTTCAGTAAGAGTATGCAATAATAACATTAGCCGCCTCATTCATGAAACTTTCATAATTATATGAGTTAATTCAGAGTAATTTGCACGTAAAGTGAACGCTTCATATACCACGGATTCAGTAGTTAAATGTGTGTATATTCGTAAATAGGGCACATGTGCACGCTCGTTCATAATTAGCATAATTATCATCATTCGAATTAGCCATCTCGTAAAATATGTACGAATTGTCGTGAGAACGGGTTGGAATATCCATGGCAATAATGTGGTGTTACACTCAAAAAAATGCTGGGTTAAAAATAACCCAAATTGGGTTGAAAATGGACTAACCCAGCGATTGGGCTGTTTTAACCCAGCGATTGGGTTGTTTTAACCCAGCGAATGGGTTGTTTTAAGCAAACATTTAACCCAACTGCTGGGTTAAAACAACCCAATTGCTGGGTTAGTCCATATTCAATCCAACTTTGTTTTTTTTTAACCCAGCATTTTCTAGAGTAGTAGTATCTCATTTTGAAGAATATTACTGAATATAAAAATGCAGTAACCAACAACATTAACTTCTCTATTGTTATTCGGTCATTGTACAAGTAGGATGATTGGTCGGGGTAGTATTTGTCCCGCCCCTCCTCCTCTGTGATTGGTAAAAAGTGATAGTGACGAGGGCTGCCTATTACCCAAAGTTGAGCAGTAAAAAAAAAAGGCCAAATTAAAGGGAAATATTAATAAGGTACATAGTGCATCAAAATGCAATGTCATAATTTTGCCTAAATTAGTACACAGAACATTCAAATGTTTTACATATTTACACGTGGTAGGGAGCAGGTGTACATTTCTTTCGTACCAACAAACATTTTTACAATACGAACATTTTCGTGAATCCGAAAAGTTACGTCAGAACGGCTTTATGAATGATATTCGTTCTGCTCGTGTTTCATGAATGAGGCCATAGAGTGTACACTCAAAAAAATGCTGGGTTAAAAATAACCCAAGTTGGGTTGAAAATGGACTAACCCACTGATTGGGTTGTTTTAAGCAAACATTTAACCCAACCGCTGGGTTAAAACGACCCATTCACTGGGTTAAAACAACCCAACCGCTGGGTTAAAACGACCCATTCACTGGGTTAAAACAACCCAATTGCTAGGTTAAAATGACCCATTCACTGGGTTAAAACAACCCAATTGCTAGGTTTAAACATCCCATTCACTTGGTTAAAACAACCCAATTGCCCAATTGCTGGGTTAAAACAACCCATTCACTGGGTTAAAACTACCCAATTGCTGGGTTAAAATGACCCATTCACTGGGTTAAAACAACCCAATTGCTGGGTTAGTCCATTCTCAACCCAAATTTGGTTGTTTTTAACCCAGGATTTTTTTAGAGTGTAAATAATTATATTTATTAAAATCATTAAATGGATTCCGCCTTATCGGGACAATAAAGCCCTCCCTACTCCGACCCCTAACCGTAAACACTTTATTATTAAACACGTTCAAAAATTTTCTTAATTATTTTTGAAAATAAATGATTTTCTAATCTGATGCATGATGGGAAAAGGGAGTAGAGCGAGTTCGGCAAAAGGCGGATTCGAACTCTGGTCGATTCATGTCACTACACTCCAAAAAATGCTGAGTTAATAATAACCCAAATTGGGTTGAAAATAGACTAACCCAGCAATTGGGTTGTTTTAACCCAGCAATTGGATTGTTTTAAGCAAACATTTAACCCAACCGCTGGGTTAAAACAACCCAATTGCTGGGTTAGTCCATTTTCAACCCAACTTGGGTTATTTTTAACCCAGCATTTTTTAGAGTGTACTGTTACCAATCCAGCGTCTTCTGTGATTTTGTCTGGACCAATCAGACGTCAGTGGGCGGAGTTAGTGGAAATAGCCTCCGCCAACAAGGCAAAAATAGGTTCAAATAGACAATCCTTTCTCATTTTGCCCATATTTTAAAGCAGAATCTCATTATCCTTTGTAGTTAAGACAATCCTTTGTGTGCTGTGCATCTTTGCAACTACGCTGTTGGTGTTGTTTATCGAGAGGAAGTGCACTAGAAACAGAGCTCTAGTCTCTGTCCTGCTGTACTAAAGCACCCTCAGCCTCTGGATGTTGACTGTAGATCTGTATCTTCAGGGATCGTTTGAAAGAGTGTTTCCCCAAAGCATTGTTTTCTTCCTCAAACGAACTCTCTCGCAGGTGTAACCTACAAACACTTCAGCTGCGCTGCACAGAGCTTTCTGCTAGCAAACGGCTTCTCGTCGTTCTGTTTTAAGGTGAGGGGTGAATTGTTGTGGTGATGATTTCATGCGGTCTGATATTTGTGTTATGAACGAGACGTTTGATTGCATTCTCCAACTGGCCTTCTGTGTTGGTGGATATCTCTGCGCCGCTGTGATCCGAGACACGCCGTCTTCTGAGAGAAAGATGAACCACGGGAAGTGTTTGAAGGCTGTGAAAGTGTGAACTATAACTGTCCAAAAAGACGAAGAATAGAGAAGAGAAGCGTGTGTGAATCTCACACTCCTGCCAAGAACATGTCCTAGTCATATTCACCCCAAAATCAAAGACGTAAGCTGCTATTTTTGGCAGAAAAAAAAAGGAATTGTAGCCTACAGGGATTAAAGTTCTTTATTAAAAGCATACGCACTGAAAAGTTGATTATTTGTAAGACTAAAAAGTAAAGAAAGTATCACTATTATTTCATAGATTAAAAACAGCTTGCAAATTAAACACATTGGCAAAAGAAAAGCTGTTCTAAAACACATTCCTCCCTTAAAAAATTGTCTTAAATAAAGGTATGTTTAAAGGAATATGACAAAAGTTTTCAGTCTTTATTTTTTTTATTAGGAACCATTAAGATATTTTTTAGTTGTGAAATTATTTTCATGTTAAAGGTAGACTATGTAACTTTTATCCTGCGTTCATATCGAATGCGAATAAAGCGTCAAATTCGCGTCTATCGCATCTAGTTGGACGCTTGAACATTTTGAATCCACTCGCGCGTCCAATTCGCTGTGTATAAATCGAGCGTTCGAGGCGAAAGGGGGAAGTGGGAGGGGCTAATGCTAGGCGGTTGTCTGTTTACAAGATGGCTGATGCTGATCGAGCATTCATCGAGAGAGTCACCGCTCTGGAGTCGAGTTTAGATTATCTGCCCGAGCCCGAACTTGACCCGACCCGGATGATATTTCCCGCCACTATCCTCAGGCCTTGATCAAGCATTTGTGTTTTTTTAATCATTACTTTATTAGCCTAATTGGGTGGGCAGAAAGCAATGCTATACTCAAAAATATATATACAGGTGCTGGTCATATAATTAGAATATCATCAAAAAGTTGATTTATTTCACTAATTCCATTCAAAAAGTGAAACTTGTAAATTATATTAATTCATTACACACAGACTGATATATTTCAAACGTTTATTTCTTTTAATTTTGATGATTATAACTGACAACTGAGGAAAATCCCAAATTCAGTATCTCAGAAAATTTGAATATTGCTTAAGACAAATACAAAGAAAGGATTTTTAGAAATCTTGGCCAACGGAAAAGTATGAACATGAAAAGTATGAGCATGTCCAGCACTCAATACATCGTTGGGGCTCCGTTTGCCTGAATTACTGCAGCAATGCGGCGTGGCATGAGGAGATCAGTCTGAGGTGTTATGAGCCCAGGTTAATCTGATAGTGGCCTTCAGCTCTTCTGCATATCGCATCTTCCTCTTCACAATACCCCAGAGATTTTCTATGGGGTTAAGGTCAGGCGAGTTTGCTGGCCAATTAAGAACCGGGATATCATGGTCCCTAAACCAGGCACTGGTTGCTTTGGCACTGTGTGCAGGTGCCCAGTCCTGTTGGAAAATGAAATCTGCA
This sequence comes from Gobio gobio, assembly GCF_949357685.1. Lineage (NCBI taxonomy): Eukaryota > Metazoa > Chordata > Actinopteri > Cypriniformes > Gobionidae > Gobio > Gobio gobio. The sequence continues at coordinate 48,463,515 of NC_137111.1, forward strand.
TCTCCATAAAGTCGGTCAGCAGCAGGAAGCATGAAGTGCTCTAAAAATTCCTGGTATACGTTGACCTTGGACCTCAGAAAACACAGTGGACCAACACCAGCAGATGACATGGCACCCCAAACCATCACTGACTGTGGAAACTTTACACTGGAGCTCAAGCAACGCGGATTGTGTGCCTCTCCTCTCTTCCTCCAGACTCTGGGACCCTGATTTCTAAAGGAAATACAAAATGTACTTTCATCAGAGAACATAACTTTGGAGCACTCAGGAGCAGTCCAGTCCTTTTTGTCTTTAGCACAGGCGAGACGCTTCTGACGCTGTCTGTTGGTCAAGAGTGCAACAGCTGAGACCCATGTCTTGCATGCGTCTGTGTGTAGTGGTTCTTGAAGCACTGACTCCAGCTCCAGTCCACTCTTTGTGAATCTCCCCCATATTTTTAAATGGGTTTTGTTTCACAATCCTCTCCAGGGTGCGGTTATCCCTATTGCTTGTACACTTTTTTATACCACATATTTTCCTTCCCTTCGCCTCTCTATTAATGTGCTTGGACACAGAGCTCTGTGAACAGCCAGCCTCTTTTGCAATTACCTTTTGTGTCTTGTCCTCCTTGTGCAAGGTGTCAATGGTCGTCTTTTGGACAACTGTCAAGTCAGCAGTCTTCCTCATGATTGTGTCGCCTACAGAACTCGACTGAGGGACCATTTAAAGGCCTTTGCAGGTGTTTTGAGTTCATCAGCTGATTAGAGTGTGGCACCAGGTGTCTTCAATATTCAACCTTTTCACAATATTCTCATTTTCTGAGATACTGAATTTGGGATTTTCCTTAGTTGTCAGTTATAATCATCAAAATTAAAAGAAATAATCATTTGAAATATATCAGTCTGTGTGTAATGAATGGATATAATATACAAGTTTCAATTTTTGAATGGAATTAGTGAAATAAATAAACTTTTTTATAATATTCTAATTATATGACCAGCACCTGTATATTTAGCAAAGCATGAACTAATACTACAACAAAAAAAAACAAATGTGTAAAAAGTTGCATGAGTCAGGATTAGTCTAAAGATGTGTGTTAAACCCCCAGCACATACAGTGATTCTGAACAGAACCGCTCTGCGATGCCATCATGAGCTGCTCGTGTGAACACTGTGCTTTGCTTAACTATTTATTTTCGTTTCTAAATGTTTTGTTTAAAAGTGGACATTTCAAGCTTTCTCTACACATATTTCTCATGTCTGTGAGGCTGAGATTGGGTTTATTTATGAGACATGTTCAAGAGCAATGCAAGTGATCGCTCTGGCGCCTCCATGTCAGATTGTTGTCTGCTATAGCCTATTTGCAGAGATGTATAGTTACAAAGTAGAACTACTTCACTACTGTACTTAAGTACTAAAAGGCAGTATCTGTACTTTATCAGAGTATTATTTTTTTCTCCTACTTCCACTTTTACTTCAGTACATATTTTCGATGAGTTTAATACTTTTACTCCGATATTTTTTTTATGTGCTGCATCGTTACTCGTTACAATTATAAAATTTTTTACGAATCATTCCATTCCAAACCCACATTACCTGCCAGAACGGTAGATGGCAGGTTTGATGAAGCTGGCACATCATTGAGCGAATCGAGCTATTAAGAAGACTGCGCGTGCTTCTGTTCTGCCTTTTGATCAGCTTAAAAGATGGACAAACCAAAAACACCACCTTCCACCCCTTCAACTTCATGTGATCGTGGCTGTGAGAGAGAGAGAGCGCGCGAGAGAAAGAGAGAGAGAGAGCGCGAGAGAGAGAGCGCGCGCGAGAGAGCCCCGCGCATCACATTCACTGTCTTTAAAACAACACGAGCGTCTTGTGCTCAAATTGCTCTCTATTTGTTTACATAGTTAATGTGCACTGTGAAGTAACATATACAAACAATGAACAGCTGTATTTTTATTAACTAAGATTAACAAAGATTAATAAATACAGTAACAAATGTATTGATCATGGTTAGTTCATGTTAGTTATTAGTCTAATACATTAACTAATGTAATGTTAACAAATCAAACCATATTGTAAAGTGTTACAAACAAATAATTTACTCAGAACACCTCTTGAAATGAGAATATAAGTGTGCTTACCCCATTTTTTTTTTAGTAAGAGTGGTTATAGTAAGATTTAATCTTAATGAACTACAGTATTTTCAGGTTATTTATATGACTGTGTAGAAAAATTACCTACCAACATTGTGATTGTCCTTTAGCGTAATCATTTGAAATAATAAAAACAATATGATGTTCAAACTTTTGACTACTTTCTTTAAAAACTACATAACACAATACTTGTACTTTTACTTTCAGTACTTGAGTAGTACATTTTTAAATAAACTACTTGCAATACTTAAGTACAAAAAATGTTGAATACTTTAGTACTTCTACTTAAGTGTGGTGCTTAAAGAGCACTTCAACTTCTACTCAAGTCACTTTTTTGATAAGGAACTTGTACTTTTACTCAAGTCTGTCTCTCTAGTACTTTATACATCTCTGCCTATTTGCTTCTTATTTATTAAATCCAGGCGATTGGCTGATGAAAAATTTATTAAAATTAAGATACAATTTGCACAAAACTAAATTCACTTTAACCCTCAGAGCCCGACGGCATCGCCCACGATGTCACACGGCACCTCCGATAAATATTTATATTATTTCATGAAACTTTTATCGATTTTCTTAACGTTTTTTACAGCAGAAAGCTAACGAGCTAGCCATCACGGGGGTGTCTTTGGTGTCTTTGTAGCCTTTACAGAAGGTTTTCTATCCAGCCTGGAACATGTGCATCTTTTTGGAGTTGTTCAGCAATAAATCAAAACGCTTACATCCAAGATTTATCCACTTGATGTCCATAATTTATACATTTTCCATAATTTTTGCCGCTAGCTCGATGCTAGCTGCCATTTTGGATGAGGGTTTGACCAATGACAGGCTGATCCGTCATCCACGTTGGTGTGCGTCATTACGTATGAACCACAGCTTTGTTATTGTGGAGAGAGAGAGACGCACGGCAAGTATTTTTGAGGAGAGAGAGAGAGAGATGCGCTGCAGTTTTGAGTAGTTTTGTGGAGAAAGTTTGAGGAAAAAGTTTGAGGAGAAAGTTTGAGGAGAAGTTCCTGATAGGAACTGTTTTGAGGCTTGGCACCAGTAAATATCCAAAATCCAAAGAGGCCAAAAACGCCTGGACTTTTTTTGGAAAAATGTAAATAGTTTTGGTTCTGTATAAGTTATCATGTTTATTCCTGAGTTCCAGAACTCCAAAGACTTGAACAAACTGTTTTCCAGAGGAAATCTGCTTAGCTTTTATTTATTTGTGTGTGTTTTCAATAAATATTTGAGTGATTCAATTTCCATTTTATGTTTTCATTTGTCTTTATGGTCCCATAACTTATTTTACATTCAGGTGACATCAATGCAACACAAATATACTGACAGTGCAACTTGTCTTGAAAAAAAAGAGGTGTGTCAATTGTCTGTGCACAACAGGGTTGATGTTTTACAAGCTTTTTTAGTAAATAAAACCAGGCGGAAAATTAATTGTAAAAATACCCTTAAAGGGTTAAAGAAAGGCTTTCTACAAAACAAAACTTAATGAAGTGGTCAAAATCATTTCTGACCCACTCGCAGCTTTCCACTTTTCATAATCAGATGAGATGTAAAAATAACGTTATAATATTTAAACATAAATATGAAACAAAATGCATTGTTTAATGGCTACGACAAGTATAGTAGGCTGCAGTACAGATAAATGTCATGTCTGAGTGGGATTTGAGCGAGGGTGGTTTTACCGGTGAGGGTTCATGAGTGAAGGCGCTCCGCTCATTACAGGCTCGTTCTCGTCAGAACGCCCATGTCTTACAGTTTTTCTCGATTGCTAAGACACATTTCTTGAAAGCTGCTCTCCTTTTCTCTAAACTGTGAACGCAAAACCCAATTTTCAAGCTACATTCACAACCTCAGACTATTCTTGCAAAACCAAACTTTCACCTCAAAACAGGTCAATCTGTGCTCAAAACTGAACTATGTTGTCAAATCGTGAAAAAAACACCAATGAAGAGTCACTAAACACTACGTAGAAAAACAGAAAACACAATGCTCAGGACATGAAGCTAGAGAAATAAATGTTTATTGTTCACTGTAGGCTAAATGCATGTTGCAAAACATAACAAAAACGGTGCATTTAGCACTTTTACAAAAAGACAAAACAGAAATCTTATGCCTTTTCCACTTGTGTACAGTAAGCCCATGTAAAAATAAAGTACAAAAATATACATGGAATACTCGGCCTACACACAGTTACACCAACCCTCAATATTACAATATTACATTGGTACAGTGATGCACTGAAACATATATTTACTTACAGTATACTGTGGTACAGTATATAGTAAGTCATACAGTAATTGCTGTCAACATTTACATACTGTACTATAATGTCAAAAAAAGTCATTACCTGTTCTCTAAATCTTGGGATTATGGTGGACACAGTGAATCTACTGATGTTTTTGTCCAGCCTCCCTCATGCTCATACATGGACAAGAACATGGTCAATCACAGATTTCATCAGATATTACTGTTCTTTGTCTTCGCTTCCCCTTGACCTCCTCTCACACGGACTCTTCCTCTCAGATTTCTCTCCATTGTAGGGCCTCACAAACCAGTGCTTTCTGAACTTACTGTATATGTTCCCTCACATCATTAGCCACAAGTGTGATCAATTTTGAGTTGTTGTGTTCAAGTGGTGACATCTGTGCTTTAATTGTGTTTGACTTTGTTTATATCTGCGTTTCTATAGTTTGGCCCATTGTTAGGCGGAGCTATAGCACTTGTCAACAAGGTATGCTAGACACTTTCCTGCAAAAAAAACTTTTTGTTTTTAGGTGAAATGTGACCTAAAAATATGACCAGAAATGTTCAGAACAAGTGTGAGGATATAAGAGGCGCTCAGTTAGTGTGACTGACAGAAAGAGTGCACGAGTAAACAGAGAGAGAGAGAGAGGGGAAAGGGCTTTACAAAGAGAAGAGAGAGAGAGATGGAGGATTGATTTCACAGAGGCCTGACCCGGGAGAGGATATCCCATCATCCCTTCTGATCAGGCATCACGGCAGACAGGCGGAACACTGGCCGGATAATCTAGCGCTCTTTCCACACCACCTTCCCTCTTTCCGGCAGGATTTCATCCTCCCAGCATCCCATGTCTGTATCTTTCAGCTCGGCCTCATCCGGCTGAAGTGAGGAACCCCAGCAGCTTCGCCGCAGGGCAGCAAACACGTGTGTGTGTGTGTGTGTGTGTGTGTGTGTGTGTGTGTGTGTGTGTGTGTGTGTGTGTGTGTGTGTGTGTGTGTGTGTGTGTGTGTGTGTGTGTGTGTGTGTGTGTGTGTGTGTGTGTGTGTGTGTGTGTGTGTGTGTGTGTGTGTGTGTGTGTGTGTGTGTGTGTGTGTGTGTGTGTGTGTGTGTGTGTGTGTGTGTGTGTGTGTGTGTGTGTGTGTGTGTGTGTGTGTGTGTGTGTGTGTGTGTGTGTGTGTGCGTGTGTGTGTGTGTGTGTGCGCGTGCGCGCGTGCGCGTGCGCGCGTGTGTGTGAGGACATGCACTGTTTAACTGCATTCGGGTTCAGTTTGGACAGTAATGTTCTTCAGCGTCCGCTATACTGTGTGTCTGCTCACCCTTACAAACACAGGCTCCAAAAGGGGATTTCTGTGCCTATAGATGAGGAAAACACGGACAGAGTCACTGAATCCAGTCATAAAGTGTCATTTACTGTGGAATGTTGCTGAATTCGGCAAATTTTGGATGAATGATTCAAAAGTATACGGCTGTGAATATTAAAGCGCAAAAATTGAGTGTGGAATCGAGACAAATTAAAACCCGAAAAAAATGGAATTTGTGAAAAAAATTTAATGCAATTCAGGAAAAATAAAACCAATTTCATGTAATGTTTAATTATTAAATTGTTAGGGTTCTATGAATTCAATGGATCAGGCGTGGATTTAAATTTTTAAATGTAATCAAACTGGGAGAAATCTTGAAAATGAAAACATGAAAATATGTTAATAAATGAATGTTAAATTGTATAGGTTTCATGATTTCATTTAATTAGACATGATTTTTAAGGGGGGGGGGTTGAAAAACTGGACCATTGACAGTCAGCTTTTATTTATTTATTGATTGTTTGTTTGTTTGTTTGTTTATTCCTATGACTATAATTTTATAGTCAGCGTGTGATGCCTTCGATTTTATTTATTTTAGTTTTTTAGCTATGATTTTTATTTATTATATACTTTGACCATTGACAGTTAGCTTTTTTTATTTTATTTTGTATTTATTTATTTATTTTTTATTTACTTATTTACTTTGTTTTTTATGAATCTTATTTATTATATTCTTCTGAACATTGACAGTCAGCTTAATTTAATTTAATTAAATTTTAATTTAAAAAAAAAAAAAAAATATATATATATATATATATATATATTTTTTTTTTTTTTTTTTTTTGATGGGCTATACATTATATTGATTCTATACTTCTGACCATAAATTGATGTTAAATTGTATAAGTTTCATGATTTAAAATAATTCGACTTTTTGATTACTAATGTAATGGAATCCAGAAAAAAGTAAAAAGAATAGAATTTGGGAAAAATAAAACCGCTTTCATAGAGCCCAATGTAAAGAGTTGCCAAATGAGTGTTCCTGTTTTCCTCTCCTCATCCTGTGGTCTCACCTCGTGTGTGTGTGTGCGTGTGTGTGTGTGTGCCTGTGTGTGTGTGAGTGTGTGTGTGTGTGTGTGTGCGTCATCTCACTCACTCATCTCCACAAATCCTCGTTATCGGCTGTAAAAACAGTTGTGATATTGTGGGAAAAGAGCACTGTAATATCAGGCTTCATTGGATTAATTATTGTTTTATGCTAATCGCTCTCAAACGAGGCTCTGCTAAGCATCTCACTGCCTGCTGTTTCCATCTCGTCTCGGAGAAAGAATAGGAATGAGACGGGGAAACAGACGCTTTGGGTAATTAGTGGCTCTTTGTGTCCCGTGGAGAGACCTGTAGATCCACACACACGTGTGCGTGCGTGAACCAGCACATTTATCACGCCTGAGCTTTATTCAGAGACTCACAGTGTGTGTGCAGACAGAGGAATATATCAGGAAGTGCTTCTGTAAATAGATCCAGCTGACAGAAGCAGACACGTGTGCGGCTGTGGAAAAGAGCACATTTTAACACTAAATATCTGTGAGTGTAATTGTAATGGAAGTATTATGTTTAAAGTGTCCCTATTATGCTATTACAGGTTGCTAGAGTTGTTTTGGCGTCTCCTACAACAGGTTCACATGCATCCCAGGTCAAAAATCATCTGATAATCTCCACTGCAGCATCTGCTCTTTCCTCTCAGAGTCTGAAACGCTTCATTAGAAGATTCAGTCTCTCTAAACCCCGCCTCTCTGAGAGCTGCTCTGCTCTGATTGGTCAGAAAGCAGACGCTCATTAGCATATCTGAATCTCAGCTCTTGACACACAGTGATAGGAACAGTAGCGATTTGACCATTTTACAGTATCAATCTCATTATCTATTCATTTTATTTATTATATAACACTGATGTTACATGACAAACTAGATTTATTATATACGTATGAGCATTACTTGACAGTAAGCTTGTGATTATTTTACCAATTTGTTTTTCTTGATTAATTAATCAATTTCTTATTTTTTAGAGGCTATGAGTTTTATTTATTCTATACTTCTGACCATTGACAGTCAGCTTTTATTTATTTATTTATTTATTTATTTATTTATTTATTTATTTATTTATTTATTTATTTATTTATTTATTTATTTATTTATTTATTTATTTATTTATTTATTTATTTATTTATTTATTTATTTATTTTTGGATAGGCTATAAATTGTATTTATTATTTATTCTGAATTTATTATTTTACTTATTTGTTTTTGTTGATTATAATTAATCAATTTATTTTATAATTAATCAATTTATTTTATTTTATGTATAATATAATAGCCAGCGTGTGATGCCTTTTATTTTTATTTATTATATACTTCTGACCATTGACAGTCAGCTTATTTAATTTAATTTAATTTTTTTTCTTTTTTTTAAACTTTATTATTATTATTATTATTATTATTATTATTATTATTATTATTATTATTATTATTATTATTATTATTATCTTAGCCTACTTTATTTATTTTATTTTATTTATTTTTGGGTGGATTATATTAAATTATAGTAAATGATATTTATTATATACTTCTGACCATTGACAGTCAGCTTATTTTATTTTATTTTTATTTTATTATTATAATTTTTTTATTAGTTTTTTAATTAATTTTTTTATATTTTATTTTATTTTATTTATTTCACTTTATTTTTTATTTTTTTTACTTTTCATTTATTTTAATTATTTTATTTTAGGGTACGCTATAAATTATAATTATTATTTACTTATAATCACAATATGATAGTAAGCTTCTCGTTTTTTTATTATTATTTTATTGTTTATTTAGCTATGAATTAGGCAATTTTTATGTTCTTTTGACCATTATATGACAGTCAACACATATTTTTTGTCTCAGGCCTACTCATTTGCTTCTGTATAGTTTTAATATTATGTATAAAATGTTTATGTTCATACAATACCAGTCTCATACTTTTATGAATTTACATTCATGCATTTGGCAGATGCTTTTATCCAAAGTGACTTGCACTGAAGCTTTGCGTTTGCTCAGCTCATGCGTTGGGGTTGTATTAGCATTGAAACTAAAGGTAAATCTCCTGCGTGAACTTTAGCAAATGGTGTTTTGTTGAAAGTAGTTTTTCTTTGCACAGGCCAGTTGCTTTGGTATCTAATGCAGTGACATTCACACGTGTATGAGTGTAGTTTTACGTGTGCTTTGGTGCTGAACCGCCCAGAAACAGCCGAGAGTGCGGGAGACTGGTCTGGATCTGGACTGGTCTGGTCTGGATCTGGATCTGGATCTGGATCTGGTCTGGTCTGGGTCTGGTCTGGTCTGGTCTGGGTCTGGGTCTGGGTCTGGATCTGGTCTGGGTCTGATCTGGATCTGGGTCTGGATCTGGATCTGGATCTGGATCTGGATCTGGATCTGGTCTGGGTCTGGTCTGGTCTGGATCTGGATCTGGATCTGGGTCTGGTCTGGTCTGGTCTGGTCTGGTCTGGTCTGGGTCTGGTCTGGGTCTGGTCTGGTCTGGTCTGGTCTGGTCTGGTCTGGTCTGGGTCTGGGTCTGGTCTGGGTCTGGTCTGGTCTGGTCTGGGTCTGGGTCTGGGTCTGGGTCTGGATCTGGATCTGGTCTGGTCTGGTCTGGTCTGCTCATCCTGTGAGCCGGATTGCTTTAGACAGTAATCCCGGCCCGTGTCTGGCTGTTAGCATCAAGCCTGGCAGACACACACACACACACACACACACACACACACACACACACACGTCACGGCGCATCAGAGACATCAGTTCCTCTCAGCCCAGCACTGAAGCACCTTCACTCCCCTCCGTCCATCCCTCCATCCCTCCCTCCGCCCGCGGGCGTCCCTCCATCCCCACTCACAGATCACACACACACACACACACACTGGTGTCACTTTCCCGGCTGGCGGGAGGAAGATGTGAATAAGAAAGAGAGAGAAAAGGGAAGCAGTTTGTGGAAGGAGAAGTTTCCCTGCTTTAGGAGGTGAAGTCATGAAAACACGATTACAGCAAACCCTTCAGTTTTCTCCACTTCCATGTTAATAATCAATAAGGAATGTCTAATCAATTGACTTCATAAAACTTTAAAAATTTAATAATTTTTAACATCTTTAGAGTGCTATGAAATGTTTAACTTTTCCCAAATTCCATGTTTACTAAATTTTTTCTGGATTACATTTTTTAATGGTTTAGTTAAAATTTAATCAGCAAAAATATGTCTAATCAATTGAATTCATAAAACGTTAACACTTTAATAATTTATTACATTTAAAAAAATAATAGTTTTATGTTGTGAAGAGCTTTGTGTGTGTGTGTGTGTGTGTGTCTCTGTGTCTGTGTGTGTCTGTGTGTGTCCGTGTCTGTGCGTCAGTGTCTGTGTGTGTGTGTGTGCGTCAGTGTCTGTGTGCGTGTGCGTGTGTGTCAGTGTCTGTGTGTGCGTCAGTGAGTGTGTGTGTGTGTGTGTGTCAGTGTCTGTGTGTGTGTGTGTGTGCGTCAGTGAGTGTGTGTGTGTGTGTGTCAGTGTCTGTGTGTGTGTGTGTGTGTGTGTGTGTGCGTCAGTGTGTGTGTGTGTGTGTGTGTGTGTGTGTGTGTGTGTGTGTGTGTGTGTGTGCGCGTCAGTGTCTGTGTGTGTGTGTGTGTGTGTGTGCGTCAGTGTCTGTGTCAGTGTCTGTGTGTGTGTGTGTGTGTGTGTGTGTGTGTGTGTGTCAGTGTCTGTGTGTGTCTGTGTGTATCAGTGTGTGTGTGTGTGCGTCAGTGTGTGTGTGTGTGTGTGTGTGTGTGTCAGTGTGTTCGCGAGTGCCTGTGTGTGTGTGTGTGCGCCTGCCTGTGAGTGTGAGTGTGAGTGTGAGTGTGAGTGTGAGTGTGAGTGTGAGTGTGAGTGTGAGTGTGAGTGTGAGTGTGAGTGTGAGTGGGTGTGTGTGGGTGTGTGTGTGCGCGCGTGCCTGTGTGTGTGTGTGTGTGTGTGTGCGCGCGCGTGCCTGTGTGTGTGTGTGCGCGCGCGTGCCTGTGTGCGAGTGTGTGTGTGAGTGTGTGTGTGTGTGTGTGTGCGCGCGTGCCTGTGTGTGTGTGTGAGTGTGAGTGTGAGTGTGAGAGAGTGTGAGTGTGAGTGTGCGCGTGCCTTTGTGTGTGTGTGTGTGTGTGTGTGTGTGTGTGTGTATCTGCCAAAGCATTACATTTAATGTATTAATTCCAAAATCCCATGACATGATACAGTAAATTCAATTTTTCCGACTGTATTCTGTGATCCCGATGTCTGTGTTTTCCGGCTCTAGAAACCCCTGGTTTGTGATCATTTAAGGGTTTCCGTCATTAAAGTGTTTTGATGCAGCCGCTGCGGTCACAGCTGAAAGTGAATGAGCTTGACCAGTGAGCGTCCAGCGGCTCAATCAGTGATAGCGGCTTGAACTGGCAATTCATAAAAAGACATAATGATTAATACGTGATGAATATCTACTTGACTTGAGCGAAGTGCCGTTTGTTCTGAGTCCTGTAACGGCGTCTCCATGAGCGAGTGCAGATGGCTGTAATCTGTAATAGAGTTATAAGGTTTAATCAGTCTGGAGTGCGGCGGGTAAATGCCATGGAAGTGACCTTTTACTGCGGGAATATTGTGACTGCGGGCTCCGGCTGTTTGGTCTGTGTAAGAGGGTCTGTTAACTGTGTCTCTGTTTGCTCCGCTCTGGAATCTGATGAAGCGTAAAGGTCAGGAGATGTTTGCTCATTCGCTCATTTGCATGGGATACTTGAAGAGCCTTTGAACTCGATAAGGGTTGATTCATCCGGTCCGCCCTGTTTCGCTCTGGTTTCACTGCTTTGCTGTGATTTTGACCTTGGCCCTTCTTTGAGTCCGCCGATGAGATGAGCGTGAAAAGAAACATGTCGTATTGTATATTTAGTGCTTGTTCGACCTCGTTTTAAATGTGATCTGTTGAAAAGACGAGTGGATTGATCAGGCGGCGCGTGAGGTAGGACTAGAACTGATTGAATCCTCTGTGGAATGCTGGGTAATCTTGTGCCGAAGGTTTTTACAAAACATACACTTTACATATAATCAAACTGGAGTTATTTCAGTTATAGCAGCCATTATGACTGGGATTCAGATGTTGCAAAGGGGCGGAAACTTCCAGAAACTTTGGAGAGTTGGGGAAATTTTGGAAATATTCCAAGGTAGGGTTCGAATTAAAGGGAATTAATTGGACATTTGGGGTAATTTATACAAACTGTAACACATTACACACATAAAAATAAACATTTTGCTTTGTGAGTAGAACTTGATATGATTGAGGACTGAAATTCAACTGAATTTGCATTAAATCTAATTGTTTTAACCAAGATTAAGATGTTTTTGACATTACATAAACTACATTTAACCCATGTAGGAGGGGACGTTCTCGCGACCTAAAAGAGACACTAATCCCAAACATTAGGGATGTTCCTAAACCGTCCTCTTTTGGTTGTGAAAATGCTGCAGTTCAAGGTTTCTGATATGACTTTTGGTTTCCATTTTGGTTACTCTATGGTCACATAAGAACGATACAAAGAAGAGATTTGGGACATTAACAGAGTGTTCCCATACGGTTCCCTTTTAGTCAGATGGGGTTTCGGCCCCACTTTATATTAGGTGGCCATAACTACTATATACTTACATAAAAAAATAAGTACAATGTACTTATGGTGTTCAAATTGTATTGCAAAACACTTTTGCTGATTTTGAGGTGGGATACGGGTAGGGTTAGGCACAGGTGTGGTGGTGTGGGTCAGTTTAAGGGTAGAGTTAGGGACAGGTGTGGTGGTGTGGGTCAGTTTAAGGGTAGGGTTAGGCACAGGTGTGGTGGTATGGGTCAGTTTAAGGGTAGGGTTAGGGACAGGTGTGGTGGTGTGGGTCAGTTTATGGGTAGAGTTAGGGACAGGTGTGGTGGTGTGGGTCAGTTTAAGGGTAGAGTTAGGGACAGGTGTGGTGGTATGGGTCAGTTTAAGGGTAGGGTTAGGGACAGGTGTGGTGGTATGGGTAAGTTTAAGGGTAAGGTTAGGGACAGGTGTGGTGGTATGGGTAAGTTTAAGGGTAAGGTTAGGGACAGGTGTGGTGGTGTGGGTAAGTTTAAGGGTCGGGTTAGGGACAGGTGTGGTGGTGTGGGTCAGTTTAAGGGTAGGGTTAGGGACAGGTGTGGTGGTATGGGTCAGTTTAAGGGTAGGGTTAGGGACAGGTGTGGTGGTATGGGTCAGTTTAAGGGTAGGGTTAGGGACAGGTGTGGTGGTATGGGTAAGTTTAAGGGTAAGGTTAGGGACAGGTGTGGTGGTATGGGTAAGTTTAAGGGTAAGGTTAGGGACAGGTGTGGTGGTGTGGGTCAGTTTAAGGGTAGAGTTAGGGACAGGTGTGGTGGTATGGGTCAGTTTAAGGGTAGGGTTAGGGACAGGTGTGGTGGTGTGGGTCAGTTTAAGGGTAGAGTTAGGGACAGGTGTGGTGGTATGGGTCAGTTTAAGGGTAGAGTTAGGGACAGGTGTGGTGGTGTGGGTCAGTTTAAGGGTAGAGTTAGGGACAGGTGTGGTGGTATGGGTCAGTTTAAGGGTAGGGTTAGGGACAGGTGTGGTGGTATGGGTAAGTTTAAGGGTAAGGTTAGGGACAGGTGTGGTGGTATGGGTAAGTTTAAGGGTAAGGTTAGGGACAGGTGTGGTGGTGTGGGTAAGTTTAAGGGTCGGGTTAGGGACAGGTGTGGTGGTGTGGGTCAGTTTAAGGGTAGGGTTAGGGACAGGTGTGGTGGTATGGGTCAGTTTAAGGGTAGGGTTAGGGACAGGTGTGGTGGTATGGGTCAGTTTAAGGGTAGGGTTAGGGACAGGTGTGGTGGTATGGGTAAGTTTAAGGGTAAGGTTAGGGACAGGTGTGGTGGTATGGGTAAGTTTAAGGGTAAGGTTAGGGACAGGTGTGGTGGTGTGGGTCAGTTTAAGGGTAGAGTTAGGGACAGGTGTGGTGGTATGGGTCAGTTTAAGGGTAGGGTTAGGGACAGGTGTGGTGGTGTGGGTCAGTTTAAGGGTAGAGTTAGGGACAGGTGTGGTGGTATGGGTCAGTTTAAGGGTAGAGTTAGGGACAGGTGTGGTGGTGTGGGTCAGTTTAAGGGTAGAGTTAGGGACAGGTGTGGTGGTATGGGTCAGTTTAAGGGTAGGGTTAGGGACAGGTGTGGTGGTATGGGTAAGTTTAAGGGTAAGGTTAGGGACAGGTGTGGTGGTATGGGTAAGTTTAAGGGTAAGGTTAGGGACAGGTGTGGTGGTGTGGGTAAGTTTAAGGGTCGGGTTAGGGACAGGTGTGGTGGTGTGGGTCAGTTTAAGGGTAGGGTTAGGGACAGGTGTGGTGGTATGGGTCAGTTTAAGGGTAGGGTTAGGGACAGGTGTGGTGGTGTGGGTAAGTTTAAGGGTAGGGTTAGGGACAGGTGTGGTGGAGTGGGTAAGTTTAAGGGTAAGGTTAGGGACAGGTGTGGTGGTATGGGTAAGTTTAAGGGTAGGGTTAGGGACAGGTGTGGTGGTATGGGTCAGTTTAAGGGTAGGGTTAGGGACAGGTGTGGTGGTATGGGTAAGTTTAAGGGTAGGGTTAGGGACAGGTGTGGTGGTATGGGTCAGTTTAAGGGTAGGGTTAGGGACAGGTGTGGTGGTATGGGTCAGTTTAAGGGTAGGGTTAGGGACAGGTGTGGTGGAGTGGGTAAGTTTAAGGGTAAGGTTAGGGACAGGTGTGGTGGTATGGGTAAGTTTAAGGGTAGGGTTAGGGACAGGTGTGGTGGTATGGGTCAGTTTAAGGGTAGGGTTAGGGACAGGTGTGGTGGTATGGGTCAGTTTAAGGGTAGGGTTAGGGACAGGTGTGGTGGAGTGGGTAAGTTTAAGGGTAAGGTTAGGGACAGGTGTGGTGGTATGGGTAAGTTTAAGGGTAGGGTTAGGGACAGGTGTGGTGGTATGGGTCAGTTTAAGGGTAGGGTTAGGGACAGGTGTGGTGGTGTGGGTCAGTTTAAGGGTAGGGTTAGGGACAGGTGTGGTGGTATGGGTCAGTTTAAGGGTAGAGTTAGGGACAGGTGTGGTGGTGTGGGTAAGTTTAAGGGTAGGGTTAGGGACAGGTGTGGTGGTGTGGGTCAGTTTAAGGGTAGGGTTAGGGACAGGTGTGGTGGTATGGGTCAGTTTAAGGGTAGGGTTAGGGACAGGTGTGGTGGTGTGGGTAAGTTTAAGGGTAGGGTTAGGGACAGGTGTGGTGGAGTGGGTAAGTTTAAGGGTAAGGTTAGGGACAGGTGTGGTGGTATGGGTAAGTTTAAGGGTAGGGTTAGGGACAGGTGTGGTGGTATGGGTCAGTTTAAGGGTAGGGTTAGGGACAGGTGTGGTGGTATGGGTAAGTTTAAGGGTAGGGTTAGGGACAGGTGTGGTGGTATGGGTCAGTTTAAGGGTAGGGTTAGGGACAGGTGTGGTGGTATGGGTCAGTTTAAGGGTAGGGTTAGGGACAGGTGTGGTGGAGTGGGTAAGTTTAAGGGTAAGGTTAGGGACAGGTGTGGTGGTATGGGTAAGTTTAAGGGTAGGGTTAGGGACAGGTGTGGTGGTATGGGTCAGTTTAAGGGTAGGGTTAGGGACAGGTGTGGTGGTATGGGTCAGTTTAAGGGTAGGGTTAGGGACAGGTGTGGTGGAGTGGGTAAGTTTAAGGGTAAGGTTAGGGACAGGTGTGGTGGTATGGGTAAGTTTAAGGGTAGGGTTAGGGACAGGTGTGGTGGTATGGGTCAGTTTAAGGGTAGGGTTAGGGACAGGTGTGGTGGTGTGGGTCAGTTTAAGGGTAGGGTTAGGGACAGGTGTGGTGGTATGGGTCAGTTTAAGGGTAGAGTTAGGGACAGGTGTGGTGGTGTGGGTAAGTTTAAGGGTAGGGTTAGGGACAGGTGTGGTGGTGTGGGTCAGTTTAAGGGTAGGGTTAGGGACAGGTGTGGTGGTATGGGTCAGTTTAAGGGTAGGGTTAGGGACAGGTGTGGTGGAGTGGGTAAGTTTAAGGGTAAGGTTAGGGACAGGTGTGGTGGTATGGGTCAGTTTAAGGGTAGGGTTAGGGACAGGTGTGGTGGAGTGGGTAAGTTTAAGGGTAGGGTTAGGGACAGGTGTGGTGGAGTGGGTAAGTTTAAGGGTAGGGTTAGGGACAGGTGTGGTGGTATGGGTCAGTTTAAGGGTAGGGTTAGGGACAGGTGTGGTGGTGTGGGTCAGTTTAAGGGTAGGGTTAGGGACAGGTGTGGTGGTATGGGTAAGTTTAAGGGTAGGGTTAGGGACAGGTGTGGTGGTATGGGTAAGTTTAAGGGTAGGGTTAGGGACAGGTGTGGTGGTATGGGTCAGTTTAAGGGTAGGGTTAGGGACAGGTGTGGTGGTATGGGTCAGTTTAAGGGTAGGGTTAGGGACAGGTGTGGTGGTATGGGTCAGTTTAAGGGTAGGGTTAGGGACAGGTGTGGTGGTATGGGTCAGTTTAAGGGTAGGGTTAGGGACAGGTGTGGTGGTGTGGGTAAGTTTAAGGGTAGGGTTAGGGACAGGTGTGGTGGAGTGGGTAAGTTTAAGGGTAAGGTTAGGGACAGGTGTGGTGGTGTGGGTCAGTTTAAGGGTAGGGTTAGGGACAGGTGTGGTGGTGTGGGTCAGTTTAAGGGTAGGGTTAGGGACAGGTGTGGTGGTGTGGGTCAGTTTAAGGGTAGGGTTAGGGACAGGTGTGGTGGTGTGGGTCAGTTTAAGGGTAGGGTTAGGGACAGGTGTGGTGGTGTGGGTAAGTTTAAGGGTAGGGTTAGGGACAGGTGTGGTGGAGTGGGTAAGTTTAAGGGTAAGGTTAGGGACAGGTGTGGTGGTATGGGTCAGTTTAAGGGTAGGGTTAGGGACAGGTGTGGTGGTGTGGGTCAGTTTAAGGGTAGGGTTAGGGACAGGTGTGGTGGTGTGGGTAAGTTTAAGGGTAGGGTTAGGGACAGGTGTGGTGGAGTGGGTAAGTTTAAGGGTAAGGTTAGGGACAGGTGTGGTGGTGTGGGTCAGTTTAAGGGTAGGGTTAGGGACAGGTGTGGTGGTGTGGGTCAGTTTAAGGGTAGGGTTAGGGACAGGTGTGGTGGTGTGGGTAAGTTTAAGGGTAGGGTTAGGGACAGGTGTGGTGGTATGGGTCAGTTTAAGGGTAGGGTTAGGGACAGGTGTGGTGGTGTGGGTCAGTTTAAGGGTAGGGTTAGGGACAGGTGTGGTGGTATGGGTCAGTTTAAGGGTAGGGTTAGGGACAGGTGTGGTGGTGTGGGTCAGTTTAAGGGTAGGGTTAGGGACAGGTGTGGTGGTGTGGGTAAGTTTAAGGGTAGGGTTAGGGACAGGTGTGGTGGTGTGGGTCAGTTTAAGGGTAGGGTTAGGGACAGGTGTGGTGGTGTGGGTAAGTTTAAGGGTAGGGTTAGGGACAGGTGTGGTGGAGTGGGTAAGTTTAATGTAATTACATGCAGGTATTTAAAAAAATGTAAGTGCAATGTAAAAACATGTATGTACACAATAAGTGCAATGTATCAAATTATGAATTAAAATGTTAGTACATAGTAGTTAAGAACATCTAATATAAAGTGGGCCCGGGGTTTCATTCGCGAAGGAGCTGAAACAGATCATGTCTCAACACTACATTCCCATAACGTTTGCAGAATGCTATTTTTGGTCTTATTTTGGTCCTTCCATCACGTTTACTGAGTGTGTTCATGACGTGTGTGTGTGTGAATCAGTGTACACTGAACTGCTTTACAACTGAGGGTCAGTAAAACACAGGATTTGCACAAAAGTTGCTTCTCAAAGATGGATCAATACGAACAGTTTGTCCAACTTCATACTCAGAACATGTAAGAACCGCACGTTATATTTTGTGAATGTGCTGGTTAGGACGCTGACGGCTAATGTGGCTAAAGCTAGCATTGCCTCTGACTGTATTCACAGAGATCACTTTAGTTTTATTTTTAAGAAGTAATAAAAGTGCTGAATTAATAAAAATAACAAGCTCTGGTGTGTGTGAATACAGTCAGAGACAATGCTAGCTTTAGCCTCATTAGCACATTTGCAAACACACACATTATAACGTGCGGTACTTACATGTTCACGAGGGGTTGGTATTGATCCATCTTTGTGAAGCAACTTTTGTGCAAATCCTGTGTTTACCGACCCTCATTTGTAAAGCAATCCAGTGTACATTGATTTACTCAAACATGTCATGAAAACATTCATTAAACGTGATGGAAAGACCTAAATAGGACCAAAAATACCATTCTAGGTTCCCTAAAGGAATCTGGATAATTCTGGTCACATTTTCTCTGGAGGATCTTTAGATGGTAAATGCTCATCTTTGTGGATCAACATTGAAAAAGTGGATTTAACTGGGAAATTCAAAAATGGTGCAAATT
Source organism: Gobio gobio (assembly GCF_949357685.1). Taxonomy (NCBI): domain Eukaryota; kingdom Metazoa; phylum Chordata; class Actinopteri; order Cypriniformes; family Gobionidae; genus Gobio; species Gobio gobio. Next base: position 48,481,645 of record NC_137111.1, read on the forward strand.
GATGGAAACATTGAAAACTCTGAAAGTATCTCAGTGATAGTAAAATAACACTGATTCAGTGTCAAGCAGCAAATTACTTGTCAATTAAACAAATTAAAGACCATTTAAAGTGGCCATGATCTCTAAGTAGAGAGTCCAGCATTGCAGACAATAGCTGTTTCCATTTCAAGTTCAGAATTTAACTTATGCACAAAATTGGAATATTGCATAAATAATTTAGAAAAAAAGCATTTTTCAATCCCATGTGTTCAAGAGAACAAAAAAGTCATAGATGAAGTTCATGCGTTCATTTTCTCATATAGTGAGACGGCAGAGGCTGGAAACACCTCAAGCGGTGTGTGTGTGTGCGTGTGCGTGTGCGTGTGCGTGTGCGTGTGCGTGTGTGTGTGTGTGTGTGTGTGTGCGGGAAATGAAACCATTCACTCATACAGAGACACGCATAACATGCAGGATTAATATTTAAATAGTCTTTTGCTTTTTAATATTTACAGACACTAGTCTACATCGTGATTTGATTAAGTGTACTGACCTACTTTTGATTTATTAATCACAAATTTGACAAATTCCATGAAATTCCATGTTATACAGTAAAAACTGTGACTCACAAGCTGTTTTAAGATCTCAATAAGCTACTTTAACTGATCTTAACTTCTTTTCTTTGACTACTTTATTTCTCACAATTCCGTCTTTCTGACTTTATTCTCGCAATTCCGACTTTATTTCTCACAATTCCGACTTTATTTCTCACAATTCTGACTTTATTTCTCACAATTCTGACTTTATATCTCACAATTCAGTCTTTCCGACTTTATTCTCGCAATTCCGACTTTATTTCTCACAATTCCGACTTTATTTCTCACAATTCTGACTTTATTTCTCACAATTCTGACTTTATATCTCACAATTCAGTCTTTCTGACTTTATTCTCGCAATTCCGACTTTATTTCTCACAATTCCAACTTTTTCTCACAATTCCAACTTTATTTCTCACAATTCTGACTTTATTTCTCACAATTCCGACTTTTTCTCACAATTTCGACTTTATTTTCGTAATTCCGACTATATTTCTCACAATTCCACCTTTATTCTCGTAATTCCGACTTTATTTCTCGCAATTCCGACTTTCTCACAATTCCGACTTTATTTCTCACAATTCCGACTTTATTTTGCAATTACAACTTTATATCTCACAATTCGGACTTTATTTCTCGCAATTCCGACTTTATTTCTCACAATTCTGACTTTATTTTGCAATTACGACTTTATTTCTCGCAATTCTGACTTTATTTCGCAATTACAACTTTATATCTCACAAATCTGACTCTATTCTCTTAATTCCAACTTTATTTCTCGCAATTACGACTTTATTTCTCGCAATTACGACTTTATTCTCATAATTCCCACTTTATTTCTCACAATTCTGACTTTATTTTGCAATTCCGGCTTGATTTCTCACAATTCCGTCTTTCCGACTTTATATCTCACAATTCCGACTTTATTTCTCGCAATTCCGATCTATCTCTCGCAATTCCGACTTTATTTCTCACAATTCTGACTTTTTTTTGCAATTTCGACTTTATTTCTCACAATTCCAACTTTATTTCTCGCAATTCCGACTTTATTTTCACAGTCACTGGTCTACATCGTGATTTGATTTAAGTGTACAGACCTACTCTTGATTTATTAATCACAACTTTGACAAATTCCGTGAAATTCCATGTCTTACAGTAAACTGCGACTAACAAGCTGTTTTAACATCTCAATAGTAAGTCACGTTAACTGATCTCGACTTCTTTTCTGTTGTGTTTTCCAGATGCACTTTGGACTGGTGGCCACACCTCGTCCCTGAACGCCCAACTCGAAGAGGCCGCCATCGCTTGACTCGCAATCGTGACTGAACACAAACCGTCGCCTCTTCTACACTAACCCGCCGTTCATCTTTCTGCCTCTTGCGACCCTCTCCATGGCCAACCTTCTGAGCTACGTGCTGTTCCTGGTGCTCCGGACGTACGCCGCCCCGCCAGAGTACATCCAAGTGTGGCCCGGCGGGTCAACGCCGGCCCCAGATGATCCAGGCAATGAGACGGTCACCCCTTCTTTGGTCCCTCCTCCGGGAACCAGCAAGCAAACGCCTCACAGCATCATCATCGGCGTCCGGAAAGGAGGCACAAGAGCGCTGCTCGAGATGCTGGATATCCATCCCGAAGTTGCTGCGGCCGCCACTGAAGTTCACTTCTTCGACTGGGACGAGAACTACGCCAAAGGCTTCGAGTGGTACCGCGAGCAGATGCCCTATTCCTACCCTCATCAGATCACGGTGGAAAAGACGCCGGGGTATTTCACATCTCCGGTCGCGCCTGCGCGGATTCACGCCATGAACTCTTCCATCAGACTCCTGCTGATCTTGAGGGACCCTACAGAGCGGGTCATCTCGGACTACACGCAAGTCTACTTCAACCGGCTGGAGAACCACAAGCCCGTGCAGGCCATCGAGAACATGCTGGTCAAGAACGGCGCGCTCAACACGCGCTACAAGGCGATCCAGCGCAGTCTCTACGACGTGCACATGAGGAACTGGCTCCAGCACTTTCCCCTGGAGCAGATCCACATCGTGGACGGGGACACGCTGATCCACAACCCCCTGCCGGAGCTCCAGCGAGTCGAGCGCTTCTTGCATCTGCCGCCTCGGATTGTGGCGTCCAACTTCTACTTTAACCAGACCAAAGGCTTCTACTGCATCCGCAGCGATGGCCATGAGAGATGCCTGCATGAGTCTAAAGGACGCCCACACCCTCCTGTTAACAGCACTGTTCTGCGTCAGCTGCGCTTGTACTTGCGCCAACACAATCGGAACTTCTACCGGCTTATAGGACGCTCCTTTAACTGGCAGTAGTGGGAGGGGCTGGAACTCGAATTCTGACCAATCACAGCCTAGCAGAATGGCTGATTGACAGCTGATGGACCATACAAACCCCTCCCCGAAGCCTTTGCGCCTGAGAACAATCACGTTTTCAATCTGACGAATATGATATTAAAACACTGACTGAATGGGGAAGATCTTTGCTGTCAAGTGTCTTTGTCGTAACGAAGTTACCCGAGACAAATCTGGTGAACACGGAGTCATATTTTTTTTTTCTCTTTCTCTCTGTTCGTTTGATATTCTTGTACTTGATAATAAATGGTCCTGCTTCCTGAATGTCTTGTTCGTCTGGTTTTTGAAACGTACATTATGATGGTCAGTACAAGCTGTTTTAAGATCTCAATAAGCTACTTTAACTGATCTTAACTTCTTTTCTTTGACTACTTTATTTCTCACAATTCCGTCTTTCTGACTTTATTCTCGCAATTCCGACTTTATTCTCGCAATTCCGATTTTATTTTGCAATTCCGACTTTATTTTGCAATTCCGACTTTATTTCTCACAATTCCGATTTTATTTCTCACAATTCCGACTTAATATCTCACAATTCCGTCTTTCCGACTTTATTCTCGCAATTCCGACTTTATTTTGCAATTCCGACTTTATTTTGCAATTCCGACTTTATTTCTCACAATTCCGATTTTATTTCTCACAATTCCGACTTTATATCTCACAATTCCGTCTTTCCGACTTTATTCTCGCAATTCCGACTTTATTTCTCACAATTCTGACTTTTTCTCACAATTCTGACTTTACTTTGCAATTACAACTTTATATCTCACAATTCTGACTTTATTTTACAATTACGACTTTATTTCTCGCAATTTTGACTTTATTTTGCAATTCCGACTTTATTTCTCACAATTCCGCCTTTATTCTCGTAACTCCGACTTTATTTCTCGCAATTCCGACTTTATTTCTCACAATTCTGACTTTATTTTGCAATTACAACTTTATATCTCACAATTCTGACTTTATTTTACAATTACGACTTTATTTCTCGCAATTTTGACTTTATTTTGCAATTACGACTTTATATCTCACAATTCTGACTTTATTCTCGTAATTCCGACTTTATTTATCGCAATTACGACTTTATTCTCATAATTTCGACTTTATTTCTCACAATTCCGACTTTATTTCGCAATTCTGACTTTATATCTCGCAATTCTGACTTTATTTTGCAATTCCGACTTTATTTCTCACAATTCTGACTTTATTTTGCAATTACGACTTTTTCTTTCAATTCTGACTTTATTTTGCCATTACGACTTTATTTCTCACAATTACGACTTTATTTTCTGACTTTATTTCTCACAATTCCAACTTTATTTCTCACAATTCTGACTTTATTTTGCCATTCCGACTTTATTTCTCACAATTCCGTCTTTCCGACTTTATTTCTCGCAATTCCGACTTTATTTCTGACTTTATTTCTCACTATTCCGACTTTATTTCTCACAACACTGAGTCTTTTTTTTTTTCTCTTTCTCTCTGTTCGTTTGATATTCTTGTACTTGATAATAAATGGTCCTGCTTCCTGAATGTCTTGTTCGTCTGGTTTTTGAAACGTACATTATGATGGTCAGTACAAGCTGTACAAAACCAGTTCAAGGTTTATTTTGTGACAGAGACTGCAAAAAATGCTTTTCTTACTTAGTATTTTTGTCTTGTTTTCAGTCCAAATATCTAAAAAAAATCTTACATTTAAGAAGCATTTATTAGACAAGCAAAAGTTTTTGTCTTGTTTTGGGGGAAAATAACTCAAAATTAAGGGAGTTTTTGCTTAAAATAAGCAAAATAATCTGCCAATGCGGTAAGCAAAATAATCTTAATTCAAACAGAAAACAAGATTATTTTTCTTACCCCATTGGCAGATTATTTTGCTTATTTTAAGCAAAAACTCCCTTAATATTGAGTTATTTTCCCCCAAAACAAGACAAAAACTTTTGCTTGTCTAATAAATGCTTCTTAATGTAAGATTTTTCAGATATTTGGACTGAAAACAAGACACAAATACTAAGTAAGAAAAGCATTTTTTGCAGTGTAAATGTTAATTATACTCATTACACGGCTGTACTTGCCAAATAAATCAATGCTCATAACACTGATTCATGTTGAAATTATGTTATTATGTGAGATGAAAGCGTGTAAAATGATACGAGACATCAACGGTCAATAATGTAGTTTAGTGACGAATTAGATTTTGGAAAAATAACATTTTGCTTTAATTAGTGGGGCTCTGTGTGTAAATATATCAATGATTGTAAGTTTAAATATCAGGTATGAGTAATCACACCCCAATAATGAAGCTGCAGTCGAGTTATTTTAGTATTAAATTCATATATTTTTAATTAGATTTTATATTCATATTTTAAGTTTTCGTTTTAACTTTAGTTCATTTGCAGTCATTTTGTAATGTGCTTTTCTCATGTTTTTAGTTTATTTTTAATTCGGTTTTAGTTTTATTATTATTTATTAGTTAATTTTAGTTCTTAATTTTTTCTTGCAATTCCGACTTTATTTCTCGCAATTCCGACTTTATTCTTGTAATTCCGACTTTATTTCTCACAATTCTGATTTGATTTCTCACAGTTCCGACTTTATTTTGCAATTCTGACTTTATTTCCTGCAATTCCGACTTTATTTCTCGTAATTCCGACTTTATTTCTCACAATTCCGACTTTATTTTTAACAATTCCGACTTTATTTCTCGCAATTCTGACTTTATTTCTTGCAATTCCGACTTTATTTTGCAATTCCGACTTTATTTCTCACAATTCCGACTTTATTTAGCAATTACGACTTTATTTCTCACAATTACGACTTTATTTCTCACAATTACGACTTTATTATGCAATTCTGACTTTATTTCTCACAATTCCAACTTTATATCTCGCAATTCTGACTTTATTTTGCAATTACGACTTTATTTCTCACAATTCTGACTTTATTTCTCACAATTACGACTTTATTTCTCACAATTACGACTTTATTATGCAATTCTGACTTTATTTCTCACAATTCCGACTTTATATCTCGCAATTCTGACTTTATTTTGCAATTACGAATTTTTCTCGAAATTCCGACTTTATTTCTCACAATTACGACTTTATTTCTCGCAATTACGACTTTATTTCTCACAATTACGACTTTATTTCTCGCAATTCTGACTTTATTTCTCGCAATTCTGACTTTATTTCTCGCAATTCTGACTTTATTTCTCGGAATATTGACATTATTTCTCGCAATTCTGACTTTATTTCTCACAGTTCTGACTTTATTTTGCAATTCCAACTTTATTTCTCACAATTCCGTCTTTCCGACTTTATATCTCACAATTCCGACTTTATTTCTCGCAATTAAGACTTTATTTTTCAATTCTGACTTTATTTCTCACAATTCTGACTTTATTTCTCGCAATTCCGACTCTATTTCTTGCAATTCCGACTCTATTTCTCACAATTCCACTGTATTTCTCGCAATTCCGACTTTATTTCTCGCAATTCTGACTTTATTTCTCGCCATTCGACTTTATTGCTTAAATATGTTGCCAATGCCCCATTTTATTTTTTTTCATTTATCTAATATTTATATTTTATTCAATATCAGCTTTATTTACATGAACACTACTGTTTTTTTTAAGAGTTTTAGTTGACAGCACTGGTGTTATTTATTCATCCCTGCAGTGCAGAATATATTGTGATCAGAATTTTTTGCTGCCCAAAAGTAAAAGGTACTGATAATTTCCAGTCACTTTTTCTGTTCTGATCATGAATAGAATCATCCAGGGTTGAACTAAGGGCACTGACTTCATATTTTTGCATGCTGTACAGACGTTCAGAGACTCAAACTGTGGTCAGAATCTGAAACTGGAATTGTCCTGACAGCCAGCAGTTAAACTAAAGATTCAGACGATGTGGAGATGACCAGTATTGGAGAGGTCAGGAAATTGGAGTAAGAAAATAGCGTCCGCTCGTTATCTTCGTCATCTATTTCCTCTTCTCCTCTAACATCCCATCGCTGATTTCAATCTCCTCTTCCTTCTAACTCATCATTTTCCCTGAATTTTGAAAGCTGCTGTTTAGCATGTGTGCGCTCGCGCAGCAGTTTAGCGTGTCTGTTTGTGTTAAGACTGATCTGGATTATAAAGGTGCTGTGGGTTGAGTGCAGGAGTTATGCAGTGAAGCTGAACTCACTAATAACTCGAGACACGGACACACGTCCTCCTGAACTCTTCACATCACATCAAACATCTCATCTGACGTCAGCACGGCTTCTTCATTGATATTTCTACCCGCCGATATTCATGAATAATCCTGATTGTGGAGTGAATGTTAAGAGCGCAGCTTCATATTCATATGCAGGGAGAAGAAGCGCTCAGTTCTGAACTTTAATATGTTCTCTTGAGCTTTAAAGGCTTTGAAGGTTCATCTTGAACGTCTTTTCACGTGATTTTCTCATGTTTTGTAGTTTTTGGTTCTTAGAAATATTTTTTAAATATTTAATTTATTTTTATTACAGTTTTAGTTTTAATTCTGTTCTGAATTTTGCTGCATTCACGCCATGAATGCTCTTCAATGTGTGGAAGTTTGTTTCTGCCACTGGATTAAGAGATGGATAAAAATTAAAAGATAACTGTGTTTATATCTCAAAATTCTGCTTTTTTTTTCTCGCAATTCAGACTTTGTTTTTTCGCAATTCTCACTTTTTCCTTGCAATAAATTTTTTTTCTCGCAAATGTCACTTTTCTCGCATTGAAACATTTTCTCACAATTCTGACTTTGTTTTTATCTCATAATTACAAAAAAATCTGCCAATTTTATTCTCGCAAATCTTCTTTCCTTGCAATTCTTTTTTCTCGAATTTCTGACTTTATTCTCACAATTCTTTTTTTCTCGCCACTGTTTTTTCCCCGCAATTATAACGCTATTTCACGATCCAATTTGTTCATATTTGTACGAGGTAGCTAATTCGTACGGATTCATACAACCTCACTCTTATGAATTCGTACGATTTGTCGACACTGCACCGATGGGTAGGTTTAGGGGGCGGGTTTGAGGTTCGATAATTCGTACGAAATCATACGAATTGACCAACTCGTCAAATACGTACGATTTATCAAAAATCGTTCCCATTCATACAAGTGAGGTCATACAAATTTGTACGAATTAGCCACCTCTTAAAATATGTATGAATTGCCGTGAGATCGGGTTGGCAATTCTCACTTTATTCTTGCAATTCTCTTTTTCTGACAATTCTTTTTTTGCCCGCAATTCTCACTTTTTTCTCACAACTGAATTTTTTTCCGCAATTCTGACTTTATTCTCGCAATTCTCTTTCTCACAATTCTGACTTTTTTCTCGCAATTCTTTTTTTCTCACAAATCCGACTTTTTTTTCTCACAATAATTTTTTTCACGCAATTGTGACAATTTTTCTCAAATCTGAATTTTTTCCTCGACATTCTTTTTTTTCTCTCAATTTCTGACTTTATTTTTCACAATTCTGACTTTTTTCCTTGCAATTCTTTTATTCTCGCAATTGTGATTTTATTTCTCGCATTTAAAAAATTCTTGCAATTCTGACTTTATTCTTGAAATTATTTTTTCCTCGCAATTCTTTTTTGTTTCACATTTCTGACTTATATTTTTCCCGCAATTTCAACACTATCTCATGACCCATTCGTACGTCCTCACTCTTATGAATTCGTACGATTTGTCTACACTGCACTGATGGGTAGGTTTAGGGGGGAGTTTGGGGTTAGGTCATTCGTACGAAATCATACGAATTGACCAACTTGTCAAATTCGCACAAGTGAGGTCGTTCAAATTCGTGTGAATTAGCCACCTTGTAAAATATGTACGAATTGCCGTGAGATCGGCTTGGCAATTCTCACTTTATTCTTGCAATTGTTTTATTCTCGCAATTCTGATTTTTTTCTCACAAATCCTTTTTTCTCTCAATTCTTTTTTTCCCGTAATTCTGAAATTTTTCTCGCAATAATTGTTTTCTTGCAATTCTGACTTTTTTCACACAAGTCTTTTTTTTATTGTAATTCTGACTTTTTTCTCACAATTTAGACTCTTATGAATTCATACGATTTGTCTACACTGCAGTGGTGGATAGGTTTTGGGGGTGGGTTTGAGGTTAGGTCATTCGTACGAAATTATACGAATTGACCAACTCGTCAAATTCGTACGAATTCGCCACCTCGTAAAATATGTATGAATTGCAGTGAGATCGAGTTGGCAATTCTCACTTTATTCTTGCAATTCTCACTTTTTTCTCCCAATTCTTTTTTTCCCGCAATTCTGACTTTATTCTCGCAAATCTTTTTTTCTCCCAATTCTTTTTTTCTCGTAATTCTTTTTTTCTCGCAATTCTTTTTTCCCCCTAATTCATACTTTATTCTCACAATCTGACTTTTTTTTCTCACAATAATTTTTTTCTCACAATTCAGACTTTTTTCTCGCAATTGTGAGTTTATATCTCTATATATAGGAGTTTATATCTCTATAATAGGAAGTGAACGCTTTTTACCAGCTGAAATCTCGTAATTACGATAATTACGACATGGCGTGAGCGCACCTTTTCAGTACTTCAACTTACACTTATTTCAGTTATTTGTCAAATCAACATTTTTGTTTCATTCCTAACACGAGTCGTTCTGAACTCTTCACGTCAAACATCTCATCTGAACACATTCTGAATAATCGTGATTGTGAAGTGAATGTTAAAAACGCAGATTAGAGAGGCTCATATTCCTATTCCAGGAGACGAAGTCATCCCAAACACGCACTGATCCCTAAAACACCGTCGCGTCTGAACTTTAATGCGTTCTCTTGAGCTTCACAGGGCTATGAAGGTTTGTCTTGAAAGTGTAGCTCTGTGTGTTTTCTGAAGCGGAGTACAGCATCACATCTTCAGGGAGAAAAACTGTCTGTGATGTTGGGTGAGTAACTAAAAGCAGTGATTCTACAGACGCTGGAGCGTTTCAGGGACACACACATGACCCATTATACTGACAACAGGCCAATGAATACTGTATCCCACAATGCAATGTGTTTTCCTTGACCTTTCGTTTCCAGTGTGATGAATTATTCAGAATATCAGCTGGGATTTTTCATACACTGTCATAATTTAGTCAAGCTACAAAATGTTTGAAGAAAAATACAAAAAAATTACAGCTAATTTTTACAACAACAACAAAAATATTGTATAAAAATGCCAAATAACTGTTCTTATTTCCTGGACGATAACTGAATGCCATAAACACTACCGTTTGGGGTCAGATAGATTTTTTACATATTTTTAGAAATAAAATAGTACTTTTATTCATTAAGGATGCATTAAATTGATCAAAAGTGACATTTATAATGTTACAGAAGATTCTATTTCAAATAAATGCTGTTCTTTTGAACTTTCTATCCATAAAATAATCCTGAAAAATATATAATTTTGTGTTTTGTGTTTTCACACTGATAATAATCATAAATGTGTCTTGAGCATCAGATCCTCATATGAGAATGATTAGTGAAGGGTCATGTGACACTGAAGACTGGAGTAATGATGATAAATTCAGCTTTGATAACAGGAATAAATTACACTTTACTATATATTCACATAGAGAACAGATGATCTACACTGGAATAATATTTCACAATTTTTGCTGTATTTTTGATCAAATAAATTCAGCTTTGATCACAGGAATAAATTACACTTTACTATATATTCACATAGAGAACAGATGATCTACACTGGAATAATATTTCACAATTTTTACTGTATTTTTGATCAAATAAATTCAGCTTTTATCACAGGAATAAATTTCACTTTACTATATATTCACATAGAGAACAGATCATCCACACTGGAATAATATTTCACAATTTTTACTGTATTTTTGATAAAATAAATTCAGCTTTGATCACAGGAATAAATTACACTTTACTATATATTCACATAGAGAACAGATGATCTACACTGGAATAATATTTCACAATTTTTGCTGTATTTTTGATCAAATAAATTCAGCTTTGATCACAGGAATAAATTACACTTTACTATATATTCACATAGAGAACAGATGATCTACACTGGAATAATATTTCACAATTTTTGCTGTATTTTTGATCAAATAAATTCAGCTTTGATCACAGGAATAAATTACACTTTACTATATATTCACATAGAGAACAGATGATCTACACTGGAATAATATTTCACAATTTTTACTGTATTTTTGATCAAATAAATTCAGCTTTGATCACAGGAATAAATTACACTTTACTATATATTCACACAGAGAACAGATCATCCACACTGGAATAATATTTCACAATTTTTACTGTATTTTTGATCAAATAAATTCAGCTTTGATCACAGGAATAAATTACACTTTACTATATATTCACACAGAGAACAGATGATCTACACTGGAGGAATATGTCACAATTTTTACTGTATTTTTGATCAAATAAATGCAGACTTGGTGAGAGACTCTTTTGAACGGTAGAATAATTTAATATGCACTGAAACATTTATCACTGCATATTGCATAAAATAATAGTATGTTGCAAACACATATCTAGCCATCACAATTTGGCTCTTGTCAAACTCGCTCAAATCCTTACGCTTGGCCATTTTTTTTCCTGCTTCTAACACATCAACTCTGAGGACGAAATGTTCACTTGCTGCCTAATATATCCCACCCACTAACAGAGATCAGTGTTATTCACCTGTCATAATGTTATGCCTGATACTGTTCTGTTCTGCTGTGTTTGAGCCTGTCACAGAGACAGACGTGAGATCTCAGGACGTCTGTTTGAGTGGTATCTGCCAGGTAATAATGACATTTTCCTGCATGTTAAAAATATTTATAGCAGCAGATGAGCAGCTAAGTAAGTCTCTGCCTCTTTCTTTCTCTCAGCGCTCGTGCAGGCGATGGAAGGTGTGTGTGTTTTCGGCAGTGACCTCTTGACCCCTGGCGTGACCTGTCTGCTCCGCTGTGTGTTTCCACGATCACTCACCTGGAAGTGAACCGTCAGCCGCACAGGGGGACGGCGCTCAGGTCAAGCGCTCTGCTTTTACAGGCTAATGGACACAAACACACCAGATTTCACTGAGGATGTGTTTTAGACACACATTTCAATCCCGTCTGAATCCAACAGCTCTGCAAAACATACACAAGACCTTTTTTTTTATTAAACCGTGTAAAATAACAGTTACTGGCATCCCATCTGACATAAATAGAAGATTATATAATATTCTTATTCAGCTGTTTTTAAATAATTTTTCTCTGGAAAGCCCTTTGATTTAACATCGTGAATAAAATGTGCTTTATAAATAAAATTGCCTTGTCTAGTATGTAAAATGCTGAGAATTGTAGAACTATCATACATAATAAGAGTCAATTTTATGTCATACTTGGTGAATTTTACTGATAATAAAACAATAACTACTGACAAGTTATGATAAATTTACATTTTTGTACACTATCGTTCATAATTCAATTTTTTTATGTTTATGAAAGAAGTCTCTTCTGCTCACCAAGGCTGTGTTTGTTTGATAAGAAATACAGTAAAAATTGTGAAATATTATTACAATTTAAAATACATGTTTTTTATGTGAATATATAATAAAATATAATTTATTCCTGTGATCAAATCTGAATTTATTTGATCAAAAATACAGTAAAAATTGGGAAATATTATTCCAGTGTACAATTCCCATTTTCTATGTTAATATAAAGTAAAATATAATTTATTTCTGTGATCAAAGCTGAATTTATTTGATCAGAAATACAGTAAAAATTGTGAAATATTATTCCAGTATAAATCAGCTGTTTTATATGTGAATATATAGTAAATTGTAATTTATTCCTGTGATCAAAGCTGAATTTATCTGATCAAAAATACAGAATTTTTTTTTAAATATTCCTCCAGTGTAAATCTTGTTCTCTATGTGATTATATAGTAAAGTGTAATTTATTCCTGTGATCAAAGCTGAATTTATCTGATCAAAAATACAGAAATTGTTTTGAAATATTCCTCCAGTGTAAATCTTGTTCTCTATGTGATTATATAGTAAAGTGTAATTTATTCATGTGATCAAAGCTGATTTTATTTGTTAAATACAGTAAAATCTGTGAAATATTATTACAATTTAGAATACCCGTTTTCTATGTGAATATATAGTAAGATATATTTTATTCCTGTGATCAAAGCTGAATTTATCTGATCAAAAATACAGTAAAAATTTTGAAATATTATTCCAGTGTAAATCAGCTGTTTTCTATATGAATATTTAGTAAAGTGACATTTATTCCTGTGATCAAAGCTGATTTTATTTTATCAAAAATACAGTAAAAATTTTGAAATATTATTACAATTTAAAATTCCCATTTTCTATGTTAATATAAAGTAAAATATAATTTATTTCTGTGATCAAAGCTAATCTTATTTCATCAAAAATACAGTAAAAAAATTTGAAATATTATTCCAACGTAAATCAGCTGTTTTCTATGTGAATATATAGTAAATTCTATATTGAATCATCATAATATGATGATTTGCTTCTGAAGAAACATTTATGAGTATTATCAATGTTGAAAACCGTTCATATTTGAGTGGAAACTTAATTCTCAGGATTGTTTGATGAATAGAAAGTTCAAAAGAACAGCATTTATTTGAATTATGACCTTGAGGAAGATGCACAGACTCTCTTCTTCTTCTCTGTTGCTCTTATTATTTTTCATTTTGTCTGTTTTATTAAGAGCTGTTGTAACTTTAGTGTTTTAATGAGGACTTCTCGCTGACCTGCTCACATTAATGCTGTTCATTAGAAAGATCAGAGATATTTAGTCCGCTTTCCTCAGCTTTCTATCGCGTTCTCCTTCAGTCTTCTGGGGCTTTATGTATGCTGTGAACACCGAGCTCTACATAGTAAGGGCTTTTCATTGGTTTGCATTAATTATTAACATGTTTGTTGATTTATTTTTTATAGCTCGCAGCAGAGGACTGACTTTTGATGTGATCCGGAGAGCCAGAGCTTGGGTTCAGGGAAACATTTGTCTGAGAACATTTCCAGATCTGAAAGGGAAAACTTTTAATGAACTGATCTGGAGCTCAAAACAGGCCGAGTGTTCAGATCAGATCTGATGACAAACAGCTGGAGCTTCTCCAAAACCATTCACATAACATTCACTTATCCTTGTTTATTTGAATGATTTAAAAAATGGTTGATAAATGGTTATATTCCCTTAATTGCCTTAATCAGGACCAAAATGATGCATTTACTGTATATCTCACTGCCTTTGCATGCATAAAAAAGTTCATTACACCAGTTTATATATATATATTTATATATTTTTAGATTTGTATTTATTTCCAGTTAATAATATGAGTGCTTCAACATTACACTTTTTTGCTTATTTTAAGATTTTCCAACTAATATTTATATTTTATTTCAGGTTCATTTAGATAATAACCCTGAAAAAAAGTCCAGGGTCCAGGTTTTTATCTCTTGACTCATGTTTTCAAGGCACTGGATTAACATTAATATTATGAACAATAAATCAGTGGATTAAAAAATGTTTTGCTGTTTTGTTTGAGGCATTTATTTAGGAGTAAAATCACTTTGTTTGCATCATGATATGCATATTGCTAATCTGACGCTAACCTAATACAATTATTTAATATTTATTATTTAAACAGAAGGATATTTCTTCTGGCTTTAATTTATCCTATAAATAGTCATTTAATTATTGTATTTTTACTGGAATACAGTTAAAAAAATACTCGAATTTGCATGGAAAGTTATTAATTGCCATCAAAATAATGTCAAAATGCAAAAAATACCTGATAATAAAAATATTAATTCATGTATTTATACTTATGTATTTTTATTCTGTTTTAATTTATCCTATAATTATAATTGCATGATTGTATTTTTTCTGGAATACAGTACAAAAAGATTAAAATAATGAGAATTTTGCATGGAAATCTTCTTAATTGTCATTAAAATAATGTAAAATGCACAGAAAATGATCAAATATTCAAATACAAATATTTATATGATCACAATGTTTATCCTATAATTAATCATTGCATTATTGTATTTTACTTGAATGAAGTGCAAAAAAGTCTGATGATAACTTAATAAAATATTAATTCATGTATTTATACATTATGATAATATTTTTTCCTGACTTTAATAGATCCTGTGTATCTTATCATTGCATTGTGGGAATTTTACTGGAATACAATAAAAAACATACTTATCACAGTAATGAGAATTTTAATTGCCATCAAAATAATACAAATCTAATCATAATATAAATCCTATTATTATATTATTGTATTTCTACTGGAATAATAATTCTGCATCCGTAATCGTACAGTAAAGAAAAAGAGATTCTAGCTTCATTTTCTTTATGGAACTATAACTTCTGGCTAGTTTTGACAGTGTATTGATGCATGATTTTTTGACATTCACTGTGAAAATGTTTTTTGTTCTTTCTTCAGATGATCAGCCAACGCTTCAGAGTGTGTGGAGGTCAGAGAACAGATATCCGGCCGTTATCTCTCCATCTCTAATCTCTCTCCTCATCTCATCCCTCGTTCCCAGTGTAACCGTATTCTCAGCGTCCCTGCCGTCGGCTGCTTTTCACTCTCAGTAATCGAGCTGATGATTATGATGATGATATCTGATGCGTATCTCTTCTTTGAGATGCTAAATCCATCCTGTCAGTTCATTTGCTGTCATGGAGAGAAGCGCGAAAGCCTCGGTTTGCAGGTAAACGCGCCGCTCCAGGCTATCGCTCTTGCGCATGCGTGAATTCTGTTAACTCCGCACGCGATCAGAATGGATTATGTGTGCATGCACGCTCCTTTAATAATCTTTTGAGCCTGTGCAGACATTCATCACCCCTTTTGTGTTTGTTTATCCAATACTTTGATTAATTTGATGAGGCTTTCAATTAGAGAGCCCCGTTTGACACAGTTTATAAGCACTGAAAATGCACACAGATTGTGTCTGGGTCTGTTTATGAACCTCCTTCAGCAATGCGTTTAGTCAGCAGTTCATTCATATGCTGTTATTGTCGGCAATGTCAGAACTACAGTTCTGCGTCTGCATAAATAATTCAATGCACTACAATACTTTCCATATACAGCCTCCTATAACTATATCTGTGAATCATAAAAGGCATGGATTCAATTCCACAAGTGCACTATCTATTTAATGCAATATGCGCTCACACGCAGTGACCTCCAGTAGTTCTTGATACTAAAGCAAGTCTTCTCTTCTTCTGTCATGTCGTTTAGGATTCACGAGATCATTATATCGATGCTGTCGAAGAGCAAAGCACCACTTACTTCAGTTTGCAGGTGCGTGAACTCATCTTCAGTGGGTTCGTTACATTAGCACAAAGAGACACAACGCTTTTTGCTTTCTTTTTCAACACTATAGATCTGATGTTTTAGGAACAGGAAACGTTCTCAGAACGTTTTTTAAATGTTACGAATTGTTTCGGAATGTTCAGAGGAAATTCAACAATGCACTAAACCGTATAAAATTATTAATGAATGTATTTACACATAGTGATAGTATTTTTTCTTCTGGTGTTAATTAATCATTGCATGATTGAATTTTTACTGGAATACAGTACAACAATACTGTGTTAAAATTAGTATTTTGCATGGAAATTTTACAAAATAATGTATTTAAAAAAAATGTATACATCATGAAATGCATACTAATCACACGATAACCTAATAAATGATTCATGTATTTATACATAAAGATCGTATTTTTCATTCTTAATTAATCATTACTTGATTGTATTTTTACGTAAAAATACTGCATTAAAATAATCAGAATTTTGCATGGACATTTTCTTAATTGTCATCAAAATACTGTCAAAATGCAAAAAAAACCCTATAAAAATTAAAAACCTAATTTATTTATACGTCAGGATATGCATATATTAATTTTCAACACTAGATCTGATGTTTTAGGAACATGAAACGGTCTCAGAACGTTCATCTAACGTTTTTTAAATGTTACTGATTGTTTTGGAATGTTCAGAGGAAATTCAACAATGCACTAAACCGTATACAATTATTAATGAATGTATTTACACATAGTGATAGTATTTTTTCTTCTGGTGTTAATTAATCATTGCATGATTGAATTTTTACTGGAATACAGTACAACAATACTGTGTTAAAATTAGTATTTTGCATGGAAATTTTACAAAATAATGTATTTAAAAAAAAAAATTTATACATCATGAAATGCATACTGCTAATCACACGATAACCTAATAAATGATTCATGTATTTATACATAAAGATCGTATTTTTCATTCTTAATTAATCATTGCTTGATTGTATTTTTACGTAAAAATACTGCATTAAAATAATCAGAATTTTGCATGGACATTTTCTTAATTGTCATCAAAATACTGTCAAAATGCAAAAAAACCCTATAAAAAATAAAAACCTAATTTATTTATACGTCAGGATATGCATATATTAATTTTCAACACTAGATCTGATGTTTTAGGAACAGGAAACGTTCTCAGAACGTTCGTCTAACGTTTTTTAAATGTTACTGATTGTTTTGGAATGTTCAGAGGAAATTCAACAATGCACTAAACCGTATACAATTATTAATGAATGTATTTATACATGATGATAGTATTTTATCTTCTGGTGTTAATTAATCATTGCATGAATGAATTTTTACTGGAATACAGTACAAAAAATACTGCGTTAAAATTATTATTTTGCATGGAAATTTTACAAAATAATGTAAAAAAAATATATTTTTTATTTATTTATACATCATGAAATGCATACTGCTAATCACATGATAACCTAATAAATGATTCATGTATTTATACATAAAGATCGTATTTTTCATTCTTAATTAATCATTAGATGATTGTATTTTTACTGGAATACAGTAAAAATACTGCATTAAAATAATCAGAATTTTGCATGGACATTTTCTTAATTGTCATCAAAATACTGTCAAAATGCAAAAAAACCCTATAAAAAATTAAAAATTAAAAACCTAATTTATTTATACGTCAGGATATGCATATATTAATTTTCAACACTAGATCTGATGTTTTAGGAACAGGAAACGTTCTCAGAACGTTCGTCTAACGTTTTTTAAATGTTACTGATTGTTTCGGAATGTTCAGAGGAAATTCAACAATGCACTAAACCGTTTAAAATTATTAATGAATGTATGTACACATAATGATAGTATTTTTGTAAAGGGAGATCTCGGGCTCTGATTGGTCTAGAAGCATGATTGACATGTCTATAGAGAGCTGAGATACTCTGCTTTTTGAATGTATGACGCAATACGTGATGACATAATGATCAAAAATCGCAGCTAACAAAGACGATCAAAACTAAGGATATAAAGAGTATATGTCTGCATCACATGTTTTGATCTGGACATCGGTAGCATATTACAGTGTGGTTTGAAAATGGTCTCATTTTGAAGAAAACAACCTGAAGAACGAGCCGATATAGCGTTTGAGGCTATTAGCTCCACAAGGCAGAAGTGATCCAAACAGGAATATGACTCATGTGTTTGCTTGTTCAAAAGAGTCATTTCCATCTGGGAGATTCTCTTGATAATAACATTACTGTAAAGTGTTGGATCGGTGAGATAAACTGCACAGTGATATTCTTGAGGGTAAGAGCTTCCATTTGATAAATGACTTGTCTATTTTTGTTGAGTTTGTGTGATATAAATAGGAAATGTAATATTATTCATATGATTTTCTCAAGGGGGGGTCAAATTCAGACCGTATTATCTTTTTCTATGTAACATAAATGCAAAAGTGATTGGGTTATTTAGAAAGCCGAGGTTCTAATCTTTCAAACGATACCATATATGTCTAGTTTTGTGCTGGACAACTTATAGATTTTTTCATTCTGAAGTGGTTAAATAATTGTATTTTTACTGGAATACATTACAAAAATGCTGCATTAAAATAATGAGAATTTTGCATGGAAATGTTCTTAATTTTCACCAAAATAATGTCAAAATACAAAAATAAAATTGATAAAAACCTAATTTATTTATACATCATGATTAGCATATTGCTATCTTTTTGCCTTAATTTTCATCATTAGATCTGATGTTTCTGTAACAGGAAACGTTCTCGCAATGTTTTTTAAACCTTACTAATTTTTTCTGAATGTTCAGAGGAAATTCAAAATCCTCGTAACGTTTGAAGAACGATCAAATAGAATGTTGCGTTAAAATTTGCATTTATAACAAAAAAATGAGGACATTCAGAAATATTGTTAATAGCAAACCTGTTTTGCTTGTAAAATATGTTCATATGTGCATCTTTATTACAGTTATTGGCACTTTGATTTTGCATCTAATGTAATGACACTCAGACAGCCGCAGTGAATCGATGCACGCTTGCACACTGAACTAAAGACACATAAAGGGAAGACAAAACTATAAGGAAATAAAGCATGCTGCACTGAATCAATGCCAATCTCAGCCTCTCTCTCATTTCTCTAGGATCCGTGTGTGGTTTCACCCGTGCTCGCTTCAGATGCATTGTTTTCCCTCGCTCTTTCTCTGTGGATGTACAGAAACACAATAAGTGAGTTAATGAATGTCTGTGTGCTCTCTCTCTCTCTCTCTCTCTCTCTCTCTCTCTCTCAGACAGAGTGATAAAGTAGAGGATGCTTCCATTCATTCACTATCTGCCTTGCCGCTTCGTTACCTTGTTAAAAAGTCAATTAAAAGGAAACAAAGACGGCAGGGTGAATATTGTTTCCTGTGTCCTTCAGCCGCACATTATGAATCGATTGGAAAAATGTTGGAAATCTCAGTTAGTCGTGAGCATCTGAAAGCAGACACATATTCAGATGCACTGAATCCATGCATGAGAGTCTGAGTTTATGTGTGTGAGACGGTTGGGAGCACCAGATGTTTAACAGGCTGAAAAGATGCATTTCTGTTGATGTGTTAATGAAGCGTGTGTTCATAAACATACAGGCCTTATATTATACAGCTGTGATGATCAAACCTGCTTGACGGTGTCTTCTTCGGTTGTCCAGTACAGAGACTGAAACGCTTTTAAAACATGATGAATGTGCAGTAAAATATCAGTCATATTCACTGCAGGCTATTTTAGGAGCAGGAAGATTTTATATTAATGACACTCAAACACATTTACCCTTCTAAGTATTATTTGTGTAATGCAAAAAAGAAGAGATGAAAAATAATGTATTTATACATGATAGTATTTTTTGTTCTGGCATTAATTTAATTATTACATGATTGTATTTTTATTGGAATACAGTAAAATACTGCATTAAAATAATGAACATTTTATTATAATTAATTGATAATACAATTATTAATTCATGTAATTATACATCATGATAATATTTTTCGTTCTGGCATTAATTTAATCATTGCATGATTGTATTTTTACTGGACTCCAGTAAAAATACTGCATCAAAATAATGATAATTTTATTTTAATTTGTTAATAATACAATTATTAATTAATGTAATTATATATCATGATGATATTTTTTGTTCTGGAATTAATGTAATCATTACATGATCGTATTTTTACTGGAATACAGTAAAATACTGCATTCAAATAATGACAATTTTATTTTAATTAGTTAATTATACAATTATTAATTAATGTAATCATAAATCATGATAAAATGTTTTGTTCTGCCATTATTTAATCATTGCATGATTGTATTTTTATTGGAATACAGTAAAATACTGCATTAAAATATGAGAATTTTATTTTAACTAGTTAATGATACAATTATTAATTAACATAATTATACAGCATGATTATATTTTTGTTCTGGCGTTAATTTAATCATTGCAGGATTGTATTTTTATTGGAATACAGTAAAAATACTACATTAAAATTATGAGAGGTTTATTTAAATTAGTTAATAATACAATTATTAATTAATGTAATTATACATCATGATAATATTTTTTGTTTTGGCATTCATTTAATCATTGCATGATTGTATTTTTACGGGAATACAGTAAAATACTGAATTAAAATAATGAAAATTTTATTTTAATGAATTAATAACACAATTATTAATGAATGTACTCATACATCATGATAATATGTTTTGTTCTGGCATTAATTTAATCATTACATAATTGTATTTTTACTGGAATACAGTAAAATACTGCATTCAAATAATGAGAATTTTATTTCAATTCATTAATAACACAATTATTAATTAATGTACTCATACATCATGATAATATTTTTTGTTCTGGTATTAATTTAATCATCAAACCATAGTCAAAATGCAAAAAAATCTGATGATAACTCTATTAAATTATTAATTAATGCATTTATACATCATGATTTTTTTCTGTTGTTTTTTGGCCTTTAATTTATCCTATAATGTTAAAATAAAATTTTTTATATTTTTTTTTTTAAAAGTAGGCTACTTCGCTTTCTTTATGAAACTATAATTTCGTAATACTTTCTTTTGATTTCGTGGTGATGGACGGACATGTCCTGTGAGATTCACTGGCAACATGTTTTTTCTTGTATATGCAGATTTTTGACTCTTAAGCATAAAAGTCACCGAATTGACGAAAATGCACAATTTTGATGTTTTTACTGGAGTGATGTCTGATCTGTGAGCCGCAGTGAAGGAAGGAAGGAAGGTGTTTGATGTTCCTCTGATCACTATGGCAACACCTGCTCAGGCTGGAGCTGGGAAAGAGAGATGAAGCGCTGCCTGAATCCACACTGCTTACTATCGCTTAAAACATGCACTGTAAAAAATTATTTAGTAGTGATAAATAAATAAAGCCAAACTGAGCATCTGAGAAAGGTGAGTTTGAGCACTGGGTGTTTCAGAAACTGCTGATGTGCTGGGCTTTTCACGCACAAACATCACAGAAAAGGCTGGAAAATATCAGAGGTCAGAGGAGAACTGAACTGGGCCAGACATTGAATCATTCATTGCATTGTGGGTTTTCATGCATAGAGACCGTTTGCACAATATGCATGCATACTAGAAAAATAAAAATAGTTAATAATACAATTATGAATTAACATAATTATACATCATGATTATATTTTTGTTCTGGCATTAATTTAGTCATTGCATGATTGTATTTTTACTGGACTCCAGTAAAAATACTGCATCAAAATAATGAGAATTTTATTTTAATTAGTTAATAATAAAATTATTAATTAATGTAATTATACATCATGGTAAAATGTTTTGTTCTGCCATTATTTAATCATTGCATGATCGTATTTTTATTGGAATACAGTAAAATACTGCATTAAAATAATGAGAATTTTATTTTAATTAGTTCATGACACAATTATTAATTAATGTAATTATACATCATGATAATATTTTTTGTTCTGGCATTAATTTAATAGTTGCATGATTGTATTTTTACTGGAATACAGTAAAAATACTGCATTAAAATAATGAGAATTTTATTTTAATTAGTTAATAATACAAGTATTAATTAATGTAATTATACACCATCATAGTATTTTTTTGTTCTGGCATCAATTTAATCATTGCATGATTGTATTTTTACTGGAATACAGTAAAATACTGAATTCAAATAATGAGGATTTTATTTGAATTAATTAATAATACAATTATTACACTGGGTGTTTCAGAAACTGCTGATGTGCTGGGCTTTTCACGCACAAACATCACAGAAAATGCTGGAAAATATCAGAGGTCAGAGGAGAACTGAACTGGGCCAGACATTGAATCATTCATTGCATTGTGGGTTTTCATGCATAGAGACCGTTTGCACAATATGCATGCATACTAGAAAAATAAAAATAGTTAATAATACAATTATGAATTAACATAATTATACATCATGATTATATTTTTGTTCTGGCATTAATTTAGTCATTGCATGATTGTATTTTTACTGGACTCCAGTAAAAATACTGCATCAAAATAATGAGAATTTTATTTTAATTAGTTAATAATAAAATTATTAATTAATGTAATTATACATCATGGTAAAATGTTTTGTTCTGCCATTATTTAATCATTGCATGATCGTATTTTTATTGGAATACAGTAAAATACTGCATTAAAATAATGAGAATTTTAATTTAATTAGTTCATGACACAATTATTAATTAATGTAATTATACATCATGATAATATTTTTTGTTCTGGCATTAATTTAATAATTGCATTATTGTATTTTTACTGGAATACAGTAAAAATACTGCATTAAAATAATGAGAATTTTATTTTAATTAGTTAATAATACAATTATTAATTAATGTAATTATACACCATCATAGTATTTTTTTGTTCTGGCATCAATTTAATCATTGCATGATTGTATTTTTACTGGAATACAGTAAAATACTGAATTCAAATAATGAGGATTTTATTTGAATTAATTAATAATACAATTATTACACTGGGTGTTTCAGAAACTGCTGATGTGCTGGGCTTTTCACGCACAAACATCACAGAAAATGCTGGAAAATATCAGAGGTCAGAGGAGAACTGAACTGGGCCAGACATTGAATCATTCATTGCATTGTGGGTTTTCATGCATAGAGACCGTTTGCACAATATGCATGCATACTAGAAAAATTAGTGCACTTCTTTGCATGCAAGGCGGCCAGCAGGCGGCGCTCTGTGTCCAGCTGATGGACGGTTTGACCTCAGAGAGCACCATTATTCACATTAACAGTGTCCATTTTCATCCGTGCTTTTGTCACGAGTGGTGGAGGAGAGAAGTGGCAGAGCAGGAGCATCTTTTCTAGCCAGCGCTACAGTAAACGTCCTCTGAGTCACGATTCATATGTCAGGACAGATGATCAGTGTGTTTCCATGCCTCCTTCAGCTGTCATCTCCACTCAGTGTTTTAAACAGGGTCTGATGGACGCCGTCCCCCCCGCGACCGCCTGGTGCTGTGATTGACAGCTCATTACCTTCAGCCAAACGCAAACAATAACCTTCAATGAAGAGTGACCTTCAGAAATCTGAATGCTTCACTGGTACCTGTTCGGCCTGTGTGTGTGCGCCAAAGCTACTGTAGTCATGCTTTTTATGCCTGAACATTTCTATTGGTTGTTGGACAATGCCTCTTTCACGGGGGAGTTGTTAATGTCTCTGCTGTGCAGGTTGATCTGACCCAAGAACCATTTTATCACTCCAAGCTGCTCAAGCATAATGCTCACATTTTCTTGCTATTTTAACAGATTTGAACTGGGAGCTGCTTTACTTGAGGTTTATACGCTTTGATATTTTAATACTACGACCCTAAAAAGTATTTAGACACTTAAATCATGCTTTAAAAACTCTGAATGTCATTGCATCAGATGTTAAACTTTATCTGTCTGTCTGAAACCTTCAACCTTAGAGTAGACGAGGCTTCATCAAGGCAACATCAGTGTTTATCTTATATAGTGTTTATATTATACACACACTACCAGCCAAAAGATTCAAATAATTCAGACTTTTTTTAAAGGGAAAAGGCAGCCAAAAATTCAGCTTTGCATCACAGGTATAAATTACCCTTTAAAATACTGTATATTTCAATACAAAACAGTAACTTTAAATTATAATAATATTTCATAATATTACTGTTTTTAATATTTAAAAAAAATATTCTGCTCACCAAGGCTGCATTTATTTGATCATAAATGCAGTAAACATTTTGAAATATTATTAAAATGTGAAACAGCTGTTTTCTGTATGAATAAATAATAAGTATAATATAGACATATATAATAAGTGTAATTTATCCAGTCTTCAGTGTCACATGACCCTTCAGAAGATCATTGACAATACTGACCCCAAAATGCATATATATATATACAAAATATATATATTTCAGCTTTGCATCACAGGAATAAATTACCCTTTCAAATATATTACAATACAAAACAGTAACTTTAAATTATAATATTTCATAATATTACTGTTTTTAATATTTGTAAAAATGTTTTTTAAAAGTCTCTTCTGTTCACCAAGGATGTGTTTATTTGATAAAAAATACAGTAAAAATTGTGAAATATTATTATAATTTAAAACTGTTTTGTGTATTAATATATAATAATAAAAGTGTAATTTATCCAGTCTTCAGAGTCCCATAACCCTTCAGAAGATCATTGACAATTACTGACCCCAATATGCATATATATATATATTTCAGCTTTGCATCACAAGAGTAAATTACCCTTAAAAATATATTCAAATACAAAACAGTCATTTAATATTTAAAACATTTTTTTTAAAGTCTCTTCTGCTCACCAAAGCTGCATTTATCTGATAAAAATACAATAAAAATTGTGAACTATTATTATAATGTAGATCATCACATTTTCTATGTGAATATATAGTAAAGTGTAATTTATTCCTGTGATCAAAGCTGATTTTCAGCATCAAAAATGATACTTTATTCACATAGAAAACGTTTTAAAATGCAATAATATTTCAAAATATTTACTAGATTAATTTTTGATTAAATAAATGCAGCCTTGTTGAGCATATGAGACTTTTAAAAAACACAAATATTAAAAGCAGTAATATTTTAAAATATTATAATTATGACTCAAAATTACTATTTTACATTTGAATATATTTTAAAGTGTAATTTATTCCTGTGATCAAAGCTGAATTTATGACAGCATTTTTCCTTTTAAAAATGTTGAGACTTTTGGCCAGTAGTGTATATATATATATATCAGTGTTTTGATTAGTGTACTTTCATTGTTGTTTATTTAAAAAGAAAACGAGAGATTGGTGTTTGATGCACACTGTTGTACATTTGTAATCTTTTTTTATTCTTATTTCTGTGCCACAGTTATTATGTTGATTAATAATAGATAGTTAGCTAATCTGTGTGCTTTGTATATGTGCATTTCTGAAATGCATAACATGTACAAATCAATTGAAATTGTAATGTAGATGCATTTTCTGTGAAGCTGCTTTGAAACGATATGTATCGTGAAAAGCGCTATACAAATAAAATGTGAATTGAATTAATCAAGACTTTAGATTGAGCTGTATGGAGGTTCGTGTGTTAGTTTTAAAGTTTCACCCATTTGAATCAGCTTCAGTAGTTCCTAGTAAACGGTCCTTTGACAGGGACACATTATTCCATGTACCTATTAAAAAAGCTGTCAACTTCCCCAAAGTTTTCCGCGCACGCTAACTCCCCACATTCCCCGGAGCCGTGATTCACGACCGGTGTAACTTCTGTTCATTAGGTCTGTGTGGGCTTTAGTCAGAGAGACATCACACGCGTCCGGTCAAGCGGCTCGGCAATCACAGACGCGGCTGACCCCTCTGACCCCTCGTCCATCATCCATCTCTCCGTCCCGATCCAGCCACCTGACCTTCAGCGCGCGGATCTCGCTGCTCGCCTCCCTTCACACAAACACTCATTCTTTCATTCTCCTCCTCTCTCCCACAGGATTTCCCAGGGCTGAAAGAGACACTTTGATTAAGCTGCTATCAGCGAGCCGGTCTGCGGCGTGGGAGTCGCTCTGACCCTGAAGCCGGAGAGAATCAGCCTGAGAGACGCTCACCTGCTCCGCACCTTATCGGCCCCTTCGCTCGCACTGATACGGCTTTAATTAACATCTGGGGCTTTTTCAAATTCAGCGGACGATTGTAAAGAGGTCAAAAGAGAGTCATTCCAGTTCTGCAAAACTCTTTGAACTTTCACTTTTGCTTAAGTTTTTCATCTAATGTAAATGAAACGTATCGTGTAGCCTATTTTCCTGCTTTATTTCAAATAATATATTTTTTCTAAATATAGTTTTAGTTAAAGGGTTAGTTCACCCAAAAATGAAAATTCTGTCATTAATTACTCACCCTCATGTGGTTCGACACCCGTCAGACCTCCGTTCATCTTCAGACACAAATGAAGATATTTTAGTGTAAATCTGATGCTCTGAAAGGCCTCCATTGGCTCAACTTTACACTCTCAAGACCCTTAAAAGGCACTAAAGACGTCGTTACAAAGTCCATCTCACTACTGTGGTTCTACAATAACTTTATGAATCGGCGACAATAGTTTTTGTACGCAAAAAAAACCCTAAATAACGACTTACATAGTGATGACGATTTCAAAACACGGCCTCATGAAGCTTCGAAGCGTTATGAATCAGTGAGTCGAATCAGCAGTTTGAATCGCCAAATTTCAGCAGTTTGGCGGTTTGACACGCGATCCGAATCATCAATCGACTCACTGATTCATAACGCTTCGAAGCTTCAATAAAAGGATGCGTTTATTTGATAAAACATACAGTATAAATTGTGAAATATTACTCCAGTGTAAATCAACTTTTCTCTGTGTGAATATATAGTAAAGTGTAATTTATTCCTGTGTTCAAAGCTGAATTATTTGGTCTAAAATACAGTACAAATTTTGAAACATTATTTCAATTTAAAAAACCCATATTCTATGTGTATATACAGTAAAATATTATTTATTCCTGTGATCAAAGCTGAATTATTTGGTCAAAAATACAGTACATTTTTTTAAATATTATTACAATTTAAAATACCCATTTTCTATGTGAATATATAGTAAAGTGTAATTTATTCCTGTGATCAAAGCTGAATTTATCATCATTACTGCAGTCTTCAGTGTCACATGATCCTTCACTAATCATTGACAATTACTGACCCCAAAATGCATATATATATACACTCTTATGAATTATTAGGCATGTTGATTTTCTGATCATATTTATTTTTTCAGGCACATTTGACCAATTACAAACCACATTAATCTTAATAACTACTATTCATTTTGTATTTAATCATTTATAAGTTATGTATAATTGTTCATGAAGGCTACGAATGAAAAACGCCTTATATTCAGATGTGCACGTTTTCTTTTACAGATAAAATGAGCCAGAAAAGAGATTTAACTCAAAGTCAAAAATGATTAAATGCCCATGAGAAGAATGCAATACTCATGCAATACTAGACATTGCAGTTAAGGCGTGACCATTGGACAGAGAGATGCTCATTGGGTCAGCAGGGTCAGACAAGAGCAGAGATCATCTCTGAGATCCTGACTCACTTCTGGAGACTGCAGGTTAAGGTTGCAGTTCTGGAAAATGGTGGCGCTGGAGACTAAAGGGTTCCTGATGGTTTCACACTTCATTCTTCACCTTAATTCTTCATTCTTTTGCAGTTAACAGGTGTCTTTTCTTCTCCTTTTTTGTTTTGTCTGATCCTGCTGACCCAATGAGCATCTCACTGTCCAATGGTCAGGCCTTAACTGCAATGTCTACACTCTAAAAAATTGGGTTGGGTTGTTTTAAGCAAACATTTAACCCAACCGCTAGGTTAAAACAATCCAATTCCTGGGTTAGTCAATTTTCAACCCAACTTGAGTTATTTTTAACCCAGCATTTTTTTGAGTGTAGTTATTAAGATTAATGTGGCTTGGAATTGGTCAAATGTATCAGAAAATATGATCAGAAAATCAACATGCCAAACATTCATAGGATCATTTTTGAGTGTGAATGCGTCATTTTGAGTAGAAAAGGAACTCCAGACGTCACAAAACCGCCAGTTACTAAACCGAACAACAAAAAGCAATGATAAACAGTAGAAAATGCAACATTATTAATTATTAATTATGCCCCTAGTGCATGATGGGAACACCAGTATCAGAAAGTTGAGTACACTCTCAAAAATGCTGGGTTAAAAAAAAAACAAGTTGGGTTGAAAATGGACTAACCCAGCAATTGGGTTGTTTTAACCCAGTGAATGGATTGTTTTACCCAGCAATTGGGTTGTTTTAACCTAGCAATTGGGTTGTTTTAAGCAAACATTTAACCCAACCGCTGGGCTAAAACAACCCAATTGCTGGGTTAGTCCATTTTCAACCCAACTTGGGTTGTTTTTAACCCAGCATTTTTGTAGACATTAGTCTAACAAAATTAGTGTAGGATTTATCTAATTTTATAACGTTGATATTTACGCTTTAACTTCTACAAGCTAACTCTAAAAAATGCTGGGTTAAAAATCACCCAAGTTGGGTTGAAAATGGACTAACCCAGCAATTGGGTTGTTTTAGCCCAGCGGTTGGGTTAAATGTTTGCTTAAAACAACCCAATTGCTAGGTTAAAACAACCAAATTGCTGGGTTAAAACAACGCATTCACTGGGTTAAAACAACCCAATTGCTGGGTTAGTCCATTTTCAACCCAACTTGGGTTATTTTTAACCCAGCATTTTTTAGAGTGCTTCTTGTCTGAACTAACTTATTCAGGTAGAAACAACCCATTCACTGGGTTAAAACAACCCATTGCTGGGTTAAAACAACTCATTCCCTGGGTTAAAACA
The DNA here is from genome assembly GCF_949357685.1 of Gobio gobio. NCBI lineage: Eukaryota > Metazoa > Chordata > Actinopteri > Cypriniformes > Gobionidae > Gobio > Gobio gobio. The sequence goes on from NC_137111.1 coordinate 48,510,958, forward strand.
ACCCAATCGCTGGGTTTAAACAACCCATTCACTGGGTTAAAACAACCCAATCGCTGGGTTTAAACAACCCATTCACTGGGGGAAAACAACCCAATCGCTGGGTTAAAACAACCCATTCACTGGGGGAAAACAACCCAATTGCTGGGTTAAAACAACCCAATCACTGGGTTAAAACAACCCAATCGCTGGGTTTAAACAACCCATTCACTGGGGGAAAACAACCCAATCGCTGGGTTAAAACAACCCATTCACTGGGGGAAAACAACCCAATTGCTGGGTTAAAACAACCCAATCACTGGGTTAAAACAACCCAATCGCTGGGTTTAAACAACCCATTCACTGGGGGAAAACAACCCAATCGCTGGGTTAAAACAACCCATTCACTGGGGAAAAACAACCCAATTGCTGGGTTAAAACAACCCAATCGCTGGGTTTAAACAACCCATTCACTGGGGGAAAACAACCCAATTGCTGGGTTAGTCCATTCTCAACCCAACTTGGGTTATTTTTAACCTAGCTTTTTTTGGAGTGCTTCTTGTCTGAACTAACTTTCTAGGTAGAAATGAGATTTGTATTTTCTGTAGTGTTTACTTCACCACAGAATATCAGTGTTATCAGTGAAGGCAGCATCCCAAATCACACACTTCCCTACTATATAGTAGGTGAAAAACAACAAAAGAAGCATGTCTGAATTCACAGCACTCATAAAACAGTATTGTGACCAACGAGTGGCCAACGGGTGACCTACTACTTGCAGTGGGTTTGTGAAGTGTGCATTTGGACACTTTACTGTCCCATGAGGGATCGGACGCAGCCCTAGTGTCAAATGAAGGGAAACACCTCCCATTACAACACCAGTTGAGTTAATAACCCTCTGCAGATCCGACAGACCGTGGGCGGGGAACAAAAATACCACCGACATTGTAACAACACAAAGCGGGTTGAAGAACAGGCGAACCAGAGCAAACGAGCTGGAAAATAATACAAATGTTGCTCCCAACACAGAAACAATTAAAGAAAGAGAAACAGGAGGAACAAGCCCTTCCTGAACGCTGAATATCTGATTCATTAGCGTTTGATCTTTCGCTGTAATTACTGGAGATCAAACCTGCATGTCGTGTCTTGTTTAATATGGGATGTTCTGTGGATTGTGCGGGATGAACTGAGAAACACAATTGTTCCTTATTAATTAATTCATAATTGCTGTGTAGAGGGTTTAACTGCTTTCTGATCTTAATGAATAAGCTGTGGTTCAGACATCGCATTACCTTTCTGTGTTACTAACACTTCTGTCTCAACTTTCTCTCAAAACTCAATGGGTTGAAAATGGACTAACCCAGCAATTGGGTTGTTTTCAACCTAGTGAATGGGTTGTTTTAACCCAGCAATTGGGTTGTTTTCAACCTAGTGAATGGGTTGTTTTAACCCAGCATTTGGGTTGTTTTAACCCAGCAATTGTGTTGTTTTAACCCAGCATTTGGGTTGTTTTAACCCAGCAATTGGGTTATCTTAACCCAGCATTTGGGTTGTTTTAACCCAGCAATTGGGATGTTTTAAGCAAACATTTAACCCAACTGCTGGGTTAAAATAACCCAAATGCTGGGTTAAGATAACCCAATTACTGGGTTAGTCCATTTTCAACCCAACTTGGGTTATTTTTAACCCAGCATTTGGGTCGTTTTAACCCAGCATTTGGGTTGTTTTAACCCATCAATTGGGATGTTTTAACCAAACATTTAACCCAACCGCTGGGTTAAAACAACCCAAATGCTGGGTTAAAACAACTCAATTGCTGGGTTAGTCCATTTTCAGCCCAAATTTATTTATTATTTATTTATTTATTTATTTATTTATTTATTTATTTATTTATTTATTTATTTATTTATTTATTTATTTATTTATTTATTTATTTATTTATTTATTTATTTATTTATTTA
>NC_137111.1:48535394-48592894 GCF_949357685.1 Gobio gobio
AGTGGATACTATTACATAAAGGTGTATATTATTCAATTATTACACAAAGTCAAAATTGACAAAAATTCAAAATTACGATAGTGTATACTATTACATAAAAGTGTAAATTATTCAAGTATTACAAAAATTCAAAATGGACACAATTTCAAAATTAGGACAGTGCATACTAATACATAAAAGTGTAAATTATTCAATTATTACAAAAAGTCATAATGGACAAAAATTCTAAATTACGACAGTGGATACTATTACAAAAAAGTGTAAATTATTCAATTATTACATAAAGTCATTATGGAAAAAAATTCTAAATTACGACAGTGTATACTATTACATAAAAGTGGAAAATTTTCAATTACTCCAAAAAGTCATTATTGACAAAAATTCAAAATTACGACAGTGTATACTATTACATAAAAGTGTAAATTTTTCAAGTATTACAAAAATTCAAAATGGACACAATTTCAAAATTAGGACAGTGTATACTATTACATAAAAGTGTAAATTATTCAATTATTACAAAAAGTCAAAATGGACAAAAATTCTAATTACGACAGTGGATACTATTACAAAAAATTGTAAATTATTCAATTATTACATAAAGTCATTATGGAAAAAAATTCAAAATTACGACAGTGTATACTATTACATAAAAGTGGAAAATTTTCAATTATTCCAAAAAGTCATTATTGACAAAAATTCAAAATTACGACAGTGTATACTATTACATAAAAGTGTAAATTTTTCAAGTATTACAAAAATTCAAAATGGACACAATTTCAAAATTAGGACAGTGTATACTATTACATAAAAGTGTAAATTATTCAATTATTACAAAAAGTCAAAATTGACAAAAATTCTAAATTACGACAGTGGATACTATTACAAAAAATTGTAAATTATTCAATTATTACATAAAGTCATTATGGAAAAAAATTCTAAATTACGACAGTGGATACTTTTACATAAAAGTGGACATTTTTCAATTATTCCAAAAAGTCATTATTGACAAAAATTCTAAATTACGACAGTGTATACTATTACATAAAAGTGTAAATTATTCAATTATTACAAAAATTCATTATTGACAAAAATTCTAAATTACGACAGTGTATACTATTACATAAAAGTGTAAATTATCCAATTAATACATGAAGTCAAAATTGACACAATTTCAAAATTACGACAGTGGATACTATTTCATACATTTGGAAAAGTTTTAATTATTACAGGAAGCCAAAATGGACAAAAATTCAAAATTAGGACAGTGCATACTATTACATAAAAGTGTAAATTATTCAATTATTACAAAAAATTCAAAATGGACAAAAATTCTAAATTACGACAGTGTATACTATTACATAAAAGTGTAAATTATTCAAGTATTACAAAAATTCAAAATGGACACAATTTCAAAATTAGGACAGTGTATACTATTACATAAAAGTGTAAATTATTCAATTATTACAAAAAGTCAAAATGGACAAAAATTCAAAATTACGACAGTGGATACTATTACATAAAGGTGTATATTATTCAATTATTACACAAAGTCAAAATTGACAAAAATTCAAAATTACGACAGTGTATACTATTACATAAAAGTGTAAATTATTCAAGTATTACAAAAATTCAAAGTGGACACAATTTCAAAATTAGGACAGTTTATACTAATACATAAAAGTGTAAATTATTCAATTATTACAAAAAGTCAAAATGGACAAAAATTCTAAATTACGACAGTGGATACTATTACAAAAAAGTGTAAATTATTCAATTATTACATAAAGTCATTATGGAAAAAAATTCTAAATTACGACAGTGTATACTATTACATAAAAGTGGAAAATTTTCAATTATTCCAAAAAGTCATTATTGACAAAAATTCAAAATTACGACAGTGTATACTATTACATAAAAGTGTAAATTATTCAATTAATACATGAAGTCAAAATTGACACAATTTCAAAATTACGACAGTGGATACTATTACATACATTTGGAAAAGTTTTAATTATTACAGGAAGTCAAAATGGACAAAAATTCAAAATTAGGACAGTGCATACTATTACATAAAAGTGTAAATTATTCAATTATTACAAAAAATTCAAAATGGACAAAAATTCTAAATTACAACAGTGGATACTATTACATAAAATTGTAAATTATTCAATTATTACAAAAAGTCAAAATGGACAAAAATTCAAAATTACGACAGTGGATACTATTACATAAAGGTGTATATTATTCAATTATTACACAAAGTCAAAATTGACAAAAATTCAAAATTACGACAGTGTATACTATTACATAAAAGTGTAAATTATTCAAGTATTACAAAAATTCAAAATGGACACAATTTCAAAATTAGGACAGTGTATACTAATACATAAAAGTGTAAATTATTCAATTATTACAAAAAGTCAAAATGGACAAAAATTCTAAATTACGACAGTGTATACTATTACATAAAATTGGAAAATGTTCAATTATTCCAAAAAGTCATTATTGACAAAAATTCAAAATTACGACAGTGTATACTATTACATAAAAGTGTAAATTTTTCAAGTATTACAAAAATTCAAAATGGACACAATTTCAAAATTAGGACAGTGTATACTATTACATAAAAGTGTAAATTATTCAATTATTACAAAAAGTCAAAATGGACAAAAATTCTAATTACGACAGTGGATACTATTACAAAAAATTGTAAATTATACAATTATTACATAAAGTCATTATGGAAAAAAATTCAAAATTACGACAGTGTATACTATTACATAAAAGTGGAAAATTTTCAATTATTCCAAAAAGTCATTATTGACAAAAATTCAAAATTACGACAGTGTATACTATTACATAAAAGTGTAAATTTTTCAAGTATTACAAAAATTCAAAATGGACACAATTTCAAAATTAGGACAGTGTATACTATTACATAAAAGTGTAAATTATTCAATTATTACAAAAAGTCAAAATTGACAAAAATTCTAAATTACGACAGTGGATACTATTACAAAAAATTGTAAATTATTCAATTATTACATAAAGTCATTATGGAAAAAAATTCTAAATTACGACAGTGGATACTTTTACATAAAAGTGGACATTTTTCAATTATTCCAAAAAGTCATTATTGACAAAAATTCTAAATTACGACAGTGTATACTATTACATAAAAGTGTAAATTATTCAATTATTACAAAAATTCATTATTGACAAAAATTCTAAATTACGACATTGTATACTATTACATAAAAGTGTAAATTATTCAATTAATACATGAAGTCAAAATTGACACAATTTCAAAATTACGACAGTGGATACTATTACATACATTTGGAAAAGTTTTAATTATTACAGGAAGTCAAAATGAACAAAAATTCAAAATTAGGACAGTGCATACTATTACATAAAAGTGTAAATTATTCAATTATTGCAAAAAATTCAAAATGGACAAAAATTCTAAATTACGACAGTGTATACTATTACATAAAAGTGTAAATTATTCAATTATTACAAAAAGTCATTATTGAAAAAAATTCAAAATTATGACAGTGTATACTATTACATAAAGGTGTATATTATTCAATTATTACACAAAGTCAAAATTGACAAAAATTCAAAATTACGACAGTGTATACTATTACATAAAAGTGTAAATTATTCAAGTATTACAAAAATTCAAAATGGACACAATTTCAAAATTAGGACAGTGTATACTATTACATAAAAGTGTAAATTATTCAATTATTACAAAAAGTCAAAATGGACAAAAATTCAAAATTACTGCAGTGGATACTATTACATAAAGGTGTATATTATTCAATTATTACACAAAGTCAAAATGGACAAAAATTCAAAATTAGGACAGTGCATACTATTACATAAAAGTCTAAATTATTCAATTATTGCAAAAAATTCAAAATGGACAAAAATTCTAAATTACGACAGTGTATACTATTACATAAAAGTGTAAATTATTCAATTATTACAAAAAGTCATTATTGAAAAAAATTCAAAATTATGACATTGTATACTATTACATAAAGGTGTATATTATTCAATTATTACACAAAGTCAAAATTGACAAAAATTCAAAATTACGACAGTGTATACTATTACATAAAAGTGTAAATTATTCAAGTATTACAAAAATTCAAAATGGACACAATTTCAAAATTAGGACAGTGTATACTATTACATAAAAGTGTAAATTATTCAATTATTACAAAAAGTCAAAATGGACAAAAATTCAAAATTACGACAGTGGATACTATTACATAAAGGTGTATATTATTCAATTATTACACAAAGTCAAAATTGACAAAAATTCAAAATTACGACAGTGTATACTATTACATAAAAGTGTAAATTATTCAAGTATTACAAAAATTCAAAGTGGACACAATTTCAAAATTAGGACAGTGTATACTAATACATAAAAGTGTAAATTATTCAATTATTACAAAAAGTCAAAATGGACAAAAATTCTAAATTACGACAGTGGATACTATTACAAAAAAGTGTAAATTATTCAAGTATTACAAAAATTCAAAGTGGACACAATTTCAAAATTAGGACAGTGTATACTAATACATAAAACGTCCGGTTACGTATGTAACCCTCGTTCCCTGAGGAGGGAACGGAGACGTACGTTAGTGACTAACGAATGGGGGTTTCGCTTAGAAGCCAATCATCTTCATCGTATTCAACAGCGCCCAATGGCAGTGCCAATGCCATGGGCATGCGGAATTTGCATGCGTAACTCCGCCCCACCTCGTGGGTATATAAGGAAGTACGCTGCGAACATCGCATTATGTTACTGCTGCAGGAGCCAAGACTGAACTCCTCGCGTTCCAGGCAGCACAGCTGACGTGGCTAAGGAAACGTACGTCTCCGTTCCCTCCTCAGGGAACGAGGGTTACATACGTAACCGGACGTTCCCTTTCGTTCAGTCACTACGACGTACGTTAGTGACTAACGAATGGGGGAACCTGTAAAACAGCGCCACTCAGCTGTCATCCAGTGCCCTGCGTAAGTGTGAGATCCCGCCACTTAAGGCCCTAGGACTCCCACTTATCACAGGATTACCAAGGTACACTGGGAAGCATATCCCAGTGAGGGAATGCCAAGGTGCCTACCGTAGGGAGGACTTAGAGAATACACATATGACCCGCTGAGGGTTGCATATGGAAGATCTCTAGGGTACCAGCCGAAGGTGGATTTTTAACCCTAGGGGTGGCAGGGACTTGCCAAGGGAAAGACACCTGCTCACTGAGGAGGCTTACGGTGGGAATACTCGTGTGGGGGTCGCCAGAGGGGAACCATGCACACGGAGCACCTGGCCGGACATGAGGGTCTGGGCTCGAAAGGGCAGACTGAACTGATGTCGGCGTCGACAGTGCTGGAGGAGCTCAGGGCTCTCGGGGAGCTCACCTGAGGAAAATATCGCACGTATCCAGTCATGGGAGTGGAATGGCGAGCAAGCGAAGACACCTGAGCGTGGTCCATTACCGGCCCCTCGGGGGGGCGAGTACAAAGTCGGACACTGGCTCCACTCGGAGATTGTAGAATCTGGCGAATGTGTTGGGTGTCGCCCAGCCTGCAGCTCTGCAGATGTCTGTTAGCGAGGCGCCATGCGCTAGAGCCCAAGAGGAGGCCACACTCCGGGTGGAGTGTGCCCTCACACCAAGGGGACATGGTCGACCTTGTTGCTGGTAAGCCAAAACAATGGTGTCCACCACCCAGTGAGACAACCTCTGCTTTGAGAGAGCACTTCCCTTCCGCTCTCCACCATAACAGACAAAGAGCTGGTCTGAGGTCCTGAAACACTGCGTCATGTCTACGTAGGCGCGGAGAGCGCGTACTGGACAGAGCAATGCCAAGGCTGGGTCTGCCTCCTCCAAAGGCAGCGCTTGCAGGTTCACCACCTGATCTCGGAACGGAGTGGTAGGAACCTTGGGCACATATCCGGGCCGGGGTCTCAGGATCACGTGAGAGTTAGCCGGCCCGAACTCAAGGCACGCTTCGTCAACCGAAAATGCTTGCAGGTCCCCGACCCTCTTAAGCGAGGCCAATGCGGTCAGCAGAGCCGTCTTCATAGACAAGAACTTAATCTCGGCCGACCGCAAAGGCTCAAAGGGAGGCCTCTGCAGAGCACTTAAGACTACTGAGAGGTCCCAAGAGGGAACGAGAGGAGAGCGAGGAGGATTCAGTCTCCTCGCTCCCCTCAGGAACCTGATGACCAGGTCGTGCTGACTTACCTTTTTGTCTCCCAGGAGATCGTGGTAGGCAGATATTGCGGCCACGTACACTTTCAGGGTGGAGGGAGACAGCCTTCGCTCCACCCCCTCCTGGAGAAACGATAGCACGGACCCGATCGGGCATTTCCAGGGGTCTTCTTGGCGGGAAGAGCACCATGTGACGAAGAGGTTCCACTTCAACGCGTAGAGACGTCGTGTAGACTCAGCTCTAGCGGAAGTGATGGTAGCGACCACCGCAGGTGGAAGGCTACTCAAACCTGCCGTGTCCCGTCCAGAAGCCACACGTGGAGCTTCCAGAACGCCGGACGCGGGTGCCAAAAGGTGCCCCGTCTCTGAGTCAGAAGGTCTGGTCTCAGAGGGATAGGCCAGGGAGGGGCTGTCGCAAGGAGTAAGAGTTCTGGGAACCAGGTCTGGCCGTGCCAAAGCGGGGCGACCAAGACGACCTGCTCCTTGTCCTCCCTGATCTTGCACAGTACCCGTGCAAGAAGGCTCACTGGGGGAAACGCATACTTGCGTAGCCCGGACGGCCAGCTGTGCGCCAGTGCATCCGTGCCGAGGGTGCCCTCGGTCAGGGAATAATACAGGGAGCAATGGGAAGAGTCCTGGGAGGCAAACAGATCTACCTGTGCGTCGCCGAACCGTTCCCATATCAGCTGGATCGTCTGGGGGTGGAGTCTCCACTCTCCGGGGAGAGGCTGAAACCGTGACAGCTCGTCGGCTGCACAGTTCAGGTCTCCAGGGATGTGGACAGCACGAAGGGACCTCAGGCGCTTCTGACTCCACAAAACGAGATGGCGGGCGAGTTGAGACATACGGTGGGAGCGTAGACCGCCCTGGTGGTTGATGTACGCTACTACGGCCGTGTTGTCTGTCCTGACTAGCACATGTTGACCCTTCAGCAACGCTCGGAAGCGGTGCAGGGCGAACCGTACAGCCAGTAACTCGAGGCAATTGACATGCAGAAGGCGCTGGGGTCCTGTCCAGGAGCCCGCGGCTGCTTGTCCATTGCACATGGCACCCCAGCCCGTGGATGATGCATCTGTTGTCACAACAACATGCCTGGAAGCTCGTTCTAAGGACACTCCGGTCCGTAGAAACTTGAGGTTCGACCACGGGGTGAGTGTCTGTAAGCAGGCCCGAGTCACTAGTACCCGGAGCGTGCCAGACCGCCATGCCCATCTCGGGACTCGATCGCGTAGCCAGTGCTGAAGCGGTCTCATATGAAGCAATCCGAGCGGCGTTACCGCGGCTGCAGATGCCATATGCCCCAGGAGCCTCTGAAAATGTTTCAGTGGAACCGCACTCTGGCCCTCGACTTGTCGAAGGGCAGTCAGCAGAGACTGCGCGCGCTCGCTCGAAAGCTGCGCGCACATGGCGACCGAGTCGATATCCATACCGAGAAAAGAGATCCTCTGCGCGGGGCAAAGTTTGCTCTTCTCCCAGTTGACCCGAAGGCCCAGACGGGCTAGGTGATGGAGCACCAGATCTCTGTGTCCGCAAACCTGCTCTCGAGAGGGACCCAGTATGAGCCAGTCGTCGAGGTAGTTCAGGATGCGGACCCCGTGCTGCCGAAGGGGCGCAAGGGCTGCCTCGGCAATCTTCGTAAAGACGCGAGGGGACAGAGATAGCCCGAATGGTAGAACTGCGTACTGATATGCCCGCCCCTCGAAAGCAAACCGTAGGAACGGTCTGTGTCGAGGCAAAATGGAGACATGGAAGTAGGCGTCCTTCAGGTCGATCGCTGCAAACCAATCGTGTGGACGAACGCATTCGAAAAGGCGTTTCGCTGTCAACATCTTGAACGGAAACCGGTGAAGGTAACGGTTCAGGATGCGCAGGTCCAGGATTGGCCGTAGCCCACCGGTCTTTTTGGGTACAATGAAGTACGGGCTGTAAAACCCGCAATTCATCTCGGCTGGAGGGACAGGTTCGATCGCACCCTTTGCCAGTAGGGTGGCAATCTCCGCTCGCATGACGGGGGCGTTGGCCCCGATCATGGTGGAACGGACTCCCTGGAAGCAGGGAGGAACCCGTGCGAACTGAATCGCATAGCCGCGCCTGACGGTCCGCTCGACCCAGCGGGACAGCCCTGGAAGCTGAAGCCAGACATCCAGAAACTGCACCAGCGGGGTCATACGGTGTACAGACGTACCCGGTGTGGGCTTGCAGCGATGCAGCGTCACCGGCCCGGACATGGGAGGCTGTGGGGCGTCCCGGTGCGGGGGCACGGTTGACAGCTGCGTCCTGACAGAGGAGACCAGGGAAGGACCAGCGTTCCACTGGGGTCTGCTCTGCCAGGAGGCTGGCGACAGAGTGGGATGCGAGTGGCGGGACCCGTGGGTGGCGCGCACCGTCATCACCGGACTCTGTGGGCTCAGGGATGGGAGTGTTAATTCTTTCTTTGACCAACATAGGGTGCTGCTGACCCGGGGGCCAGCAGCTGAACAAAGGATTCTCCCCCGGCCCTCCACCGGGGGAAGGAGTGGTCCTGCTACCATCTCCTCGAAAGAATTTCCCATCCCTGAGCCGTCCGTCTCAGGAGCGCCGCTTGGCCTGGCGTTTAGCGGGGCGCGGGGCGGCCTGAGGGGACTTGGACGCCTTCCTACGGCTTCCTCCGCGACCCGGCCCGGGTGAAGGCTGCTGCTTGGACCGGGTGGGAGGGGCGGGAGCCTTAGGAGGGCGTCCTCGGCGTGGAGCAGACTGAGTTGACTGCGCCGGCGGCGGGGTGGAGGCAGCAGCTGGCCGCCGGGGCAGTACGTGCTTAATAGCCTCAGTCTGCTTCTGGGTGATTGAGAACTGTTGGGCGAAGTCCTCAACCGCCCCGCCGAAGAGGCCGGCCTGGGATATGGGGGCATCGAGGAACCGGGTTCGCTCGGTGTCCCGCATATCGGCCAGGTTCAGCCACAGGTGACGCTCCTGGACCACATTTGTGGACATCACTTGACCCAGGGAGCGTGCGGTCACCTTCGTCGCCCGGAGAGCGAGGTCGGTGGCGGCACGCAGCTCATTTAAGAGCCCCGGATCAACTCCACCCTCGTGCATGTCCTTGAGGATCCTGGCCTGGTAGACCTGGAGGATCGCCATGGCATGCAGCGAAGCGGCAGCCTGCCCCGCGGCTCTGTGCGATTTCGACACCAAGGTTGATGTGAATCGACAGGCTTTGGAGGGGTGCTTAGGATCACCACGCCAGGTTGAAGCGCTCTGAGGACACAGTTGCATCGCAACAGAACGTTCAACTGGAGGGACCCCAGTGTACCCTTTAGCTGCCGCCCCATCGAGGACGGAGAAGGCGGAGGAAGTCACCGAACGGTCACGGGAAGACAACGGGGACTTCCAGGACCGCGTGAGTTCCTCATGCAGCTCGGGAAAGAAAGGTATTGAGGGCAAGGACTGACGGGTGTCAGCGCGAGCCCCCAAAAACCAATCGTCGAGCCTTGAGCGTTCGGGACAGGGTGGAGGGTTCCACTCGATCCCTAAACTCGCGGCTGCCCGAGACAACATGGCTGTCAGCTCTGGATCTGACTCGGGCAATGCTGGCACGCCCGAGGGCGGCAGCACAGCCGAGTCATCATCTCCAGAGGACTCGAGCCCACCTTGTGATGCGGTGATCGACATCGCATCCTCCTCTGGAGCGCCAAATGAGATGCGCGGGGGGGCCGGAGCCGGCCCCGCGATCTGCATCTGAACACTCGCGGGTTGCAATGTGCAAGACGGGGGTGTGGCCCGAGGCATGAGCGTCGGGGCTTTGTTCCACACCGTAACCGTCAAGTCACCCTGACCACCAGCCGAAGTACTGGGCCTCTGGGACTCAGTAGATCGGGGTGTGGTAGAGGGGACTCTCACTTCAGTACGAAGGTCATGGAGTCTTGACCGCAACATTGCGATGGTCATGTTCCCGCAGTGAGAACATGACTCATCCGCGAACGCTGTCTGAGCATGCTGAAAGCCCAAACATATCAGACAGTGTTCGTGCCCATCAGAAGAGGAAAGCAACCGACCACACCCAGAAGTACACGGACGAGACATCCTGAAAAGGACGCGTCACGTGTAAGCTCTTTTATGAGAGGAAGCCTCGCAGAGAACGCCGAAGCGCCCAGGGACCACACACCAGCTGTCTAGCGGACCACTGCGCAGATCAGCAGGCAGGCAGTATGATGATCACTGGAACGCGCCGTAACACCAACGCCTCTGGAAAGCTGCTCGTCTCGAAAGCTGTCGATGACTCAGATCAGGCTTGTAGGAGTGAAGAGATCCTCTTGGCTCCAAAGCAGAAACATAATGCGATGTTCGCAGCGTACTTCCTTATATACCCACGAGGTGGGGCGGAGTTACGCATGCAAATTCCGCATGCCCATGGCATTGGCACTGCCATTGGGCGCTGTTGAATACGATGAAGATGATTGGCTTCTAAGCGAAACCCCCATTCGTTAGTCACTAACGTACGTCGTAGTGACTGAACGAAAGGGAAGTGTAAATTATTCAATTATTACAAAAAGTCAAAATGGACAAAAATTCTAAATTACGACAGTGGATACTATTACAAAAAAGTGTAAATTATTCAATTATTACATAAAGTCATTATGGAAAAAAATTCTAAATTACGACAGTGTATACTATTACATAAAAGTGGAAAATTTTCAATTATTCCAAAAAGTCATTATTGACAAAAATTCAAAATTACGACAGTGTATACTATTACATAAAAGTGTAAATTATTCAATTAATACATGAAGTCAAAATTGACACAATTTCAAAATTACGACAGTGGATACTATTACATACATTTGGAAAAGTTTTAATTATTACAGGAAGTCAAAATGGACAAAAATTCAAAATTAGGACAGTGCATACTATTACATAAAAGTGTAAATTATTCAATTATTACAAAAAATTCAAAATGGACAAAAATTCTAAATTACGACAGTGGATACTATTACATAAAATTGTAAATTATTCAATTATTACAAAAAGTCATTATTGACAAAAATTCAAAATTACGACAGTGTATACTATTACATAAAAGTGTAAATTATTCAATTATTACAAAAAGTCATTATTGAAAAAAATTCAAAATTACGACAGTGTATACTATTACATAAAAGTGTAAATTATTCAAGTATTACAAAAATTCAAAATGGACACAATTTCAAAATTAGGACAGTGTATACTATTACATAAAAGTGTAAATTATTCAATTATTACACAAAGTCAAAATTGACAAAAATTCAAAATTACGATAGTGTATACTATTACATAAAAGTGTAAATTATTCAAGTATTACAAAAATTCAAAATGGACACAATTTCAAAATTAGGACAGTGCACACTAATACATAAAAGTGTAAATTATTCAATTATTACAAAAAGTCATAATGGACAAAAATTCTAAATTACGACAGTGGATACTATTACAAAAAAGTGTAAATTATTCAATTATTACATAAAGTCATTATGGAAAAAAATTCTAAATTACGACAGTGTATACTATTACATAAAAGTGGAAAATTTTCAATTATTCCAAAAAGTCATTATTGACAAAAATTCAAAATTACGACAGTGTATACTATTACATAAAAGTGTAAATTTTTCAAGTATTACAAAAATTCAAAATGGACACAATTTCAAAATTAGGACAGTGTATACTATTACATAAAAGTGTAAATTATTCAATTATTACAAAAAGTCAAAATGGACAAAAATTCTAATTACGACAGTGGATACTATTACAAAAAATTGTAAATTATTCAATTATTACATAAAGTCATTATGGAAAAAAATTCAAAATTACGACAGTGTATACTATTACATAAAAGTGGAAAATTTTCAATTATTCCAAAAAGTCATTATTGACAAAAATTCAAAATTACGACAGTGTATACTATTACATAAAAGTGTAAATTTTTCAAGTATTACAAAAATTCAAAGTGGACACAATTTCAAAATTAGGACAGTGTATACTATTACATAAAAGTGTAAATTATTCAATTATTACAAAAAGTCAAAATTGACAAAAATTCTAAATTACGACAGTGGATACTATTACAAAAAATTGTAAATTATTCAATTATTACATAAAGTCATTATGGAAAAAAATTCTAAATTACGACAGTGGATACTTTTACATAAAAGTGGACATTTTTCAATTATTCCAAAAAGTCATTATTGACAAAAAATTCTAAATTACGACAGTGTATACTATTACATAAAAGTGTAAATTATTCAATTATTACAAAAATTCATTATTGACAAAAATTCTAAATTACGGCAGTGTATACTATTACATAAAAGTGTAAATTATCCAATTAATACATGAAGTCAAAATTGACACAATTTCAAAATTACGACAGTGGATACTATTACATACATTTGGAAAAGTTTTAATTATTACAGGAAGCCAAAATGGACAAAAATTCAAAATTAGGACAGTGCATACTATTACATAAAAGTGTAAATTATTCAATTATTACAAAAAATTCAAAATGGACAAAAATTCTAAATTACGACAGTGTATACTATTACATAAAAGTGTAAATTATTCAAGTATTACAAAAATTCAAAATGGACACAATTTCAAAATTAGGACAGTGTATACTATTACATAAAAGTGTAAATTATTCAATTATTACAAAAAGTCAAAATGGACAAAAATTCAAAATTACGACAGTGGATACTATTACATAAAGGTGTATATTATTCAATTATTACACAAAGTCAAAATTGACAAAAATTCAAAATTACGACAGTGTATTCTATTACATAAAAGTGTAAATTATTCAAGTTTTACAAAAATTCAAAGTGGACACAATTTCAAAATTAGGACAGTTTATACTAATACATAAAAGTGTAAATTATTCAATTATTACAAAAAGTCAAAATGGACAAAAATTCTAAATTACGACAGTGGATACTATTACAAAAAAGTGTAAATTATTCAATTATTACATAAAGTCATTATGGAAAAAAATTCTAAATTACGACAGTGTATACTATTACATAAAAGTGGAAAATTTTCAATTATTCCAAAAAGTCATTATTGACAAAAATTCTAAATTACGACAGTGTATACTATTACATAAAAGTGTAAATTATTCAATTAATACAAAAAGTCAAAATGGACAAAAATTCAAAATTACGACAGTGGATACTATTACATAAAGGTGTATATTATTCAATTATTACACAAAGTCAAAATTGACAAAAATTCAAAATTACGACAGTGTATACTATTACATAAAAGTGTAAATTATTCAAGTATTACAAAAATTCAAAATGGACAAAAATTCAAAATTAGGACAGTGCATACTATTACATAAAAGTGTAAATTATTCAATTATTGCAAAAAATTCAAAATGGACAAAAATTCTAAATTACGACAGTGTATACTGTTACATAAAACTGTAAATTATTCAATTATTACAAAAAGTCATTATTGAAAAAAATTCTAAATTATGACAGTGTATACTATTACATAAAGTTGTATATTATTCAATTATTACACAAAGTCAAAATTGACAAAAATTCAAAATTACGACAGTGTATACTATTACATAAAAGTGTAAATTATTCAATTAATACATGAAGTCAAAATTGACACAATTTCAAAATTACGACAGTGGATACTATTACATACATTTGGAAAAGTTTTAATTATTACAAGAAGTCAAAATGGACAAAAATTCAAAATTAGGACAGTGCATACTATTACATAAAAGTGTAAATTATTCAATTATTGCAAAAAATTCAAAATGGACAAAAATTCTAAATTACGACAGTGTATACTATTACATAAAAGTGTAAATTATTCAATTATTACAAAAAGTCATTATTGAAAAAAATTCAAAATTATGACATTGTATACTATTAAATAAAGGTGTATATTATTCAATTATTACACAAAGTCAAAATTGACAAAAATTCAAAATTACGACAGTGTATACTATTACATAAAAGTGTAAATTATTCAAGTATTACAAAAATTCAAAATGGACACAATTTCAAAATTAGGACAGTGTATACTATTACATAAAAGTGTAAATTATTCAATTATTACAAAAAGTCAAAATGGACAAAAATTCAAAATTACCGCAGTGGATACTATTACATAAAGGTGTATATTATTCAATTATTACACAAAGTCAAAATTGACAAAAATTCTAAATTACGACAGTGTATACTATTACATAAAAGTGTAAATTATTCAATTATTAAAAAAATTCATTATTGACAAAAATTCTAAATTACGACAGTGTATGCTATTACATAAAAGTGTAAATTATTCAATTATTACATAAAGTCAAAATTGACAAAATTTCTAAATTACGAAAGGGTATACTATTACATAAAAGTAGAAATTATTCAATTATTACATAAAGTCTTTATTGACAAAAACTAAAAATCACAACAGTGGATACTATTATATAAATTTGGAAAATTTTTAATTTTTACATAAAGTCAAAGTGTACAAAATTTCAAAATTATGACAGTGTATACTATTATATAAAAGTGGAAATTATTCAATTATTACACAAAGTCAAAATTGAAAATAATTCTAAATTACGACAGTGGATACTATTGCATAAAAGTGGAAATTTTTCAATTACAAAAAGTCATTATTGACAAAAATTCTAAATTACGACAGTGTATACTATTACTTAAAAGTGTAAATTATTCAATTATTACATGAAGTCAAAATGGACACAATTTCAAAATTACGACAGTGTATATTATTACATAAATGTCAATTATTCAAATATTACAAAAAGTCATTATTGAAAAAAAATCTAAATTACGACAGTGGATACTATTACATAAAAGTGGACATTTTTCAATTATTACAAAAAGTCATTATTGACAAAATTTCTAAATTACGACAGTGGATACTATTACATTAAAGTGGAAATTATTCAAATATTACATAAAGTCAAAGTGTGCCTCGTCTCATGTTCATCCTCCTGAGTCCTCTCAGTTCCAGTCTATCTCCAGCCCGCTCATCTGCAAGTACAAGGAAAGTATGATTCAGTCATCCTCTTCAATCTTCTGGATTATCCATATTCACTCACCTGCACCGCCGTTGATTCTTCTGGTTGTTCAATAAACATTCAATTTCCTGCTACATCTGTCTCAGTCCCTTCTGTACTGTAACAACTATTAAATAAAAGTGTAAATGATTTAATTAGTACATTAAGTCATTATTGACAAAAATTTTAAATACAACAGTGGATACTATTACATCTATTTGGAAAAGTTTTAATTATTACATAAAGTCAAAATGGACAAAAATTCTAAATAACAACAGTATATACAATTACATAAAATTGGAAATTTTTCAATTATTACATAAAGTCAAAATGGACACAATTTCACAATTACGACAGTGTATACTATTGCATAAAAGTGTAAATTATTCAATTATTACATGAAGTCAAAATGGACACAATTTCAAAATTAGGACAGTGTATACTATTATATAAAAGTGTAAATTATTCAATTATTACATAAAGTCATTATTGACAAAAAAAATTTATTACAACAGTGGATACTATTACATAATTTTGGAAAAATTTTAATGAATACATAAAGTCAAAATGGACAACATTTAAAAATTACAACAGTGTATACTATTACATAAAAGTGTAAATTATTCAATTATTACAAAAAGTCAAAATGGACAAAAATTCTAAATTACGACAGTGGATACTATTACATAAAAGTGGAAATTTTTCAATTATTACATTAAATCAGAATGGACAAAATTTTAAAATTACGACAGTGTATACTATTACATAAAAGTGTAAATTATTCAATTATTACAAAAATTCAAAATGGACACAATTTCAAAATTAGTACAGTGTTTACTATTACATAAAAGTGTAAATTATTCAAATATTACAAAAAGTCAAAATGGACAAAAATTCTAAATTACGACAGTGGATACTATTACAAAAATTGTAAATTATTCAATTATTACATAAAGTCATTATTGAAAAAATTCTAAAATACGACAGTGTATACTATTACATAAAAGTGGAAAATTTTCAATTATTACAAAAAGTCATTATTGAAAAAAATTCTAAAATACGACAGTGGATACTATTACAAAAATTGATAATTATTCAATTATTACATAAAGTCATTATTGAAAAAAATTCTAAAATAGGTCAGTGTATACTATTACATAAAAGTGTAAATTATTCAATTATTACAAAAAGTCATTATTGACAAAAATTCAAAATAACGACAGTGTATACTATTACATGAAAGTGTAAATTATTCAATTATTACATGAAGTCAAAATGGACACAAAGTGGTTACATAAAGGTGTAAATTATTCAATTATTACAAAAAGTCAAAATGGACAAAAATTCTAAATTACGACAGTGGATACTATTACAAAAATTGTAAATTATTCAATTATTACAAAAATGTAAAATGGATAAAAATTCTAAATTACGACAGTGGATACTATTACATAAAAGTGTAAATTATTCAATTATGACACAAAGTCAAAATTGACACAAATTCAAAATTACGACAGTGTATACTATTACATAAAAGTGGAAATTATTCAATTATTACAAAAAGTCATTATTGACAAAAATTCAAAATTATGACAGTGTATACTATTACATTAAAGTGGAAATTATTCAATTATTACATAAAATCAAAGTGTGCCTCATCTCATGTTCATCCTCCTGAGTCCTCTCAGTTCCAGTCTATCTCCAGCCCGCTCATCTTCAAGTACAAGGAAAGTATGATTCAGTCATCCTCTTCAATCTTCTGGATTATCCATATTCACTCACCTGCACCACCGTTGATTCTTCTGGTTGTTCAATAAACATTCCATCACCTGCTACATCTGTCTCAGTCCCTTCTGTACTGTAACAACTATTACATAAAAGTGTAAATGATTTAATTAATACATTAAGCTATTATTGACAAAAATTAAAAATAAAACAGTGGATACTATTACATACATTTGGAAAAGTTTTAATTATTACATAAAGTCAAAATGGACAAAATTTCAAAATTACGACAGTGTATACTATTAAATAAAAGTGGAAATTATTCAATTATTACAAAAAGTCAAAATTGACAAAAATTCTAAATTACGACAGTGGATACTATTACAAAAAATTGTAAATTATTCAATTATTACATAAAGTCATTATGGAAAAAAATTCTAGATTACGACAGTGGATACTTTTACATAAAAGTGGACATTTTTCAATTATTCCAAAAAGTCAGTATTGACAAAAATTCTAAATTACGACAGTGTGTACTATTACATAAAAATGTATATTATTCAATTATTACAAAAATTCATTATTGACAAAAATTCTAAATTACGACAGTGAATACTATTACATAAAAGTGTAAATTATTCAATTAATACATGAAGTCAAAATTGACACAATTTCAAAATTACGACAGTGTATACTAATACATAAAAGTGTAAATTATTCAATTATTACAAAAAGTCAAAATGGACAAAAATTAAAAATTACGACAGTGCATACTATTACATAAAAGTGTCAATTATTCAATTATTACAAAAAATTCAAAATGGACAAAAATTCTAAATTACGACAGTGGATACTATTACATAAAATTGTAAATTATTCAATTATTACAAAAAGTCATTATTGACAAAAATTCAAAATTACGACAGTGTATACTATTACATAAAAGTGTAAATTATTCAATTATTACAAAAAGTCATTATTGACAAAAATTCAAAATTACGACAGTGGATACTATTACATAAAGGTGTATATTATTCAATTATTACACAAAGTCAAAATTGACAAAAAATTTTAAATTACGACAGTGTATACTATTACATAAAAGTGTAAATTATTCAATTATTACAAACATTCAAAATGGACACAATTTCAAAATTAGTACAGTGTATACTATTACATAAAAAGTGTAAATTATTCAATTATTACAAAAAGTCAAAATGGACAAAAATTCTAAATTACGACAGTGGATACTATTACATAAAATTATTAATTATTCAATTATTACATAGTCATTATTGAAAAAAATTCTAAATTACGACAGTGTATACTATTACATAAAAGTGGAAATTATTCAATTATTACAAAAAGTCATTATTGACAAAAATTCAAAATTACGACAGTGTATACTATTACATTAAAGTGGAAATTATTCAATTATTACATAAAATCAAAGTGTGCCTCATCTCATGTTCATCCTCCTGAGTCCTCTCAGTTCCAGTCTATCTCCAGCCCGCTCATCTGCAAGTACAAGGAAAGTATGATTCAGTCATCCTCTTCAATCTTCTGGATTATCCATATTCACTCACCTGCACCGCCGTTGATTCTTCTGGTTGTTCAATAAACATTCCATTACCTGCTACATCTGTCTCAGTCCCTTCTGTACCGTAACAACTATTAAATAAAAGTGTAAATGATTTAATTAATACATTAAGTCATTATTGACAAAAATTTTAAATACAACAGTGGATACTATTACATACATTTGGAAAAGTTTTAATTATTACATAAAGTCAAAATGGACAAAAATTCTAAATAACAACAGTATATACAATTACATAAAATTGGAAATTTTTCAATTATTACATAAAGTCAAAATGGACACAATTTCACAATTACGACAGTGTATACTATTACATAAAAGTGGAAATTTTTCAATTATTACAAAAAGTCATTATTGACAAAAATTCAAAATTACGACAGTGCATACTATTACATAAAGGTGTATTTTATTCAATTATTACACAAAGTCATTATTGACAAAAATTCAAAATTACGACAGTGCATACTTTACATAAAGGTGTATTTTATTCAATTATTACACAAAGTCAAAATGGACAAAAATTCGGAATTACGGCAGTGTATACTATTACATAAAAGTGTAAATTATTCAATTATTACAAAAAGTTAAAATGGACAAAAATTCTAAATTACGACAGTGGATACTATTACATAAAAGTGTAAATTATTCAATTATTACATGAAGTCAAAATGGACACAATTTCAAAATTAGGACAGTGTATACTATTATATAAAAGTGTAAATTATTCAATTATTACATAAAGTCATTATTGACAAAACATTTTTATTACAACAGTGGATACTATTACATAATTTTGGAAAAATTTTAATGAATACATAAAGTCAAAATGGACAACATTTAAAAATTACAACAGTGTATACTATTACATAAAAGTGTAAATTATTCAATTATTACAAAAATTCATTATTGACAAAAATTCTAAATTACAACTGTGGATACTATTACATAAATTTGGAAAAATTTTAATGAATACATAAAGTCAAAATGGACAACATTTAAAAATTACAACAGTGTATACTATTACATAAAAGTGTAAATTATTCAATTATTACAAAAAGTCAAAATGGACAAAAATTCTAAATTACGACAGTGTATACTATTACATAAAAGTGGAAATTTTTCAATTATTACATTAAATCAAAATGGAAAAAAAATTTAAATTACGACAGTGTATACTATTACATAAAAGTGTAAATTATTCAATTATTATAAAAAAGTCAAAATGGACAAAAATTCAAAATTACGACAGTGGATACTATTACATAAAGGTGTATATTATTCAATTATTACACAAAGTCAAAATTGACAAAAATTCAAAATTACGACAGTGTATACTATTACATAAAAGTGTAAATTATTCAATTATTACAAAAATTCAAAATGGACACAATTTCACAATTAGGACAGTGTATACTATTACATAAAAGTGTAAATTATTCAAATATTACAAAAAGTCAAAATGGACAAAAATTCTAAATTACGACAGTGGATACTATTACAAAAATTGTAAATTATTCAATTATTACATAAAGTCATTATTGAAAAAAATTCTAAAATACGACAGTGTATACTATTACATAAAAGTGGAAAATTTTCAATTATTACAAAAAGTCATTATTGAAAAAAATTCTAAATAACGACAGTGTATACTATTACATAAAAGTGTAAATAATTCAATTATTACATGAAGTCAAAATGGACACAATTTCAAAAATTAGGACAGTGTATACTATTACATAAAAGTGTAAATTATTCAATTATTACAAAAAGTCAAAATGGACAAAAATTCTAAATTACGACAGTGGATACTATTACAAAAAATTGTAAATTATTCAATTATTACAAAAAGTCACTATTGACAAAAATTCTAAATTACGACAGTGTATACTATTACATACAAGTGTAAATTATTCAATTATTAAAAAAAATCATTATTGACAAAAATTCTAAATTACGACAGTGGATACTATTACATACATTTGGAAAAGTTTTAATTATTACAGGAAGTCAAAATGGACAAAAATTCTAAATTACGACAATGTATACTATTACATAAAAGTGTAAATGATTCATTTATTACAAAAAGTCATTATAGACAAAAATTCAAAATTACGACAGTGTATACCATTACATAAAAGTGTAAATTATTAAATTATTACATGAAGTCAAAATGGACACAATTTCAAAATTAAGACAATGTATACTATTACAATAAAGTGTACATTATTCAATTATTACAAAAATTCAAAATGGACAAAAATTCTAAATTACGACAGTGGATACTATTACATAAAAGTGTAAATTATTCAATTATTACATAAAGTCAAAATGGACAAATTTCAAAATTACGACAGTGTATACTATTACATAAAAGTGGAATTTATTAAATTATTACATAAGATCATTATTGAAAAAAATTCAAAATTATGACAGTGTATACTATTACATAAAAGTGTAAATTATTCAAGTATTACAAAAATTCAAAATTGATACAATTTCAAAATTAGGACAGTGTATACTATTACATAAAAGTGTAAATTATTCAATTATTACAAAAAGTCAAAATGGACAAAAATTCAAAATTACGACAGTGGATACTATTACATAAAGGTGTATATTATTCAATTATTACACAAAGTCAAAATTGACAAAAATTCAAAATTACGATAGTGTATACTATTACATAAAAGTGTAAATTATTCAAGTATTACAAAAATTCAAAATGGACACAATTTCAAAATTAGGACAGTGTATACTAATACATAAAAGTGTAAATTATTCAATTATTACAAAAAGTCAAAATGGACAAAAATTCTAAATTACGACAGTGGATACTATTACATAAAAATGTAAATTATTCAATTATTACAAAAAGTCAAAATGGACAAAAATTCTAAATTACGACAGTGGATACTATTACATAAAATTATTAATTATTCAATTATTACATAGTCATTATTGAAAAAAATTCTAAATTACGACAGTGTATACTATTACATAAAAGTGGAAATTATTCAATTATTACAAAAAGTCATTATTGACAAAAATTCAAAATTACGACAGTGTATACTATTACATTAAAGTGGAAATTATTCAATTATTACATAAAATCAAAGTGTGCCTCATCTCATGTTCATCCTCCTGAGTCCTCTCAGTTCCAGTCTATCTCCAGCCCGCTCATCTGCAAGTACAAGGAAAGTATGATTCAGTCATCCTCTTCAATCTTCTGGATTATCCATATTCACTCACCTGCACCGCCGTTGATTCTTCTGGTTGTTCAATAAACATTCCATTACCTGCTACATCTGTCTCAGTCCCTTCTGTACTGTAACAACTATTAAATAAAAGTGTAAATGATTTAATTAATACATTAAGTCATTATTGACAAAAAATTTAAATACAACAGTGGATACTATTACATACATTTGGAAAAGTTTTAATTATTACATAAAGTCAAAATGGACACAATTTCACAATTACGACAGTGTATACTATTACATAAAAGTGGAAATTTTTCAATTATTACAAAAAGTCATTATTGACAAAAATTCAAAATTACGACAGTGTATACTATTACATTAAAGTGTATTTTATTCAATTATTACACAAAGTCATTATTGACAAAAATTCAAAATTACGACAGTGCATACTTTACATAAAGGTGTATTTTATTCAATTATTACACAAAGTCAAAATGGACAAAAATTCGGAATTACGGCAGTGTATACTATTACATAAAAGTGTAAATTATTCAATTATTACAAAAAGTTAAAATGGACAAAAATTCTAAATTACGACAGTGGATACTATTACATAAAAGTGTAAATTATTCAATTATTACATGAAGTCAAAATGGACACAATTTCAAAATTAGGACAGTGTATACTATTATATAAAAGTGTAAATTATTCAATTATTACATAAAGTCATTATTGACAAAACATTTTTATTACAACAGTGGATACTATTACATAATTTTGGAAAAATTTTAATGAATACATAAAGTCAAAATGGACAACATTTAAAAATTACAACAGTGTATACTATTACATAAAAGTGTAAATTATTCAATTATTACAAAAATTCATTATTGACAAAAATTCTAAATTACAACTGTGGATACTATTACATAAATTTGGAAAAATTTTAATGAATACATAAAGTCAAAATGGACAACATTTAAAAATTACAACAGTGTATACTATTACATAAAAGTGTAAATTATTCAATTATTACAAAAAGTCAAAATGGACAAAAATTCTAAATTACGACAGTGTATACTATTACATAAAAGTGGAAATTTTTCAATTCTTACATTAAATCAAAATGGACAAAATTTTAAAATTACGACAGTGTATACTATTACATAAAAGTGTAAATTATTCAATTATTACAAAAAGTCAAAATGGACAAAAATTCAAAATTACGACAGTGGATACTATTACATAAAGGTGTATATTATTCAATTATTACACAAAGTCAAAATTGACAAAAATTCAAAATTACGACAGTGTATACTATTACATAAAAGTGTAAATTATTCAATTATTACAAAAATTCAAAATGGACACAATTTCACAATTAGGACAGTGTATACTATTACATAAAAGTGTAAATTATTCAAATATTACAAAAAGTCAAAATGGACAAAAATTCTAAATTACGACAGTGGATACTATTACAAAAATTGTAAATTATTCAATTATTACATAAAGTCATTATTGAAAAAAATTCTAAAATACGACAGTGTATACTATTACATAAAAGTGGAAAATTTTCAATTATTACAAAAAGTCATTATTAAAAAAAATTCTAAATAACGACAGTGTATACTATTACATAAAAGTGTAAATTATTCAATTATTACATAAAGTCAAAATGGACAAATTTCAAAATTACGACAGTGTATACTATTACATAAAAGTGGAATTTATTAAATTATTACATAAGATCATTATTGAAAAAAATTCAAAATTATGACAGTGTATACTATTACATAAAAGTGTAAATTATTCAAGTATTACATAAAGTCATTATTGAAAAAAATTCTAAAATACGACAGTGTATACTATTACATAAAAGTGGAAAATTTTCAATTATTACAAAAAGTCATTATTAAAAAAAATTCTAAATAACGACAGTGGATACTATTACATAAAAGTGTAAATAATTCAATTATTACATGAAGTCAAAATGGACACAATTTCAAAAATTAGGACAGTGTATACTATTACATAAAAGTGTAAATTATTCAATTATTACAAAAAGTCAAAATGGACAAAAATTCTAAATTACGACAGTGGATACTATTACAAAAAATTGTAAATTATTCAATTATTACAAAAAGTCACTATTGACAAAAATTCTAAATTACGACAGTGCATACTATTACATAAAAGTGTAAATTATTCAATTATTAAAAAAATTCATTATTGACAAAAATTCTAAATTACGACAGTGGATACTATTACATACATTTGGAAAAGTTTTAATTATTACAGGAAGTCAAAATGGACAAAAATTCTAAATTACGACAATGTATACTATTACATAAAAGTGTAAATGATTCAATTATTACAAAAAGTCATTATAGACAAAAATTCAAAATTACGACAGTGTATACCATTACATAAAAGTGTAAATTATTAAATTATTACATGAAGTCAAAATGGACACAATTTCAAAATTAAGACAATGTATACTATTACAATAAAGTGTACATTATTCAATTATTAAAAAAATTCAAAATGGACAAAAATTCTAAATTACGACAGTGGATACTATTACATAAAAGTGTAAATTATTCAATTATTACATAAAGTCAAAATGGACAAATTTCAAAATTACGACAGTGTATACTATTGCATAAAAGTGGAATTTATTAAATTATTACATAAGATCATTATTGAAAAAAATTCAAAATTATGACAGTGTATACTATTACATAAAAGTGTAAATTATTCAAGTATTACAAAAATTCAAAATTGATACAATTTCAAAATTAGGACAGTGTATACTATTACATAAAAGTGTAAATTATTCAATTATTACAAAAAGTCAAAATGGACAAAAAGTCAAAATTACGACAGTGGATACTATTACATAAAGGTGTATATTATTCAATTATTACACAAAGTCAAAATTGACAAAAATTCAAAATTACGATAGTGTATACTATTACATAAAAGTGTAAATTATTCAAGTATTACAAAAATTCAAAATGGACACAATTTCAAAATTAGGACAGTGTATACTAATACATAAAAGTGTAAATTATTCAATTATTACAAAAAGTCAAAATGGACAAAAATTCTAAATTACGACAGTGTATACTATTACATAAAAGTGGAAATTTTTCAATTCTTACATTAAATCAAAATGGACAAAATTTTAAAATTACGACAGTGTATACTATTACATAAAAGTGTAAATTATTCAATTATTACAAAAAGTCAAAATGGACAAAAATTCAAAATTACGACAGTGGATACTATTACATAAAGGTGTATATTATTCAATTATTACACAAAGTCAAAATTGACAAAAATTCAAAATTACGACAGTGTATACTATTACATAAAAGTGTAAATTATTCAATTATTACAAAAATTCAAAATGGACACAATTTCACAATTAGGACAGTGTATACTATTACATAAAAGTGTAAATTATTCAAATATTACAAAAAGTCAAAATGGACAAAAATTCTAAATTACGACAGTGGATACTATTACAAAAATTGTAAATTATTCAATTATTACATAAAGTCATTATTGAAAAAAATTCTAAAATACGACAGTGTATACTATTACATAAAAGTGGAAAATTTTCAATTATTACAAAAAGTCATTATTATAAAAAATTCTAAATAACGACAGTGTATACTATTACATAAAAGTGTAAATTATTCAATTATTACATAAAGTCAAAATGGACAAATTTCAAAATTACGACAGTGTATACTATTACATAAAAGTGGAATTTATTAAATTATTACATAAGATCATTATTGAAAAAAATTCAAAATTATGACAGTGTATACTATTACATAAAAGTGTAAATTATTCAATTATTACAAAAAGTCATTATAGACAAAAATTCAAAATTACGACAGTGTATACCATTACATAAAAGTGTAAATTATTAAATTATTACATGAAGTCAAAATGGACACAATTTCAAAATTAAGACAATGTATACTATTACAATAAAGTGTACATTATTCAATTATTACAAAAATTCAAAATGGACAAAAATTCTAAATTACGACAGTGGATACTATTACATAAAAGTGTAAATTATTCAATTATTACATAAAGTCAAAATGGACAAATTTCAAAATTACGACAGTGTATTCTATTGCATAAAAGTGGAATTTATTAAATTATTACATAAGATCATTATTGAAAAAAATTCAAAATTATGACAGTGTATACTATTACATAAAAGTGGAAAATTTTCAATTATTACAAAAAGTCATTATTAAAAAAAATTCTAAATAACGACAGTGGATACTATTACATAAAAGTGTAAATAATTCAATTATTACATGAAGTCAAAATGGACACAATTTCAAAAATTAGGACAGTGTATACTATTACATAAAAGTGTAAATTATTCAATTATTACAAAAAGTCAAAATGGACAAAAATTCTAAATTACGACAGTGGATACTATTACAAAAAATTGTAAATTATTCAATTATTACAAAAAGTCACTATTGACAAAAATTCTAAATTACGACAGTGTATACTATTACATAAAAGTGTAAATTATTCAATTATTAAAAAAATTCATTATTGACAAAAATTCTAAATTACGACAGTGGATACTATTACATACATTTGGAAAAGTTTTAATTATTACAGGAAGTCAAAATGGACAAAAATTCTAAATTACGACAATGTATACTATTACATAAAAGTGTAAATGATTCAATTATTACAAAAAGTCATTATAGACAAAAATTCAAAATTACGACAGTGTATACCATTACATAAAAGTGTAAATTATTAAATTATTACATGAAGTCAAAATGGACACAATTTCAAAATTAAGACAATGTATACTATTACAATAAAGTGTACATTATTCAATTATTACAAAAATTCAAAATGGACAAAAATTCTAAATTACGACAGTGGATACTATTACATAAAAGTGTAAATTATTCAATTATTACATAAAGTCAAAATGGACAAATTTCAAAATTACGACAGTGTATACTATTGCATAAAAGTGGAATTTATTAAATTATTACATAAGATCATTATTGAAAAAAATTCAAAATTATGACAGTGTATACTATTACATAAAAGTGTAAATTATTCAAGTATTACAAAAATTCAAAATTGATACAATTTCAAAATTAGGACAGTGTATACTATTACATAAAAGTGTAAATTATTCAATTATTACATGAAGTCAAAATGGACACAATTTCAAAAATTAGGACAGTGTATACTATTACATAAAAGTGTAAATTATTCAATTATTACAAAAAGTCAAAATGGACAAAAATTCTAAATTACGACAGTGGATACTATTACAAAAAATTGTAAATTATTCAATTATTACAAACGTCCGGTTACGTTTGTAACCCTCGTTCCCTGAGGAGGGAACGGAGACGTACGTTAGTGACTAACGAATGGGGGTTTCGCTTAGAAGCCAATCATCTTCATCGTATTCAACAGCGCCCAATGGCAGTGCCAATGCCATGGGCATGCGGAATTTGCATGCGTAACTCCGCCCCACCTCGTGGGTATATAAGGAAGTACGCTGCGAACATCGCATTATGTTACTGCTGCAGGAGCCAAGACTGAACTCCTAGCGTTCCAGGCAGCACAGCTGACGTGGCTAAGGAAACGTACGTCTCCGTTCCCTCCTCAGGGAACGAGGGTTACAAACGTAACCGGACGTTCCCTTTCGTTCAGTCACTACGACGTACGTTAGTGACTAACGAATGGGGGAACCTGTAAAACAGCGCCACTCAGCTGTCAACCAGTGCCCTGCGTAAGTGTGAGATCCCGCCACTTAAGGCCCTAGGACTCCCACTTATCACAGGATTACCAAGGTACACTGGGAAGCATATCCCAGTGAGGGAATGCCAAGATGCCTACCGTAGGGAGGACTTAGAGAATACACATATGACCCGCTGAGGGTTGCATATGGAAGATCTCTAGGGTACCAGCCGAAGGTGGATTTTTAACCCTAGGGGTGGCAGGGACTTGCCAAGGGAAAGACACCTGCTCACTGAGGAGGCTTACGGTGGGAATACTCGTGTGGGGGTCGCCAGAGGGGAACCATGCACACGGAGCACCTGGCCGGACATGAGGGTCTGGGCTTGAAAGGGCAGACTGAACTGATGTCGGCGTCGACAGTGCTGGAGGAGCTCAGGGCTCTCGGGGAGCTCACCTGAGGAAAATATCGCACGTATCCAGTCATGGGAGTGGAATGGCGAGCAAGCGAAGACACCTGAGCGTGGTCCATTACCGGCCCCTCGGGGGGGCGAGTACAAAGTCGGACACTGGCTCCACTCGGAGATTGTAGAATCTGGCGAATGTGTTGGGTGTCGCCCAGCCTGCAGCTCTGCAGATGTCTGTTAGCGAGGCGCCATGCGCTAGAGCCCAAGAGGAGGCCACACTCCGGGTGGAGTGTGCCCTCACACCAAGGGGACATGGTCGACCTTGCTGCTGGTAAGCCAAAACAATGGTGTCCACCACCCAGTGAGACAACCTCTGCTTTGAGAGAGCACTTCCCTTCCGCTCTCCACCATAACAGACAAAGAGCTGGTCTGAGGTCCTGAAACACTGCGTCATGTCTACGTAGGCGCGGAGAGCGCGTACTGGACAGAGCAATGCCAAGGCTGGGTCTGCCTCCTCCAAAGGCAGCGCTTGCAGGTTCACCACCTGATCTCGGAACGGAGTGGTAGGAACCTTGGGCACATATCCAGGCCGGGGTCTCAGGATCACGTGAGAGTTAGCCGGCCCGAACTCAAGGCACGCTTCGTCAACCGAAAATGCTTGCAGGTCCCCGACCCTCTTAAGCGAGGCCAATGCGGTCAGCAGAGCCGTCTTCATAGACAAGAACTTAATCTCGGCCGACCGCAAAGGCTCAAAGGGAGGCCTCTGCAGAGCACTTAAGACTACTGAGAGGTCCCAAGAGGGAACGAGAGGAGAGCGAGGAGGATTCAGTCTCCTCGCTCCCCTCAGGAACCTGATGACCAGGTCGTGCTGACTTACCTTTTTGTCTCCCAGGAGATCGTGGTAGGCAGATATTGCGGCCACGTACACTTTCAGGGTGGAGGGAGACAGCCTTCGCTCCACCCCCTCCTGGAGAAACGATAGCACGGACCCGATCGGGCATTTCCAGGGGTCTTCTTGGCGGGAAGAGCACCATGTGACGAAGAGGTTCCACTTCAACGCGTAGAGACGTCGCGTAGACTCAGCTCTAGCGGAAGTGATGGTAGCGACCACCGCAGGTGGAAGGCTACTCAAACCTGCCGTGTCCCGTCCAGAAGCCACACGTGGAGCTTCCAGAACGCTGGACGCGGGTGCCAAAAGGTGCCCCGTCTCTGAGTCAGAAGGTCTGGTCTCAGAGGGATAGGCCAGGGAGG
Source organism: Gobio gobio (assembly GCF_949357685.1). Classification (NCBI taxonomy): domain Eukaryota; kingdom Metazoa; phylum Chordata; class Actinopteri; order Cypriniformes; family Gobionidae; genus Gobio; species Gobio gobio. The sequence continues at coordinate 48,564,617 of NC_137111.1, forward strand.
GGCTGTCGCAAGGAGTAAGAGTTCTGGGAACCAGGTCTGGCCGTGCCAAAGCGGGGCGACCAAGACGACCTGCTCCTTGTCCTCCCTGATCTTGCACAGTACCCGTGCAAGAAGGCTCACTGGGGGAAACGCATACTTGCGTAGCCCGGACGGCCAGCTGTGCGCCAGTGCATCCGTGCCGAGGGTGCCCTCGGTCAGGGAATAATACAGGGAGCAATGGGAAGAGTCCTGGGAGGCAAACAGATCTACCTGTGCGTCGCCGAACCGTTCCCATATCAGCTGGATCGTCTGGGGGTGGAGTCTCCACTCTCCGGGGAGAGGCTGAAACCGTGACAGCTCGTCGGCTGCACAGTTCAGGTCTCCAGGGATGTGGACAGCACGAAGGGACCTCAGGCGCTTCTGACTCCACAAAACGAGATGGCGGGCGAGTTGAGACATACGGTGGGAGCGTAGACCGCCCTGGTGGTTGATGTACGCTACTACGGCCGTGTTGTCTGTCCTGACTAGCACATGTTGACCCTTCAGCAACGCTCGGAAGCGGTGCAGGGCGAACCGTACAGCCAGTAACTCGAGGCAATTGACATGCAGAAGGCGCTGGGGTCCTGTCCAGGAGCCCGCGGCTGCTTGTCCATTGCACATGGCACCCCAGCCCGTGGATGATGCATCTGTTGTCACAACAACATGCCTGGAAGCTCGTTCTAAGGACACTCCGGTCCGTAGAAACTTGAGGTTCGACCACGGGGTGAGTGTCTGTAAGCAGGCCCGAGTCACTGGGACCCGGAGCGTGCCAGACCGCCATGCCCATCTCGGGACTCGATCGCGTAGCCAGTGCTGAAGCGGTCTCATATGAAGCAATCCGAGCGGCGTTACCGCGGCTGCAGATGCCATATGCCCCAGGAGCCTCTGAAAAAGTTTCAGTGGAACCGCACTCTGGCCCTCGACTTGTCGAAGGGCAGTCAGCAGAGACTGCGCGCGCTCGCTCGAAAGCTGCGCGCACATGGCGACCGAGTCGATATCCATACCGAGAAAAGAGATCCTCTGCGCGGGGCAAAGTTTGCTCTTCTCCCAGTTGACCCGAAGGCCCAGACGGGCTAGGTGATGGAGCACCAGATCTCTGTGTCCGCAAACCTGCTCTCGAGAGGGACCCAGTATGAGCCAGTCGTCGAGGTAGTTCAGGATGCGGACCCCGTGCTGCCGAAGGGGCGCAAGGGCTGCCTCGGCAATCTTCGTAAAGACGCGAGGGGACAGAGATAGCCCGAATGGTAGAACTGCGTACTGATATGCCCGCCCCTCGAAAGCAAACCGTAGGAACGGTCTGTGTCGAGGCAAAATGGAGACATGGAAGTAGGCGTCCTTCAGGTCGATCGCTGCAAACCAATCGTGAGGACGAACGCATTCGAAAAGGCGTTTCGCTGTCAACATCTTGAACGGAAACCGGTGAAGGTAACGGTTCAGGATGCGCAGGTCCAGGATTGGCCGTAGCCCACCGGTCTTTTTGGGTACAATGAAGTACGGGCTGTAAAACCCGCAATTCATCTCGGCTGGAGGGACAGGTTCGATCGCACCCTTCGCCAGTAGGGTGGCAATCTCCGCTCGCATGACGGGGGCGTTGGCCCCGATCATGGTGGAACGGACTCCCTGGAAGCAGGGAGGAACCCGTGCGAACTGAATCGCATAGCCGCGCCTGACGGTCCGCTCGACCCAGCGGAACAGCCCTGGAAGCTGAAGCCAGACATCCAGAAACTGCACCAGCGGGGTCATACGGTGTACAGACGTACCCGGTGTGGGCTTGCAGCGATGCAGCGTCACCGGCCCGGACATGGGAGGCTGTGGGGCGTCCCGGTGCGGGGGCACGGTTGACAGCTGCGTCCTGACAGAGGAGACCAGGGAAGGACCAGCGTTCCACTGGGGTCTGCTCTGCCAGGAGGCTGGCGACAGAGTGGGATGCGAGTGGCGGGACCCGTGGGTGGCGCGCACCGTCATCACCGGACTCTGTGGGCTCAGGGATGGGAGTGTTAATTCTTTCTTTGACCAACATAGGGTGCTGCTGACCCGGGGGCCAGCAGCTGAACAAAGGATTCTCCCCCGGCCCTCCACCGGGGGAAGGAGTGGTCCTGCTACCATCTCCTCGAAAGAATTTCCCATCCCTGAGCCGTCCGTCTCAGGAGCGCCGCTTGGCCTGGCGTTTAGCGGGGCGCGGGGCGGCCTGAGGGGACTTGGACGCCTTCCTACGGCTTCCTCCGCGACCCGGCCCGGGTGAAGGCTGCTGCTTGGACCGGGTGGGAGGGGCGGGAGCCTTAGGAGGGCGTCCTCGGCGTGGAGCAGACTGAGTTGACTGCGCCGGCGGCGGGGTGGAGGCAGCAGCTGGCCGCCGGGGCAGTACGTGCTTAATAGCCTCAGTCTGCTTCTGGGCGATTGAGAACTGTTGGGCGAAGTCCTCAACCGCCCCGCCGAAGAGGCCGGCCTGGGATATGGGGGCATCGAGGAACCGGGTTCGCTCGGTGTCCCGCATATCGGCCAGGTTCAGCCACAGGTGACGCTCCTGGACCACATTTGTGGACATCACTTGACCCAGGGAGCGTGCGGTCACCTTCGTCGCCCGGAGAGCGAGGTCGGTGGCGGCACGCAGCTCATTTAAGAGCCCCGGATCAACTCCACCCTCGTGCATGTCCTTGAGGATCCTGGCCTGGTAGACCTGGAGGATCGCCATGGCATGCAGCGAAGCGGCAGCCTGCCCCGCGGCTCTGTGCGATTTCGCCACCAAGGTTGATGTGAATCGACAGGCTTTGGAGGGGTGCTTAGGATCACCACGCCAGGTTGAAGCGCTCTGAGGACACAGTTGCATCGCAACAGAACGTTCAACTGGAGGGACCCCAGTGTACCCTTTAGCTGCCGCCCCATCGAGGACGGAGAAGGCGGAGGAAGTCAGTGAACGGTCACGGGAAGACAACGGGGACTTCCAGGACCGCGTGAGTTCCTCATGCAGCTCGGGAAAGAAAGGTATTGAGGGCAAGGACTGACGGGTGTCAGCGCGAGCCCCCAAAAACCAATCATCGAGCCTTGAGCGTTCGGGACAGGGTGGAGGGTTCCACTCGATCCCTAAACTCGCGGCTGCCCGAGACAACATGGCTGTCAGCTCTGGATCTGACTCGGGCAATGCTGGCACGCCCGAGGGCGGCAGCACAGCCGAGTCGTCATCTCCAGAGGACTCGAGCCCACCTTGTGATGCGGTGATCGACATCGCATCCTCCTCTGGAGCGCCAAATGAGATGCGCGGGGGGGCCGGAGCCGGCCCCGCGATCTGCATCTGAACACTCGCGGGTTGCAATGTGCAAGACGGGGGTGTGGCCCGAGGCATGAGCGTCGGGGCTTTGTTCCACACCGTAACCGTCAAGTCACCCTGACCACCAGCCGAAGTACTGGGCCTCTGGGACTCAGTAGATCGGGGTGTGGTAGAGGGGACTCTCACTTCAGTACGAAGGTCATGGAGTCTTGACCGCAACATTGCGATGGTCATGTTCCCGCAGTGAGAACATGACTCATCCGCGAACGCTGTCTGAGCATGCTGAAAGCCCAAACATATCAGACAGTGTTCGTGCCCATCAGAAGAGGAAAGCAACCGACCACACCCAGAAGTACACGGACGAGACATCCTGAAAAGGACGCGTCACGTGTAAGCTCTTTTATGAGAGGAAGCTTCGCAGAGAACGCCGAAGCGCCCAGGGACCACACACCAGCTGTCTAGCGGACCACTGCGCAGATCAGCAGGCAGGCAGTATGATGATCACTGGAACGCGCCGTAACACCAACGCCTCTGGAAAGCTGCTCGTCTCGAAAGCTGTCGATGACTCAGATCAGGCTTGTAGGAGTGAAGAGATCCTCTTGGCTCCAAAGCAGAAACATAATGCGATGTTCGCAGCGTACTTCCTTATATACCCACGAGGTGGGGCGGAGTTACGCATGCAAATTCCGCATGCCCATGGCATTGGCACTGCCATTGGGCGCTGTTGAATACGATGAAGATGATTGGCTTCTAAGCGAAACCCCCATTCGTTAGTCACTAACGTACGTCGTAGTGACTGAACGAAAGGGAAAAGTCACTATTGACAAAAATTCTAAATTACGACAGTGTATACTATTACATAAAAGTGTAAATTATTCAATTATTAAAAAAATTCATTATTGACAAAAATTCTAAATTACGACAGTGGATACTATTACATACATTTGGAAAAGTTTTAATTATTACAGGAAGTCAAAATGGACAAAAATTCTAAATTACGACAATGTATACTATTACATAAAAGTGTAAATGATTCAATTATTACAAAAAGTCATTATAGACAAAAATTCAAAATTACGACAGTGTATACCATTACATAAAAGTGTAAATTATTAAATTATTACATGAAGTCAAAATGGACACAATTTCAAAATTAAGACAATGTATACTATTACAATAAAGTGTACATTATTCAATTATTACAAAAATTCAAAATGGACAAAAATTCTAAATTACGACAGTGGATACTATTACATAAAAGTGTAAATTATTCAATTATTACATAAAGTCAAAATGGACAAATTTCAAAATTACGACAGTGTATTCTATTGCATAAAAGTGGAATTTATTAAATTATTACATAAGATCATTATTGAAAAAAATTCAAAATTATGACAGTGTATACTATTACATAAAAGTGGAAAATTTTCAATTATTACAAAAAGTCATTATTAAAAAAAATTCTAAATAACGACAGTGGATACTATTACATAAAAGTGTAAATAATTCAATTATTACATGAAGTCAAAATGGACACAATTTCAAAAATTAGGACAGTGTATACTATTACATAAAAGTGTAAATTATTCAATTATTACAAAAAGTCAAAATGGACAAAAATTCTAAATTACGACAGTGGATACTATTACAAAAAATTGTAAATTATTCAATTATTACAAAAAGTCACTATTGACAAAAATTCTAAATTACGACAGTGTATACTATTACATAAAAGTGTAAATTATTCAATTATTAAAAAAATTCATTATTGACAAAAATTCTAAATTACGACAGTGGATACTATTACATACATTTGGAAAAGTTTTAATTATTACAGGAAGTCAAAATGGACAAAAATTCTAAATTACGACAATGTATACTATTACATAAAAGTGTAAATGATTCAATTATTACAAAAAGTCATTATAGACAAAAATTCAAAATTACGACAGTGTATACCATTACATAAAAGTGTAAATTATTAAATTATTACATGAAGTCAAAATGGACACAATTTCAAAATTAAGACAATGTATACTATTACAATAAAGTGTACATTATTCAATTATTACAAAAATTCAAAATGGACAAAAATTCTAAATTACGACAGTGGATACTATTACATAAAAGTGTAAATTATTCAATTATTACATAAAGTCAAAATGGACAAATTTCAAAATTACGACAGTGTATACTATTGCATAAAAGTGGAATTTATTAAATTATTACATAAGATCATTATTGAAAAAAATTCAAAATTATGACAGTGTATACTATTACATAAAAGTGTAAATTATTCAAGTATTACAAAAATTCAAAATTGATACAATTTCAAAATTAGGACAGTGTATACTATTACATAAAAGTGTAAATTATTCAATTATTACATGAAGTCAAAATGGACACAATTTCAAAAATTAGGACAGTGTATACTATTACATAAAAGTGTAAATTATTCAATTATTACAAAAAGTCAAAATGGACAAAAATTCTAAATTACGACAGTGGATACTATTACAAAAAATTGTAAATTATTCAATTATTACAAAAAGTCACTATTGACAAAAATTCTAAATTACGACAGTGTATACTATTACATAAAAGTGTAAATTATTCAATTATTAAAAAAATTCATTATTGACAAAAATTCTAAATTACGACAGTGGATACTATTACATACATTTGGAAAAGTTTTAATTATTACAGGAAGTCAAAATGGACAAAAATTCTAAATTACGACAATGTATACTATTACATAAAAGTGTAAATGATTCAATTATTACAAAAAGTCATTATAGACAAAAATTCAAAATTACGACAGTGTATACCATTACATAAAAGTGTAAATTATTAAATTATTACATGAAGTCAAAATGGACACAATTTCAAAATTAAGACAATGTATACTATTACAATAAAGTGTACATTATTCAATTATTACAAAAATTCAAAATGGACAAAAATTCTAAATTACGACAGTGGATACTATTACATAAAAGTGTAAATTATTCAATTATTACATAAAGTCAAAATGGACAAATTTCAAAATTACGACAGTGTATACTATTGCATAAAAGTGGAATTTATTAAATTATTACATAAGATCATTATTGAAAAAAATTCAAAATTATGACAGTGTATACTATTACATAAAAGTGTAAATTATTCAAGTATTACAAAAATTCAAAATTGATACAATTTCAAAATTAGGACAGTGTATACTATTACATAAAAGTGTAAATTATTCAATTATTACAAAAAGTCAAAATGGACAAAAATTCAAAATTACGACAGTGGATACTATTACATAAAGGTGTATATTATTCAATTATTACACAAAGTCAAAATTGACAAAAATTCAAAATTACGATAGTGTATACTATTACATAAAAGTGTAAATTATTCAAGTATTACAAAAATTCAAAATGGACACAATTTCAAAATTAGGACAGTGTATACTAATACATAAAAGTGTAAATTATTCAATTATTACAAAAAGTCAAAATGGACAAAAATTCTAAATTACGACAGTGGATACTATTAAAAAAAAGTGTACATTATTCAATTATTACATAAAGTCATTATGGAAAAAAATTCTAAATTACGACAGTGTATACTATTACATAAAAGTGGAAAATTTTCAATTATTCCAAAAAGTCATTATTGACAAAAATTCAAAATTACGACAGTGTATACTATTACATAAAAGTGTACATTTTTAAAGTATTACAAAAATTCAAAATGGACACAATTTCAAAATTAGGACAGTGTATACTATTACATAAAAGTGTAAATTATTCAATTATTAAAAAAATTCATTATTGACAAAAATTCTAAATTACGACAGTGGATACTATTACATACATTTGGAAAAGTTTTAATTATTACAGGAAGTCAAAATGGACAAAAATTCTAAATTACGACAATGTATACTATTACATAAAAGTGTAAATGATTCAATTATTACAAAAAGTCATTATAGACAAAAATTCTAAATTACGACAGTGTATACCATTACATAAAAGTGTAAATTATTAAATTATTACATGAAGTCAAAATGGACACAATTTCAAAATTAAGACAATGTATACTATTACAATAAAGTGTACATTATTCAATTATTACAAAAATTCAAAATGGACAAAAATTCTAAATTACGACAGTGGATACTATTACATAAAAGTGTAAATTATTCAATTATTACATAAAGTCAAAATGGACAAATTTCAAAATTACGACAGTGTATACTATTACATAAAAGTGGAATTTATTAAATTATTACATAAGATCATTATTGAAAAAAATTCAAAATTATGACAGTGTATACTATTACATAAAAGTGTAAATTATTCAAGTATTACAAAAATTCAAAATTGATACAATTTCAAAATTAGGACAGTGTATACTATTACATAAAAGTGTAAATTATTCAATTATTACAAAAAGTCAAAATGGACAAAAATTCAAAATTACGACAGTGGATACTATTACATAAAGGTGTATATTATTCAATTATTACACAAAGTCAAAATTGACAAAAATTCAAAATTACGATAGTGTATACTATTACATAAAAGTGTAAATTATTCAAGTATTACAAAAATTCAAAATGGACACAATTTCAAAATTAGGACAGTGTATACTAATACATAAAAGTGTAAATTATTCAATTATTACAAAAAGTCAAAATGGACAAAAATTCTAAATTACGACAGTGGATACTATTACAAAAAAGTGTACATTATTCAATTATTACATAAAGTCATTATGGAAAAAAATTCTAAATTACGACAGTGTATACTATTACATAAAAGTGGAAAATTTTCAATTATTCCAAAAAGTCATTATTGACAAAAATTCAAAATTACGACAGTGTATACTATTACATAAAAGTGTAAATTTTTCAAGTATAACAAAAATTCAAAATGGACACAATTTCAAAATTAGGACAGTGTATACTATTACATAAAAGTGTAAATTATTCAATTATTACAAAAAGTCAAAATGGACACAATTTTAAAATTAGGACAGTGGATACTATTACAAAAAAGTGTAAATTGTTCAATTATTACAAAAAGTCATTATTGACAAAAAATCTAAATTACGACAGTGTATACTATTACATAAAAGTGTAAATTATTCAATTATTACATGAAGTCAAAATGGACACAATTTCAAAATTACGACAGTGTATACTATTACATAATTGTGTAAATTTTTCAATTATTACGAAAATTAAAAATGGACAAAAATTCTAAATTACGACAGTGGATACTATTAAATAAAAGTGTACATTATTCAATTATTACATGAAGTCATTATTGAAAAAAATTCTAAATTACGACAGTGGATACTATTATAAAAAAGTGTAAATTGTTCAATTATTACATGAAGTCATTATTGAAAAAAATTCTAAATTACGACAGTGTATACTATTACAAAAAAGTTTATATTTTTCTATTATTACAAAAAGTAATTATTGACAAAAATTCAAAATTACGACAGTGGATACTATTATAAAAAAGTGTAAATTGTTCAATTATTACATGAAGTCAAAATGGACAAAATTTCAAACTTACAACAGTGTATACTATTACATAAAAGTGGAAATATTTCAATTATTTTATAAAGTCAGTATTGACAAAAACTAAAAATAACAACATTGGATACTATTACATAAATTTGGAAAAGTTTTAATTATTACATAAAGTCAAAATGGACAAAAATACAAAATTACGACAGTGTATACAATTGCATAAAAGTTGAAATTATTCAATTATTACATTATGTAATAATTGAATGATTTCCACTTTTATGTAATAGTATACATTGTCGTAATTTTGAAATTTTGTCCATTTTGACTTAATGTAATAATTGAATAATTTCCACTTTTATGTAATAGTATCCACTGTCGTAATTTTTTTTTTTTTTCAATAATGACTTTATGTAATAATTGAATGATTTCCACTTTTATGTAATAGTATACATTGTCGTAATTTTGAAATTTGGTCCATTTTGACTTAATGTAATAATTGAATAATTTCCACTTTTATGTAATAGTATCCACTGTCGTAATTTTTTGTTTTTGTCAATAATGACTTTATGTAATAATTGAATGATTTCCACTTTTATGTAATAGTATACATTGTCGTAATTTTGAAATTTTGTCCATTTTGACTTAAAGTCATTATTGACAAAAACTAAAAATTACAACAGTGGATACTATTACATAGATTTGGAAAAGTTTTAATTATTTCAAAAAGTCATTATTGACAAAAAAAATCAAAATTACAACAGTGTATACTATTACATAAAAGTGTAAATTATTCAAATATTACAAAAAGTCATTATTGACAAAAATTCTAAATCACGACAGTGTATACTATTACATAAAAGTGTAAATTATTCAATTATTACATGAAGTCATTATTGACAAAAATTCAAAATTACGACAGTGTATACTATTACATTAAAGTGGAAATTATTCAAATATTACATAAAGTCAAAGTGTGCCTCGTCTCATGTTCATCCTCCTGAGTCCTCTCAGTTCCAGTCTATCTCCAGCCCGCTCATCTTCAAGTACAAGGAAAGTATGATTCAGTCATCCTCTTCAATCTTCTAGATTATCCATATTCAGTCACCTGCACCACCGTTGATTCATCTGGTTGTTCAATAAACATTCCATTACCTGCTACATCTGTCTCAGTCCCTTCTGTACTGTAACAACTATTACATAAAAGTGTAAATGATTTAATTAATACATTAAGTTATTATTGACAAAAATTAAAAATACAACAGTGGATACTATTACATACATTTGGAAAAGTTTTAATTATTACATAAAGTCAAAATGGACAAAATTTCAAAATTACGACAGTGTATACTATTAAATAAAAGTGGAAATCATTCAATTATTACATAAAGTCAAAATGGACAAAATTTCAAAATTACGACAGTGTATACTATTACATAAAAGTGTAAATTATTCAATTATTACATGAAGTCAAAATCGACAAAATTTCAAAATTACGACAGTGTATACTATTACATAAAAGTTGAAATAATTCAATTATTTTATAAAGTCATTATTGACAAAAACTAAAAATAACAACATTGGATACTATTACATAAATTTGGAAAAGTTTTAATTATTCCATAAAGTCAAAATGGACACAAATACAAAATTACGACAGTGTATACAATTACATAAAAGTTGAAATTATTCAATTATTTCATAAAGTCATTATTGAAAAAAATTCTAAATTACGACAGTGGATACTATTACATAAAAGTGGAAATTATTCAATTATTACATTAAGTCAAAATGGACAAAATTTCAAAATTACGACAATGTATACTATTACATAAAAGTGGAAATCATTCAATTATTACATAAAGTCATTATTGACAAAAACTAAAAATTACAACAGTGGATACTATTACATAGATTTGGAAAAGTTTTAATTATTACATAAAGTCATTATTGAAAAAAAATCTAAATTACGACAGTGTATACTATTACATAAAAGTATAAATTATTCAATTATTACATCGTCATTATTGAAAAAAATTCTAAATTGCGACAGTGTATACTATTACATAAAAGTGGAAATTTTTCAATTATTTCAAAAAGACATTATTGACAAAAAATCTAAATTACGACAGTGTATACTATTACATAAAAGTGTAAATTATTCAAATATTACATGAAGTCAAAATGAACACAATTTCAAAATTACGACAGTGGACACTATTACATAAAAGTCTAAATTATTCAATTATTACATGAAGTCAAAATGGACACAATTTCAAAATTACGACAGTGTATACTATTATATAAATGTGTAAATTATTCAATTATTACAAAAAGTCATTATTGACAAAAATTCAAAATTACGACAGTGTATACTATTACATAAAAGTTTAAATTATTCAATTATTACAAAATTTCAAGATGGACAAAAATTCTAAATTACGACAGTGGATACTATTACATAAAAGTATAAATTATTCAATTATTACATGAAGTCATTATTGAAAAAATTCTAAATTACGACAGTGTATACTATTACATAAAAGTGTAAATTTTTCAATTATTACATGAAGTCAAAATGGACATAATTTAAAAATTAAGACAGTGTATACTATTACATAATTGTTTACATTTTTCAATTATTACAAAAATTCAAAATGGACAAAAATTCTAAATTACGACAGTGGATACTATTACATAAAAGTATAAATTATTCAATTATTACATGAAGTCATTATTGAAAAAAAATCTAAATTACGACAGTGTATACTATTAAATAAAAGTGGAAATTTTTTCTATTATTACAAAAAGTCATTATTGACAAAAATTCTAAATTAAGACAGTGGATACTATTACATAAAGGTTTATATTATTCAATTATTACATAAAGTCAAAATTGACAAAAATTCAAAATTACGACAGTGGATACTATTACGTAAAAGTGTAAATTATTCAATTATTAAAAGAAGTCAAAATGGACACAATTTCAAAATTAGGACAGTGGATACTATTAAATAAAAGTGTAAATTGTTCAATTATTACAAAAAGTCATTATTGACAAAAATTCAAAATTACGACAGTGTATACTATTACATAAAAGTGTAAATTATTCAATTATTACATGAAGTCAAAATGGACACAATTTTAAAATTACGACATTGTATACTATTACATAATTGTGTAAATTATTCAATTATTACAAAAATTAAAAATGGACAAAAATTCTAAATTACGACAGTGGATACTATTACATAAAAGTGTAAATTATTCAATTATTACATGAAGTCATTATTGAAAAAAATTCTAAATTACGACAGTGTATAGTATTACAAAAAAGTGGACATTTTTCTATTATTACAAAAAGTAATTAATGACAAAAATTCTAAATTATGACAGTGGATACTATTACATTAAGGTGTATATTATTCAATTATCAAACAAAGTCAAAATTGAAAAAAAATTCTAAATTACGACAGTGGATACTATTACATAAAAGTGTGAATTATTCAATTATTAAAAAAAGTCATTAATGACAAAAATTCAAAATTACCACTGTATACTATTACATAAAAGTGTAAATTATTCAATTATTACAAAAATTCAAAATGGACAAAAATTCTAAATTACGACAGTGGATACTATTACATAAAAGTGTAAATTATTCAATTATTACATGAAGTCAAAATGGACACAATTTAAAAATTAGGACAGTGGATACTATTACAAAAAAGTGTAAATTATTCAATTATTACATGAAGTCATTATTGAAAAAAATTCTAAATTACGACAGTGGATACTATTACAAAAAAGTGTAAATTGTTCAATTATTACATGAAGTCATTATTGAAAAAAAAATCTAAATTACGACAGTGTATAATATTACAAAAAAGTTGATATTTTTCTATTATTACAAAAAGTAATTATTGACAAAAATTCAAAATTACGACAGTGGATACTATTACATAAAGGTGTATATTATTCAATTATTACACAAAGTCAAAATTGAAAAAAATTCAAAATTACGACAGTGCATACTATTAAATAAAAGTGTAAATTATTCAATTATTACATGAAGTCAAAATGGACACAATTTCAAAATTAGGACAGTGTATACTATTACATAAAAGTGTAAATTATTCAATTATTACATGAAGTCAAAATCGACAAAATTTCAAAATTACGACAGTGTATACTATTACATAAAAGTTGAAATAATTCAATTATTTTATAAAGTCATTATTGACAAAAACTAAAAATAACAACATTGGATACTATTACATAAATTTGGAAAAGTTTTAATTATTCCATAAAGTCAAAATGGACACAAATACAAAATTACGACAGTGTATACAATTACATAAAAGTTGAAATTATTCAATTATTTCATAAAGTCATTATTGAAAAAAATTCTAAATTACGACAGTGGATACTATTACATAAAAGTGGAAATTATTCAATTATTACATTAAGTCAAAATGGACAAAATTTCAAAATTACGACAATGTATACTATTACATAAAAGTGGAAATCGTTCAATTATTACATAAAGTCATTATTGACAAAAACTAAAAATTACAACAGTGGATACTATTACATAGATTTGGAAAAGTTTTAATTATTACATAAAGTCATTATTGAAAAAAAATCTAAATTACGACAGTGTATACTATTACATAAAAGTATAAATTATTCAATTATTACATCGTCATTATTGAAAAAAATTCTAAATTGCGACAGTGTATACTATTACATAAAAGTGGAAATTTTTCAATTATTTCAAAAAGACATTATTGACAAAAAATCTAAATTACGACAGTGTATACTATTACATAAAAGTGTAAATTATTCAAATATTACATGAAGTCAAAATGAACACAATTTCAAAATTACGACAGTGGACACTATTACATAAAAGTGTAAATTATTCAATTATTACATGAAGTCAAAATGGACACAATTTCAAAATTACGACAGTGTATACTATTATATAAATGTGTAAATTATTCAATTATTACAAAAAGTCATTATTGACAAAAATTCAAAATTACGACAGTGTATACTATTACATAAAAGTTTAAATTATTCAATTATTACAAAAATTCAAGATGGACAAAAATTCTAAATTACGACAGTGGATACTATTACATAAAAGTATAAATTATTCAATTATTACATGAAGTCATTATTGAAAAAATTCTAAATTACGACAGTGTATACTATTACATAAAAGTGTAAATTTTTCAATTATTACATGAAGTCAAAATGGACATAATTTAAAAATTAAGACAGTGTATTATATTACATAATTGTTTACATTTTTCAATTATTACAAAAATTCAAAATGGACAAAAATTCTAAATTACGACAGTGGATACTATTACATAAAAGTATAAATTATTCAATTATTACATGAAGTCATTATTGAAAAAAATCTAAATTACGACAGTGTATACTATTAAATAAAAGTGGAAATTTTTTCTATTATTACAAAAAGTCATTATTGACAAAAATTCAAAATTAAGACAGTGGATACTATTACATAAAGGTTTATATTATTCAATTATTACATAAAGTCAAAATTGACAAAAATTCAAAATTACGACAGTGGATACTATTACGTAAAAGTGTAAATTATTCAATTATTAAAAGAAGTCAAAATGGACACAATTTCAAAATTAGGACAGTGGATACTATTAAATAAAAGTGTAAATTGTTCAATTATTACAAAAAGTCATTATTGACAAAAATTCAAAATTACGACAGTGTATACTATTACATAAAAGTGTAAATTATTCAATTATTACATGAAGTCAAAATGGACACAATTTTAAAATTACGACATTGTATACTATTACATAATTGTGTAAATTATTCAATTATTACAAAAATTAAAAATGGACAAAAATTCTAAATTACGACAGTGGATACTATTACATAAAAGTGTAAATTATTCAATTATTACATGAAGTCATTATTGAAAAAAATTCTAAATTACGACAGTGTATAGTATTACAAAAAAGTGGACATTTTTCTATTATTACAAAAAGTAATTAATGACAAAAATTCTAAATTACGACAGTGGATACTATTACATTAAAGGTCCCGTTCTTCGTGTTTTTTGGAAGCTTTGATTGTGTTTACAGTGTGCAATATAACATGTGTTCATGTTTCGCGTGTAAAAAAACACAGTATTTTTCACACAATGTACTTATCTGTGTACCGCTGTTTTCACTGTCCTAAAAACGGCTGGTGATTTCCTCTTTCTATGAAGTCCCTCCTTCAGAAACACGTAACGAGTTCTGATTGTGCAAGCGCTTACCGTGTTGTAATTCGACCGCAGCTTAGCGCACGTGCCAGCAGTTCCTGTGTTGTGATTCGACAGCAGCTTAGCGCATGTTGGAAAGGTCACGCCTCTTAACGGAGAGATGTATGCGTTCAATAATCTCTACAGCGTCCCTGGGAAAGCCAAACAAAGGTGATTTGACTCCTGGATGAAAATAACAGCGTCTCGACGACATGGCGATAAACACACTCAACGCAACAGTTCCTTTTCTCCACGCGACACGTCCGCTTCTCCACGTGGGACAGCAACAAGACCGCGCCCCCTTTTTCGCGTTTCTTTGTGGGCGGAGGTTAGTCTGTTCTACTGCTCTACTGACGTAATTAAAGAAGGAAGTACCAGGATGTAGTCCAAGCCAGCCGTTCACTGTAGGCTTTGAAAGGGAACTTCTGTTAAATAAAATATCTCGCTTGGCATTGAACTTTGAGCTTTATAATTTTACAGGTATTATTTATGCTCTAACAGCAACATTACACACTAACTAAAGTTTGAACAATGGGATCATGCGGAATGGGACCTTTAAGGTGTATATTATTCAATTATCAAACAAAGTCAAAATTGAAAAAAAAATTCTAAATTACGACAGTGTATACTATTACATAAAAGTGTGAATTATTCAATTATTAAAAAAAGTCATTATTGACAAAAATTCAAAATTACCACTGTATACTATTACATAAAAGTGTAAATTATTCAATTATTACAAAAATTCAAAATGGACAAAAATTCTAAATTACGACAGTGGATACTATTACATAAAAGTGTAAATTATTCAATTATTACATGAAGTCAAAATGGACACAATTTAAAAATTAGGACAGTGGATACTATTACAAAAAAGTGTAAATTATTCAATTATTACATGAAGTCATTATTGAAAAAAATTCTAAATTACGACAGTGGATACTATTACAAAAAAGTGTAAATTGTTCAATTATTACATGAAGTCATTATTGAAAAAAAAATCTAAATTACGACAGTGTATAATATTACAAAAAAGTTGATATTTTTCTATTATTACAAAAAGTAATTATTGACAAAAATTCAAAATTACGACAGTGGATACTATTACATAAAGGTGTATATTATTCAATTATTACACAAAGTCAAAATTGAAAAAAATTCAAAATTACGACAGTGCATACTATTAAATAAAAGTGTAAATTATTCAATTATTACATGAAGTCAAAATGGACACAATTTCAAAATTAGGACAGTGTATACTATTACATAAAAGTGGAAATTATTCAATTGTTACATAAAGTCATTATTGACCAAAATTTTAAATTACAACAGTGGATACTATTACATACATTTGGAAAAGTTTTAATTATTACAGGAAGTCAAATTGGACAAAATTTCAAAATTACGACAGTGTATACTATTACATAAAAGTGCAAATTATTCAATTATTACATAAAGTCAAAATGGACAAAATTTCAAAATTACGACAGTGTATATACTATTACATAAAAGTGTAAATTATTCAATTATTACATTAAGTCAAAATGGACAAAATTTCAAAATTACGACAGTGTATACTATTACATAAAAGTGGAAATAATTCAATTATTTTATAAAGTCATTATTGACAAAAACTAAAAATAACAACATTGGATACTATTACATAAATTTGGAAAAGTTTTAATTATTACATAAAGTCAAAATGGACAAAATTTCAAAATTACGACAGTGTATATACTATTACATAAAAGTGTAAATTATTCAATTATTACATTAAGTCAAAATGGACAAAATTTCAAAATTACGACAGTGTATACTATTACATAAAAGTGGAAATAATTCAATTATTTTATAAAGTCATTATTGACAAAAACTAAAAATAACAACATTGGATACTATTACATAAATTTGGAAAAGTTTTAATTATTACATAAAGTCCAAATGGACAAAAATACAAAATTACGACAGTGTATACAATTACATAAAAGTTGAAATTATTCAATTATTTCATAAAGTCATTATTGAAAAAAATTCTAAATTACGACAGTGGATACTATTACATAAAAGTGGAAATTATTCAATTACATTAAGTCAAAATGGACAAAATTTCAAAATTACGACAATGTATACTATTACATAAAAGTGGAAATCATTCAATTATTACATAAAGTCATTATTGACAAAAACGTCTCGGTTACGTATGTAACCCTCATTCCCTGAAGGAGGGAACGGAGACGTACGTCGGAACTGACCGACGAATTGGGATCTGTCTTCAGAGACCAGTCTTCTTCGAGTGTATTAGAAACGAGCCAATTGTATTGGCATGCGGTCCACGCACAGCCCCGCACCGCGGGTATAAACACGGAAGTGGAGTACCGCATATTGCTTTTCCAACTGAGGAGCCGAATAAGTGACTCGGCCCTTCAGCGGAAGCACAGCACCTGGCGACGGGACGTACGTCTCCGTTCCCTCCTTCAGGGAACGAGGGTTACATACGTAACCGAGACGTTCCCTTTCAGTCGGTCACGTTCGACGTACGTCGGAACTGACCGACGAATTGGGATCCCTACCAACACGCCAGAGATGCTGGCCCTTCCAGCGCCCTGCCTGAGCTCACTGGACCACTCCTATGTTGGAGTGGGAGTCAGGGCTCCCGGCAGGGAAGGTCAGTCACTGCTGTTCCTGCAAGACCCACTCTGCGTGACTACTGGATAACGCTGGGAAGCATGCCAGTCTCAGGGAGATGGAACGCTGCGGAGCCACGTCCTCCAAGGGAGGAAAGGTGGAATACTCATAAGGACTAACCTATCAGGGTAGTGCAACATATGGCAGTCTCTGGGGTGGATCCAACCTGGTCCCAGGGGGGAAAGAACACACCCAGAGACGACAGAGCGGGGCTCTGTCAAGGGAAAGACACGGGGCTAGCCGAGTAGGGTAGCAGGTACCGTGGAAATACACATATGGGGTCGCCGTGAGGGGACCAACACATATGGAACCCAGCCTACACACACGTTCCACAAGCATACGGGTGCAGGCCTGGCGTCAGACGGCCGCAACGTCTGACACCGAAGGGGTGACGGAGGAGCTCGACAGGGTTCACCATTTCTGGGGAACACAACTGGAGACAGCCTTCGCTCCAACCCATCTTGTAGGAAAGAAAGCACAACATTAATCGAACACTTCCGGGGGTCTTCTGGCGAGAAGAACACCACTCAACGAACAGGTTCCACTTCAGGGCATAGAGGCGCCTCGTAGAGAGGGCGCGTTCAGCGCGCGTTTCAGCCTCCGCGTGTGAAGACCGACGCGGGTAAAGACATCTGTATTCGACTCTTCCTCTGCGCGACTCCTCCGAGGCAGGGACTCCGATAAGGCACCGAGTTATCTCCTTCTTCTCCCTTCATCTTTCTTTCCTTCCTCTCTCTAACCATGTGCGTCCACTCCATCCCCGTTATCTCGCAACCACGACCCACTATTACACGTAGACGTAGACGGCACCGTAACACTGCTAATCTACTCCCTGTTCCCTCCTCCTCTAATGCCTCTCCGTCTCTTTCTTTTTCTGTGGGGCTATGGAATTGTCAGTCAGCTGTCAATAAAGCTGACTTCATTCCTGCCTTTGCCACTCAATCCACCCTCAAAATCCTGGCCTTGACTGAGACCTGGATCCGTCCAGAAGACTCAGCAACACCTGCTGCTCTCTCTAATAACTTCTCTTTCTCCCACACCCCTCGCAAGACTGGGAGGGGTGGGGGCACGGGTCTTCTCATTTCTAACAATTGGAAATACTCATCTCACACAGCTCTTTGCAAAAACAACACATTTGAATATCATGCTATAACGCTTTCAACTCCCACTAAAATACATATTGTAGTCATCATTTACCCCCAGGTCCACTGACCACCTTTGTTGATGAGCTAGATGTTCTGCTGTCCTCATTTCCAGAGGATGGCTGCCCACTCATAGTACTCGGCGACTTCAACATTCACCTGGACAAATCTTATGCTTCAGATTTCCACTCCCTCCTAGCTTCATTCGACCTCAAATGCCTCATCACGTCACATACCCACAAATCTGGTAACCAGCTGGACCTCATTTACACACGCAACTGCTCTACAGACAATATCTTGGTCAAACCTCTACACATCTCAGATCACTTTTTCATCACATTTAATCTTCAACTTACTACTCACACACCACCAGTTCCTCCACCAGTTACTTTCAGACGAAACCTGTGCTCACACTCTCCTTCTCATCTTTCCTCTGCTGTCTCTTCCTCCCTTCCCTCATCCACACAATTCTCTTCTATGGATGTTAACACTGCAACTGACACTCTATGCTCCACCTTAACTTCATGTCTAGACAATATCTGCCCTCTTTCTTTTAGGCCAGCACGAGCTACTCCCTCTAACCCTTGGTTATCTGATGTTATTCGTGAACATCGGACAACACTCAGGGCAACAGAGAGGAAATGGCATAAATCAAATCACCCATCAGATCTAGCTAAGTATCAGTCTTTGCTCTCATCCTTCTCGAATGAAGTACACGCAGCTAAATCTTCTTATTTCCAAAACAAAATCACCAGCACCTCAAACTCACGCACACTATTCAGAACATTCAACTCTCTGCTCTGTCCTCCTCCACCACCCCCCACCACCTCCCTATCTCCAGACGACTTTGCACAATTCTTCACAAACAAAACAACAACTATTAGCAACCAGTTCTCACCCCCACACACTGTGAATCTTAGATCAGCCACTTCCACGACCGAACATACTCTCTCCTCATTTTCTAAACTCACTGAGGCCGAAATATCTAAACTTCTCCTCTCCAGCCATCCTACCACCTGTCCTCTCGATCCCATTCCCTCACACCTCCTTCAAGCCATCTCTCCTACTCTCCTTCCTTTACTCACACACATCATCAACACATCGCTCTGCACTGGCACTTTCCCTACCACTTTCAAGCAGGCTCGGGTAACTCCACTGCTCAAGAAACCCACTTTAGACGCATCGCTCATAGATAACTACAGACCCGTCTCTCTCCTGCCTTTCATAGCAAAAACTCTTGAACGAGTTGTTTTCAATCAGGTTTCATCCTTCCTCTCACAGAATAACCAGCTGGACTCTAACCAATCCGGTTTCAAAAGGGGCCACTCCACAGAGACTGCACTACTGTCGGTCATCAAAGCCCTGCGGATAGCTAAAGCTGAGTCCAAATCATCAGTCCTCGTCCTCCTTGATCTTTCTGCTGCCTTTGACACGGTAAATCATCAGATTCTTCTGTCCACCCTCTCATCACTGGGCATCACAGGGACTCCGCTCCTTTGGTTTGAATCTTATCTCACAGGTAGGTCCTTCAAGGTTGCCTGGAGAGGAGAGGAATCCCAAGCGCATCAACTGACCACGGGGGTTCCTCAGGGCTCAGTGCTTGGACCTCTCCTTTTCTCCATTTATACTACTTCATTAGGTCCCATCATACAGGCACATGGCTTCTCATATCACTGCTATGCTGATGACACTCAGCTCTACCTTTCATTCCAACCAGACGACCCCACAGTAGCTGCACGAATCTCCAGCTGTCTGGCTGACATCTCTGCATGGATGAGTAAAAATCACCTACAGCTCAACCTGGCAAAAACTGAGTTCATCATCATCCCCGCCAGTCCCACTATGCAACATGACTTCACCATCCAGCTAGGTACATCCCTGATCTCCCCTTCAAAATCACTCAGAAATCTTGGAGTTACATTTGATGACCAGTTGTCCTTCAGAGAACACATTGCTAAGACCGCTCGCTCATGCAGGTTTGCGCTCTACAACATCAGGAAGATCAGACCATTCCTAACAGAACACGCAACAAAGCTTCTTGTCCAGGCCCTGGTTATTTCTAGACTTGACTACTGCAATGCGCTTCTGGCTGGACTCCCCTCTTGTGCGATCCAAACACTTCGAATGATCCAGAATGCAGCGGCACGTCTGGTCTTCAACGAGCCCAAAAGGACCCACGTCACACCACTCTTCATCTCACTGCACTGGCTACCACTCGCTGCTCGCATCAAGTTTAAGGCGCTGACGCTTGCCTACAG
The DNA here is from genome assembly GCF_949357685.1 of Gobio gobio. Classification (NCBI taxonomy): domain Eukaryota; kingdom Metazoa; phylum Chordata; class Actinopteri; order Cypriniformes; family Gobionidae; genus Gobio; species Gobio gobio. Next base: position 48,585,822 of record NC_137111.1, read on the forward strand.
AGCCACCACGCGCTCAGCTCCTGCATACTTTGACTCGATTCTACGACTCCACACCCCCGCCAGAAGCCTTCGTTCAGCTAAGCAGCGAAGACTTGTGGTACCTTCACAGAGAGGCAAAAAATCCCTTTCCAGAACATTTTCATTCAACGTTCCCAGCTGGTGGAACGATATGCCCACCGCCATCCGAAATGCTGATTCATTGACAACATTCAAAAGTCAACTAAAAACTCATCTCTTCCGTGAGCACTTAACCTCCTCGTCGGTCAAAAAAAAAAAAAAACTTTCCTTTCCTCTTTCTCCTCCTCTTTCCCTCCCTAATCTAGCCTGTGCTACACTGAGAAATGTACACGGACTAAGTATTTCAGGCACTTGTTGCGCTCACTCGACTCTTCACGACCAATCGCTTATTGTACCCCCAAGTTGTAAGTCGCTTTGGATAAAAGCGTCTGCTAAATGCATAAATGTAAATGTATGTAAATGTAAAAGTGGAAATTATTCAGTTATTAAATTGTCATTATTAACAAAAATTATAAATCACGACAGTGTATATAATTACATAAAAATTGACATTTTTCAATTATTACATTTTCAAAGTGGACAAAACTTCAATATTACAACAGTGGATACTTTTACATAAATTTGGAAATTTTATTAATTGTTACATAAAGTAAAAATGGACAAAATATCTAAATTACGACAGTGTATACTATCACATAAAAGTAAAAAAAAAGCAATTATTACAACGTCAAAGTGGACAAAAATTCAAAATTACAACAGTGTATAATATTACATAAAAGTGACAATTATTCAAATATTACATAAAGTCAAAGTGGACAAAAATTTAAAATTACGACAGTGGATACTATTACATAAACATGTAAATTATTCAATTATTACATTACGTCAAAATTGACAAAATTTAAATATTACGACAGTGGATACTATTTCATACAAGTGGACATTTTTCAATTATTACATAAAGTCAAAATGGACAAAAATTCTAAATTACGACAGTTTATACTATTACATAAAGGTGATTATTATTAAATTATTACACAAAGTCAAAATTGACAAAAATTCAAAATTACGACAGTTTATACTTTTACATAAAAGTGGACATTTTTCAATTATTACAGAAAGTCATTATTGGCAAATATTCAGAATTACAACAGTGGATACTATTACATAAAATTGGAAATTATTCAATTATTACATAAAGTCACTTTTGACAAAAATTGAAAATTACAACAGTGGATACTATTACATAAATTTGGAAAAGTTTTAATTATTACATAAAGTCAAAATGGACAAAATTTCAAAATTACGACAGTGCATACTATTAAATAAAAGTAGAAATGATTCAGTTATTACATTGTCATTATTGACAAAAATTCAAAATTACGACAGTGTATATAATTACATAAAAGTTGACATTTTTCAATTATTACATTCTCAAAGTGGACAAAACCTCAAAATTACAACAGTGGATACTATTACATAAATTTGAAAATGTTATTAATTATTACATAGATGTCAAATGGACAAAATTTCTAAATTACGACATGGTATACTATTACATAAAAGTTTAAATTTTTCAATTATTACAATGTCAAAGTGGACAAAAATTCAAAATTACAACAGTGTATAATATTACATTAAAGTGGAAATTATTCAACTATTACATAAAGTCAAAGTGGACAAAAATTTTAAATTACGACAGTGGATACTAATACATAAATGTGTCAATTATTCAATTATTACATGAAGTCAAAATGGACAAAATTGCAATATTACGACAGTGGATACTATTACATAAAACTGGAAATTATTCAATTAATACATAAAGTTGTTATTGACAAAAATTCAAAATTACAACAGTGGATACTATTACAAAAAATTTGGAAATGTTTTAATTATTACATAAAGTCAAAATGGACAAAATTACTAAAATAGGACAGTGTATACGATTACAAAAAAAGTGGAAATTATTCAATTATTACATAAAGTCAAAATGGACAAAAATTCAAAATTACGACAGTCTATACTATTACATCCATCCATCCATCCATCATCTTCCGCTTATCCGGGGCCGGGTCGCGGGGGCAACAGTCTAAGCAGAAACGCCCAGACTTCCCTCTCCCTAGCCACTTCCTCTAGCTCTTCCGGGGGAACCCCGAGGCGTTCCCAGGCCAGCCGGGAGACATAGTCCCTCCAGCGTGTCCTAGGTCTTCCCCGGGGCCTCCTCCCGGTGGGACGTGCCTGGAACACCTCCCTAGGAAGGCGTCCAGGAGGCATCCGAAATAGATGCCCAAACCACCTCAGCTGGTCCCTCTCGATGTGGAGGAGCAGCGGCTCTACTCCGAGTTCCTCCCGAGTGACTGAGCTCCTCACCCTATCTCTAAGGGAGCGCCGAGCCACCCTGCGGAGAAAGCTCTTTTCGGCCGCCTGTTTCGAATGCCTTCTCCAAATCCACAAAACACATGTGGACTGGTTGGGCAAACTCCCATGAACCCCCCAGCACCCTGGAAAGGGTATAGAGCTGGTCCAGTGTTCCACAACCGGGACGAAAACCACACTGTTCCTCCTGAATCAGAGGTTCCACTATCGGCCGAATTCTCCTCTCCAGTACCCTGGCATAGACTTTCCCGGGGAGGCTGAGAAGTGTGATCCCCCTATAGTTGGAACACACTCTCCGGTCCCCCTTCTTGAAAAGAGGGACCACCACCCCGGTCTGCCAGTCCAGAGGTACTGTCCCCGACCGCCATGCGATGCTGCAGAGGCGTGTCAGCCAAGACAGCCCCACAACATCCAGAGACTTGAGGTACTCAGGGCGGATCTCATCCAACCCCGGTGCCTTGCCACCGAGGAGCTTTTTAACCACCTCGATGACTTCAGCCCGGGTGATGGACGAGTCCACCTCTGAGTCCCCAGCCACTGCTTCCTCAACGGAAGACATGTCGGTGGGATTGAGGAGATCCTCGAAGTATTCCTTCCACCGCCCGACGATATCCCCAGTTGAGGTCAACAGGTGCCCATCTCCACTGTAAACAGCGTTGGTAGGGCACTGCTTCCCCCTCCTGAGGCGTCGAACGGTTTGCCAGAATCTCTTCGAGGCCGACCGATAGTCTTTCTCCATGGCCTCACCAAACTCCTCCCAGGCCCGATTTTTTGTCTCCACGACTACCCGGGCTGCAGTCCGCTTGGCCTGCCGGTACCGGTCAGCTGCCTCCGGAGTCCCACAAGCCATCCAGGCCCGATAGGACTCCTTCTTCAGCTTGACGGCATCCCTTACTTCCGGTGTCCACCACCGGATTCGGGGATTGCCGCCTCGACAGGCACCGGAGACCTTACGGCCACAGCTCCGAGCGGCCGCAGCGACAATGGAGGTGGAGAACATGGTCCACTCGGACTCAATATCTCCAGACTCCCTCGGGATCCGGTCGAAGTTCTGCCGGAGGTGGGAGTTGAAGATCTCTCTGACAGGGGGCTCGGCCAAACGTTCCCAACAGACCCTCACAGTACGTTTGGGTCTGCCGGGTCTGTCCAGCTTCCTCCGCCGCCATCGGATCCAACTCACCACCAGGTGGTGATCAGTTGACAGCTCCGCCCCTCTCTTCACCCGAGTGTCCAAGACATATGGCCGAAGGTCTGATGACACGACCACAAAGTCGATCATCGACCTCCGGCCTAGGGTGTCCTGGTGCCACGTGCACTGATGGACACCCTTATGCTTGAACATGGTGTTCGTTATGGACAAACCGTGGCTAGCACAGAAATCCAATAACAGAACACCGCTCGGGTTCAGATCAGGGGGGATGTTCCTCCAAATCACGCCCTTCCAGGTGTCACTGTCACTGCCCACGTGGGCGTTGAAGTCCCCCAGTAGAACGACGGAGTCTCCAGTCGGAGCACTTTCCAGCACCCCTCCCAGAGACTCCAAGAGGGCCGGGTACTCCGCACTGCCATTTGGGCCGTAGGCACAAACGACAGTGAGAGACCTATCCCCGACTCGAAGGCGCAGGGAAGCGACCCTCTCGTTCACCGGGGTGAACTCCAACACATGGCGGCTGAGCTGGGGGGCTATAAGCAAACCCACTCCAGCCCTCCGCCTCTCACCATGGGCAACTCCAGAGTGGTAGAGAGTCCAGCCTCTCTCGAGAAGTGTGGTTCCAGAGCCCAAGCTGTGCGTGGAGGTGAGCCCGACTATCTCTAGTCGGTACCTCTCGACCTCCCGCACAAGCTCAGGCTCCTTCCCCGCCAACGAGGTGACATTCCACGTCCCTAAAGCCAGATTCCGTGTCCAGAGATCGGGTCGTCGGGGGCCTCGCCCTCGACTGCTGCCCGATTCACAAAGCACCGGCCCCTTACGCTCCCTCCTGCAGGTGGTGAGCCCACAGGAGGGCGGCCCCACGTGACTCATTCGGGCTGAGCCCGGCCGGACCCCATGGGGGGAGGCCCGGCCACCAGGCGCTCGCATACGAGCCCCAACCCCGGGCCTGGCTCCAGGGTGGGGCCCCGGCTGCGCCATGCCGGTCGACGTCACTGTCCTTGGTGTAATTGTGGTCATAAGGGTTTGTGAACCCTTATACTATAAGGGTTTGTGAACCCGTTATACTATTACATAAAAGTGTAAATCATTGAAATATTACATGAAGTCAAATGGACAAAATTTTAAAATTACGACAGTGGATACAATTAATTAAAAGTGGAAATTATTTAATTATTACATAAAGTCATTATTGACAAAAATTCTAAATTACGACAGTGTATACTATTACATAAAAGTGTAAATTATTGAATTATTATATGAAGTCATATGGACAAAATTTTAAAATTACGACAGTGTATACTATTACATAAAAGTGTAAATTATTCAATTATTACATAAAGTAGTTATTGACAAAAATTCTAAATTACCACAGTGGATACTATTACATAAAAGTGGACATTTTTCAATTATTACATGAAGTAAAAATTGACAAAATTTAAAAATTACAACGGTGGATACTATTACATAAAAGTGGAATTTATTCAATTATTACATAAAGGCAAAATGGACAAAATTAAAAAATTACGACAGTGAATAATATTAATAATAATAATAATAGTAATACCTTTTATTTAAAATGCGCTTTTCAAGGCGCTCAAGGACACTGTACAAACAGGATAAAAAATAAGAAGCAAACAAGACACAACTCACACATCAATCAATCAATCAATCAATCAATCAATCATATCATTAAAAACAATTACAATAATCGATCCGGGATGTAACCAAGGCATGAATAAGTACTTCTGTGTTGTGTTGAGAAAGTGAAGGACGGAGTCTAGCAAATATTACGTATATGAAAGAATGCAGTGCGTGAATTGTTATTAATATGTGGACCAAAAGAAAGCAAACCATCAAGTATAACCCCAAGGCTTTTGACTTAGGTGGAAAAGTTAACCAGACAGTTATCAATGGACAGATTGAAAGATTGAGCTTTGGATAAAGCAGACCTAGAACCAACAAGAAGGGCTACAGTTTTTTTGGTATTTAACTTAAAAAAATTATTAGCCATCCAGATGTTCACATCCTACAAGAATTTAGAAAGATTAGAGGGGGGATGCAAATCATTTAGTCTTGTAGAAACATAGACTTGTGTGTCATCAGCAAAAAAAAATGTAAATTAAAACCTATGAAGCGAAAAATGTGACCAAGAGGTAGAATATAAATAATAAATAAAAGCGGACCCAACACTGACCCCTGTGGAACACGATGAGTGACTGAGACAGGCTCTGAATGAGCATTCTTAATCTTTACAAACTGTTAACCTGTCATTTAAATAAGATGTAAACCAAAGAAGCACATTATCAGCTACTCCAATGCTAGCCAATCGTTCCAGTAAAACTGAATGATTAATGGCATAAAAGGCAGCACTAATATCTTAAAGAATAAGAATAGACAGAAAATGTCTCAGGTTACGTACGTAGGAACTCAGGAGGAACCTTTGCGTACCGCATGAAGTCCAACCCCGGCCGCTCAAAGACCTGGAACCAACCCATTCAACCGAAGGGGTTCCTTTAAGAGAATGTGGCTAGGGGGCCCGAGGGAGCACGAGCCAGCAACTATTCGGGAAGAACTTCACTGAATGCCACCAGGGAGGCCCGACCTGGCATCACTTATGTGGGACACTTCGGTTTGGCCAGCCCTGTCTGTTGAAAAACAGAGCCTCTGGACACTCACCTCCGAGGAAGCATCCAACTGAGGGACTGCGAACTGGCAGTGTCAGCCTCAGATCGGATCTCAGAAACGGGTTATCCTGGAGAGCAGCGCTCAGCGTAGCGCTTTCCAACCCTTGCTAGCGAGGGGAGTTTAGCTGCTCGATCCTAGGATCTACCAAGCACATCTCACAAAAGCGCTCTGGAGGCCGGGCAGGCCTACTGGCTGATCTAGCTGGGAGGCCCCGAGAGGGTCTGATCAGGCTCAGGCGGCTGTAAGCTCGCAGATGACCCTCCATGAGGGAAGATCTTAAGTTATGCAAACATACACACATACACACATACATACATGCATGCATACATACATCCTTACATACTTACATATATACATACACACATACACACATGCATACATGCATGCATACATACATACTTACATACTTACATATATACATACACACATACACACATACACACATGCATACATGCATACATACATACATACATGCATACACACACACATGCATACTTACATACTTACATGCAGACATGCATACATACTTACATACATAAATGCATACATACACACATATACACATCCATCCATATATACATACATACATACATACATACATACATACATACATACATACATACATACATACATACATACATACCTACATACATACATACATACATACCTACATACATGCATACACACATACATACATACATACACACATACATACATACACACACACACACACACACACACACACACACACACACACATACATGCATACATGCATACACACACACACACATACACACACACACACACACACACACACACACACACACACACACACACA
>NC_137111.1:48595394-48597894 GCF_949357685.1 Gobio gobio
ATACATACATGCATACATACATAAATACATACATTCTTTAAAATAAAGTTCCAAAAGAGGATGTTTTTGCAGTGATTCGCCTGAATAACCATTTATGTTTCACCAAAGATCCTTTCAGTTATCAATTGTTATAGTAAAAAAAATGTATTAGTTTAAAGAATATTGTAATAATCTAAAGAACCTTTTTTCACTATAAAGAACTTTTAGTGCAATGGAAAGATTCCATGGATGTGAAAGGTTCATGGAACCATCAAGGCCAGGAAAGTGTGTACAGCGTTTTAAGAGTGTACATGCATACACAAAATATTTAATATGTTTAATGTACTTAATGCACAATACAAATTTCATTCACATTTTTTTCTTTTGATGTTAGGGGGCATGTTCTGATGATATTCCCCTTTAAGCTCATGATTTGACTAACATACTTGGATGTCACAGTATCTTGATAAAAGCTAATCTCACACTTCACCTGCAGTAAAACTACTCCAAACTCTTTCACATATTCAATCCCGTGAGGTTGTGCCCTCGACAGCTGTAAATATTTCACTGGGGGAATATTTACAGTGATCCTTTATGAAAGCCATCAGCTATAATGTATGAACGCAGAGACTCGGGTCAGACGACCCTGGAGGAAAACAGTCAAACACTCGCTCGTATTTCTCCCGCTTGAGTGGGACTCTGTGCTAACCTTGACATGCCTGAACGCTTCATCTGTGTGTGTGCGTGTGTGTGTGTGTGTGTGTGTGTGTGTGTGTGTGTGTGCTCATTCCCCTCCAAGAGGCCTTGCCCGGGTCCTTGAGTCTGTTGAATCATGGGAGACGGAGGCTCTGTCCGCTGAGAGAGTGGGAGACCCTGACAGATAAGAAACATTGCAGCCATCAGAGAACACTGTGTCCCAAAATCTCTGGCTTTGACGTGCAGGCTGCAGATAGTGACCATCTGCCCAAAAACAGCGCCATGACGACACCTGTGCCAACCAATGCCAACGTCCCAACAATGTGTTGTTTTTGTGCTAAACTCTGGACGGGACTAGAGATTACAGGAGGAGGAGGAAGAGGAGGAGGAGGGCCGAGACTCAAACAGTTACTGTGTCTTCCTGAAACATCTTCAAGGTCTCAGCTAAGGAATAAAATCCCAGGGGAAGAGTTTTCCAGGAGGAGATCGTCCTGGTGCGGAGTTCGGTAAGACACGCTTCTTTTGTCTTTCTGCTGCTTATGATGTGTTTAGCCTTGTTTAACGTCGCAGTAAACTTTGGATTTAATTTGTTACTTTCATTTAGGACTTTAAAATCTTTCCATTGCACCAAATGTCCTTTAGATATTTGAGATGTTTTTCAAACTTTCCAAACGGGATGGAACGGATCACTGGATGATCTTTGGGATGATTCTTTGATGCTTTAAATCCTTCATTGGGATGGTATCATGTTTCTCGCTCTTTAGTTTAACATTTTGAAATGTTTCGACCCAAAAATATGCAAATGTACGGGAAAATGGAACCTTTATTTTTAACCCTCTATGATACGCAATATGATTTCAATGAGTAAAAAATTATTTGTGGTGTTTTTCCTGCTTAAAATTGGACACTATCACAATAGCAATAAAAATGTTCATAATTTTGCACTCCAAACTGTACATCTCTCCTCATTTTGAACGTTATAATTGTGTTTGACTAATGTTGATCTGTCTCTCTTTGTCTCAATCTCCCGAGGTCTTCCTGGCTTCCCGACTCCACTCGCTGTTCCTTTTTCCTATGCATATACCTCTTTGAGAAGTAGCTTTAAAGAGGCATAGGGCATGGGAAAATGGGGCGGCAGAGGTTTCCCACCTGAGGTCCAGCACAGCGGGATCAGGAGAACTAATGTGTTTAATCTTCAGTTTTAGATGCGGAATAAAGTCAGTGTGAGTTCCAGTGGCTTGTTGAACTGAATAAAGTGGATTTGAAGAATTCTCAAAAGTGTTTGGACTTCATTTGCTTTTCTTCTTTGTCTGGCCTGTTTGGTTCGCATGATTAAAGTCTGCCTAAATAAATGTCATTTTTCTGCTGTAAGGTTTTTTTTAAATATTCATTACCTCAGAATCATGCAATAAAGTGCAAAACCAAATAAATTTGATAACAACACAAGCACTCAACATTTCAAAATGTAATGAATCATAACTGCATATGAAATAAGGTATTAATGATGTGGCAATATAAAGCCTTTCTGCCACACTAATAAACTTTCAAATCACAAACTGCATCATATGTTGGTCAATCTGGTGTCTATAGCAATGAGGTAATAAAATGCATAATCAATAAAATAAATACATCAAATAAAATAAAATACAGTTTTTTTTATTCGCTTTGGTACTATTTTCACTAGTAAGGTGTATATTTTCAAAACTCTTAGTACAAAAATCTAAACTGATCACACTTGTAACACAGCAAGTCATTCTTTCAAAACCTGATCTCATGCTTTCATTCAGTGGCACATATTTTCAGTCCACATAATCATTGTTTCAAA
>NC_137111.1:48605394-48630394 GCF_949357685.1 Gobio gobio
GTGTGCTCTTCCTCATCCTCACAGGTGTGTGTGCTCTTCCTCATCCTCACAGGTGTGTGTGCTCTTCCTCATCCTCACAGGTGTGTGTGCTCTTCCTCATCCTCACAGGTGTGTGTGCTCTTCCTCATCCTCACAGGTGTGTGTGCTCTTCCTCATCCTCAGGTGTGTGTGCTCTTCCTCATCCTCACAGGTGTGTGTGCTCTTCCTCATCCTCACAGGTGTGTGTGCTCTTCCTCATCCTCACAGGTGTGTGTGCTCTTCCTCATCCTCACAGGTGTGTGTGCTCTTCCTCATCCTCACAGGTGTGTGTGCTCTTCCTCATCCTCACAGGTGTGTGTGCTCTTCCTCATCCTCAGGTGTGTGTGCTCTTCCTCATCCTCAGGTGTGTGTGCTCTTCCTCATCCTCTCAGGTGTGTGTGCTCTTCCTCATCCTCAGGTGTGTGTGCTCTTCCTCATCCTCAGGTGTGTGTGCTCTTCCTCATCCTCAGGTGTGTGTGCTCTTCCTCATCCTCAGGTGTGTGTGCTCTTCCTCATCCTCAGGTGTGTGTGCTCTTCCTCATCCTCACAGGTGTGTGTGCTCTTCCTCATCCTCAGGTGTGTGTGCTCTTCCTCATCCTCAGGTGTGTGTGCTCTTCCTCATCCTCACAGGTGTGTGTGCTCTTCCTCATCCTCACAGGTGTGTGTGCTCTTCCTCATCCTCACAGGTGTGTGTGCTCTTCCTCATCCTCACAGGTGTGTGTGCTCTTCCTCATCCTCACAGGTGTGTGTGCTCTTCCTCATCCTCACAGGTGTGTGTGCTCTTCCTCATCCTCAGGTGTGTGTGCTCTTCCTCATCCTCACAGGTGTGTGTGCTCTTCCTCATCCTCAGGTGTGTGTGCTCTTCCTCATCCTCACAGGTGTGTGTGCTCTTCCTCCTTTTATCAATCTCTCCATCACATCTGAGGCTCATTTCTGACACACAAGACAAATCATGCTTTTGTAAGTCATAATTATATAAAAGTTGAAATTGACACACTAAATCAAAATTATGACTTAAAAGTCTAAAAAGACTTAGTGTGTCCTGATTATGACTTGATATGACATAATTCTGATTCTGAAGTCATAATTTCAACTTTTCATCACATAATTATGATTTAGTATGACATAATCTCAATTTATGTCTCAATTTTGACTTTTCATCTAATTATTTTCATTATTTTTACTTTTTCTGTCATAATTATGAATTTAAGTCATAATTTTACAACTTTTCATTTAATAAATATCACTGTCATCATTTTGACTTATGTCATAGTTATGATTTTATTTTCATCTAATTTTTGACTCACTTTCATAATTTCTATTTTTAATCTCATTAATATTAGTAATAATTTAAACTTTTCATTACATAAATATTACTGTCATAATTGTGAGTTTTTGTCATAATTTTCAAAACACTGATGTTATAATTTCAACTTTTATGTCATATTTTCCACTTTTGGTCTCATAAACACTGATGTCATAATTTCAGCTTTTATGTCATAATTTCCCCTTTTGGTCTCATAAACACTGATGTCATAATTTCAGCTTTTATGTCATAATTTCCCCTTTTCGTCTCATAAACACTGATGTCATAATTTCAGCTTTTATGTCATAATTTCCCCTTTTCGTCTCATAAACACTGATGTCATAATTTAAACTTTTATGTCATAATTTCCCCTTTTCGTCTCATAAACACTGATGTCATAATTTCAGCTTTTATGTCATATTTTCCCCTTTTGGTCTCATAAACACTGATGTCATAATTTCAGCTTTTATGTCATAATTTCCCCTTTTCGTCTCATAAACACTGATGTCATAATTTCAGCTTTTATGTCATAATTTCCCCTTTTGGTCTCATAAACACTGATGTCATAATTTCAGCTTTTATGTCATAATTTCCCCTTTTGGTCTCATAAACACTGATGTCATAATTTCAGCTTTTATGTCATAATTTCCCCTTTTGGTCTCATAAACACTGATGTCATAATTTCAGCTTTTATGTCATAATTTCCCCTTTTGGTCTCATAAACACTGATGTCATAATTTCAGCTTTTATGTCATAATTTCCCCTTTTCGTCTCATAAACACTGATGTCATAATTTCAGCTTTTATGTCATAATTTCCCCTTTTGGTCTCATAAACACTGATGTCATAATTTCAGCTTTTATGTCATAATTTCCCCTTTTCGTCTCATAAACACTGATGTCATAATTTCAGCTTTTATGTCATAATTTCCCCTTTTGGTCTCATAAACACTGATGTCATAATTTCAGCTTTTATGTCATAATTACCTCTTTTGGTCTCATAAACACTGATGTCATAATTTCAGGTTTTATGTCATAATTTCCCCTTTTCGTCTCATAAACACTGATGTCATAATTTCAGCTTTTATGTCATAATTTCCCCTTTTCGTCTCATAAACACTGATGTCATAATTTCAGCTTTTATGTCATAATTTCCCCTTTTGGTCTCATAAACACTGATGTCATAATTTCAGCTTTTATGTCATAATTTCCCCTTTTCGTCTCATAAACACTGATGTCATAATTTCAGCTTTTATGTCATAATTTCCCCTTTTGGTCTCATAAACACTGATGTCATAATTTAAACTTTTATGTCATAATTTCCCCTTTTGGTCTCATAAACACTGATGTCATAATTTCAGCTTTTATGTCATATTTTCCACTTTTGGTCTCATAAACACTGATGTCATAATTTCAGCTTTTATGTCATAATTTCCCCTTTTGGTCTCATAAACACTGATGTCATAATTTCAGCTTTTATGTCATAATTTCCTCTTTTGGTTTCATAAACACTGATGTCATAATTTCAGCTTTTATGTCATAATTTCCCCTTTTCGTCTCATAAACACTGATGTCATAATTTCAGCTTTTATGTCATATTTTCCTCTTTTGGTCTCATAAACACTGATGTCATAATTTCAGCTTTTATGTCATATTTTCCACTTTTGGTCTCATAAACACTGATGTCATAATTTCAGCTTTTATGTCATAATTTCCCCTTTTGGTCTCATAAACACTGATGTCATAATTTCAGCTTTTATGTCATAATTTCCTCTTTTGGTCTCATAAACACTGATGTCATAATTTCAGCTTTTATGTCATAATTTCCCCTTTTCGTCTCATAAACACTGATGTCATAATTTCAGCTTTTATGTCATATTTTCCCCTTTTGGTCTCATAAACACTGATGTCATAATTTCAGCTTTTATGTCATAATTTCCCCTTTTGGTCTCATAAACACTGATGTCATAATTTCAGCTTTTATGTCATAATTTCCCCTTTTCGTCTCATAAACACTGATGTCATAATTTCAGCTTTTATGTCATAATTTCCCCTTTTGGTCTCATAAACACTGATGTCATAATTTCAGCTTTTATGTCATAATTTCCCCTTTTCGTCTCATAAACACTGATGTCATAATTTCAGCTTTTATGTCATATTTTCCCCTTTTGGTCTCATAAACACTGATGTCATAATTTCAGCTTTTATGTCATAATTTCCCCTTTTCGTCTCATAAACACTGATGTCATAATTTCAGCTTTTATGTCATAATTTCCCCTTTTGGTCTCATAAACACTGATGTCATAATTTCAGCTTTTATGTCATAATTTCCCCTTTTGGTCTCATAAACACTGATGTCATAATTTCAGCTTTTATGTCATAATTTCCCCTTTTGGTCTGATAAACCCTGATGTCCTGATTATGATATGCTGTTATGTGGTGATGATTGTGCTGGTTTTGTTCACTCTCCTAAATGCCCAGTGGATGTTCAGCATGACAGGTCTGAGATCAGCACCAGAGCTGATAATCACCTGTGGAAGAGCCTTGAGCTGATCTGATGATCCTCTGAGTTACAGAAGGGCTGCACTGCCTCCCTGTGGCTCTATCAACACATTTACTACAGACTTACTCTTAACATCTGGGAGTACCTCAACAGATGTGCTACTGTCAACAATATATAGATATAGATATAAGGTACAGAATAAAAATCAGATTTTTCTCACCTTAATATCTGAGCTTTTCCAGACAAACCAAACCAGTCCTGAACGTCTGCCTGAAATAAACAAATAAATAAAGGACTTTTCATCTCATAATTATGATTTTTTTTATCTCAATTTAGACTTTGTCATAATTTCCAACTTTTCATCTCATAAATATTACTCTCATAATATCGATTTTGATATCATAGTTATGATTTTTAATTACTTTTTAAAACTTTTAAGTCATAATTTACCTTTTAAGTCATAAATAAAAACAAACAAAGACCATGAAAAATAAACAAAATAAATGCATATATACATAAACAAACAAACAAATAATAAATACATAAATGACAAGAGATTTTGTTTTTAAAACAAATCTCATAGATTTTTGTCTCAAATTTGACTTTTTACTGTCATAATTTTTACCTAGTATGTCATAATCTCAATTTTTCATTAAATAAATATTAATGTCATAACTTTTACTTTTTTTTACTTTTTAGTCAAATTCGATTTTTTTTTTAAATGTCATAATTTCAATTTTTCATCTCATCATTGTCTCACTATGTAATCATTTCCAACTTTTCATCATAAATATTACTGTCAAAGTTATGATTTTTCATCTTTTTTTTTACTTTTAAGTCAAAGTTTGCTTTTTAAGTCATAAATGCAACAACAACAAAAAATCAATAATCAATAATAAAAAGGATAAACAATGTGGATGTACTTTTACAGCCATTTTGATCATATTTTCCAAGTGGGTCAATAATCCTGATCACAACTGTACATAAATAAAATTAAAAATTAAAAATACACAAATAAATAAAACACAAACAAAAAAATAAATAAGACTTTTCATCTCATAATTATGATTTAGTGTCATATTTTAACATTTTTAATCTGGTTTTGACCTAGTATGTCATAATCTCAAATTTTCATCTAATAAATATTAATGTCATAACTTTGACTTTGAACTAATTTAGTCAATTTCGATTTTTTTTTTTAAATGTCATTATTTCAATTTTTCATCTCAATTGTCTCACTATGTAATAATTTCAACTTTTCATCATAAATGTTACTGTCAAAGTTATGATTTTTCATGACTTTTTTTTACTTTTAAGTCATAGTTTGCTTTTTAAGTCATAAATGCAAATAAAATCAATAATCAATAATTAAGGATAAACATTGCAGATTTATTTTTACAGCCATCTTTGATCATATTTTCCAAGTGGGCCAATAATCCTGACATCAACTGTACATAAATAAAATATTAAAAAATATAAAAAATACACAAATAAATAATAAACAAACAAAAAAAACAAGCAAATACATTAATTAATTAATAAATAAGACTTTTCATCTCATATGATTTAGTGTAATATTTCAAAAAAAAAAAATTATCTCGATTTATGTCTCAATTTTAATGTCATAATTTTGACCTAGTATGTCATAATCTCAACTTTTCATCTAACAAATATTAATGTCATAACTTTGACTTTTTTATAACTTTTTAGTCAATTTCGATTTTTTTAAATGTCATAATTTACATTTTTCATCTCATCATTGTCTCACATTTCCAACTTTTCATCAGAAATATTACTGTCAAAGTTATGATTTTTCATCTGTTTTTTTTACTTTTAAGTCAAAGCTTGCTTTTTACGTCATAAATGCAAATAAAAATCAATTATCAATAATAAAAAGGATAAACAATGCAGATTTATTTTCACAGCCATCTTTGATCATATTTTCCAAGTGGGCCAATAATCCTGACATCAACTGTACATAAATAAAACATTAAAAATATTAAAAATACACAAATAAATAACAAACAAACAAGCAAATAATTAATTAATAAATAAGACTTTTCATATCATAATTATGATTTAGTGTAATATTTAAAAAAATGTATCTCAGTTTTGTTGTCTCGATTTGTCTCAATTTTGATCTAGTATGTCATAATCTCAATTTTTCATCTAATAAATATTAATGTCATAACTTTGACTTTGTATAACTTTAGTCAATTTCGATTTTTTTTTTAAATGTCATAATTTAAATTTTTCATCTCAATTGGCTCACTATGTAATAATTTCCAACTTTTCATCATAAATATTACTGTCAACGTTATAATTTTTTCATGACTTTTTTTACTTTTAAATCATAATTTGCTTTTTAAGTCATAAATGCAAATAAAATCAATAATTAAATAAATAAGACTTTTCATCTCATAATTATGATTTAGTGTCATATTTTAACATTTTTAATCTGGTTTTGACCTAGTATGTCATAATCTCAAATTTTCATCTAATAAATATTAATGTCATAACTTTGACTTTGAACTAATTTAGTCAATTTCGATTTTTTTTTTTAAATGTCATTATTTCAATTTTTCATCTCAATTGTCTCACTATGTAATAATTTCAACTTTTCATCATAAATGTTACTGTCAAAGTTATGATTTTTCATGACTTTTTTTTACTTTTAAGTCATAGTTTGCTTTTTAAGTCATAAATGCAAATAAAATCAATAATCAATAATTAAGGATAAACATTGCAGATTTATTTTTACAGCCATCTTTGATCATATTTTCCAAGTGGGCCAATAATCCATCAACTGTACATAAATAAAATATTAAAAAATATAAAAAATACACAAATAAATAATAAACAAACAAAAAAAACAAGCAAATACATTAATTAATTAATAAATAAATAAGACTTTTCATCTCATATGATTTAGTGTAATATTTCAAAAAAAAAAAATTATCTCGATTTATGTCTCAATTTTAATGTCATAATTTTGACCTAGTATGTCATAATCTCAACTTTTCATCTAACAAATATTAATGTCATAACTTTGACTTTTTTATAACTTTTTAGTCAATTTCGATTTTTTTAAATGTCATAATTTACATTTTTCATCTCATCATTGTCTCACATTTCCAACTTTTCATCAGAAATATTACTGTCAAAGTTATGATTTTTCATCTTTTTTTTTTACTTTTAAGTCAAAGTTTGCTTTTTAAGTCATAAATGCAACAACAACAAAAAATCAATAATCAATAATAAAAAGGATAAACAATGTGGATGTACTTTTACAGCCATTTTGATCATATTTTCCAAGTGGGTCAATAATCCTGATCACAACTGTACATAAATAAAATTAAAAATTAAAAATACACAAATAAATAAAACACAAACAAAAAAATAAATAAGACTTTTCATCTCATAATTATGATTTAGTGCCATATTTTAACATTTTTAATCTGGTTTTGACCTAGTATGTCATAATCTCAAATTTTCATCTAATAAATATTAATGTCATAACTTTGACTTTGAACTAATTTAGTCAATTTCGATTTTTTTTTTAAATGTCATTATTTCAATTTTTCATCTCAATTGTCTCACTATGTAATAATTTCAACTTTTCATCATAAATGTTACTGTCAAAGTTATGATTTTTCATGACTTTTTTTTACTTTTAAGTCATAGTTTGCTTTTTAAGTCATAAATGCAAATAAAATCAATAATCAATAATTAAGGATAAACATTGCAGATTTATTTTTACAGCCATCTTTGATCATATTTTCCAAGTGGGCCAATAATCCTGACATCAACTGTACATAAATAAAATATTAAAAAATATAAAAAATACACAAATAAATAATAAACAAACAAAAAAAACAAGCAAATACATTAATTAATTAATAAATAAATAAGACTTTTCATCTCATATGATTTAGTGTAATATTTCAAAAAAAAAAAATTATCTCGATTTATGTCTCAATTTTAATGTCATAATTTTGACCTAGTATGTCATAATCTCAACTTTTCATCTAACAAATATTAATGTCATAACTTTGACTTTTTTATAACTTTTTAGTCAATTTCGATTTTTTTAAATGTCATAATTTACATTTTTCATCTCATCATTGTCTCACATTTCCAACTTTTCATCAGAAATATTACTGTCAAAGTTATGATTTTTCATCTGTTTTTTTTACTTTTAAGTCAAAGCTTGCTTTTTACGTCATAAATGCAAATAAAAATCAATTATCAATAATAAAAAGGATAAACAATGCAGATTTATTTTCACAGCCATCTTTGATCATATTTTCCAAGTGGGCCAATAATCCTGACATCAACTGTACATAAATAAAACATTAAAAATATTAAAAATACACAAATAAATAACAAACAAACAAGCAAATAATTAATTAATAAATAAGACTTTTCATCTCATAATTATGATTTAGTGTAATATTTAAAAAAATGTATCTCAGTTTTGTTGTCTCGATTTGTCTCAATTTTGATCTAGTATGTCATAATCTCAATTTTTCATCTAATAAATATTAATGTCATAACTTTGACTTTGTATAACTTTAGTCAATTTCGATTTTTTTTTTTAAATGTCATAATTTAAATTTTTCATCTCAATTGGCTCACTATGTAATAATTTCCAACTTTTCATCATAAATATTACTGTCAACGTTATAATTTTTTCATGACTTTTTTTACTTTTAAATCATAATTTGCTTTTTAAGTCATAAATGCCAATAAAATCAATAATTAAATAAATAAGACTTTTCATCTCATAATTATGATTTAGTGTCATATTTTAACATTTTTTATCTGTTTTTTTGTCTTGATTTGTCATAATTTTGACCTAGTATGTCATAATCTCAATTTTTCATCTAATAAATATTAATGTCATAACTTTGACTTTTGAACTAAATTAGTCAATTTCGATATTTTTTTAAATGTCATGATTTAAATTTTTCATCTCAATTGTCTCACTATGCAATAATTTCCAACTTTTCATCATAAATATTACTGTCAACGTTATAATTTTTTCATGACTTTTTTTACTTTTAAATCATAATTTGCTTTTTAAGTCATAAATGCCAATAAAATCAATAATTAAATAAATAAGACTTTTCATCTCATAATTATGATTTAGTGTCATATTTTAACATTTTTTATCTGTTTTTTTGTCTTGATTTGTCATAATTTTGACCTAGTATGTCATAATCTCAATTTTTCATCTAATAAATATTAATGTCATAACTTTGACTTTTGAACTAAATTAGTCAATTTCGATATTTTTTTAAATGTCATGATTTAAATTTTTCATCTCAATTGTCTCACTATGCAATAATTTCCAACTTTTCATCATAAATATTACTGTCAACGTTATAATTTTTTCATGACTTTTTTTACTTTTAAATCATAATTTGCTTTTTAAGTCATAAATGCAAATAAAATCAATAATTAAATAAATAAGACTTTTCATCTCATAATTATGATTTAGTGTCATATTTTAACATTTTTTATCTGTTTTTTTGACTTGATTTGTCATAATTTTGACCTAGTATGTCATAATCTCAATTTTTCATCTAATAAATATTAATGTCATAACTTTGACTTTTTATAACTAGTCAATTTCGATTTTTTTTTAAATGTCATAATTAAATTTTCTCATCTCAATTGTCTCACTATGTAATAATTTCGACTTTTCATCTCATAAATATTCGTCATAATTTCGATTTTTTTTATGTCATAATTTCCAACTTTTCATCATAAATATTACTGTCAAAGTTATGACTTTTTTCATGACTTTTTTTAACTTTTAAGTCATAGTTTGCTTTTTAAGTCATACATGCAAACAAAATCAATAATTAAATACTAATGTCGTTCTGTTTATTATGTTCGAAAATAAAAATAAAATTAGAAATAACTTCATTAAATAAACAAATAAAAATAAATTTACAATAATAATTAGTGGGCGACAGGCACATTGTTTTGCATCAGATAAAGACACAAAACACACAGTCTTTGAATGAAATATGATAATCAGAAGTAATGAATGAATGCGTGTGTTTAAAGAGAGCCAGCTGTGCAACACGTGACTCCCCGCCGAGTGTGTGTGAGGTTTGTTGACTTGATTAACACTCGCTGTGGACACTCACTCGGGATCGGGATCGGGATCGGGATCGGGATCGGGACAGACTTCATGGCGCCAGAGCTTCTCCTCTGCTGGTGTGTGTGAGCTTGTCCATCATCTGCTCTGATGTTCTCCTCCAGGTGCTAAAGGCCCGAAAGCTTCTGTCGGACGCGCGCATCTGCCACACATGAGACACGGGCCTCGAAGCGCGCGCGCACGCACGGATTGGAACTTAGAGTGTGCGCACGCACGTTTTCTGAATCACACGTGATGTGCACATCTGAGCACATCAATGCTGAATATAAATATATAGGCTAATAAAAATAATAACACATATTATAAAACTGTTTATTTGATTGATTTTTTATGAAATAACATGAGCCTTAAAAAGCCTGATTATTTGTTTTATTTTCTTCAGATTTTGCATAAAGGCGATATTTATTTATGTACATACATATACATGTCTTATATAAAGAACTACATACAGTGCTGGGGCGCATTATATTTATATTACATCTACAGATCCTTTAAAATCATGTTTAAAAGTAACAGGGCGCGAGCAGCATCGGGGGCATGTGCGGCTGCGCGGGAACAGCGGAGCAGTGCAGTGCACGCGCGGGGTAACAGAGGCGCGCGCGCTGTCCGCTCATGGCGTGGTGCTGAAATGACGTCACCGGCGGCAGAATGCTCGGTACAAAAAACTCGGCCGCGCGCATGTCCTGAACTTCCCGCTTCAGCTTCATCCGTCGGTTCTGGAACCAGGTCTTCACCTGAAAATACATATAAAACATATTCATATCCATATATACCTCAAAAATGTAGGATTCAATCCTCAAGAAGCACATTTAGACACTAGAGTAGTTGAACCAAAGAGCAATTCAAAAACGTGTGTATATAACTCATAATTATGACATTAATACGTTGAAATTGAAATTATAACAGTCATAATTGTGAGATGGTCAAAATTATGACAAAAAATCTGAACTATGACATAAGTTTAAAAAAATTACTTAAATAACAAAAAGTCATTAAAAAGTTGAAATTGAGATACAAATTTTAATTATTAAAGTATGGTCAAAATTATGACAAAAAGTCAAAGTTAAAAGTTAACTTTTAAAAAATAACTAATTAAGTTGAAATTGTGACAAACATAAATTATGATAATTATGAGATGGTCAAAATTATGGCAAAAAGTCAAAACTATGACGCAAGATAAAAAAAATACTTAAAAAGGTCATAATTATGAATTTGAAATGGAATATTTTGACATACCAAGTCATAATCATGACATATGTAATACTTATGATAGTTATTATTGATTGTAATATGACTTTTAAGATCATCATTTTTGTCTTTTACAGTAATCATAATTTCAGTAGGCTATAACAATTTCAACTAAAATTTCACAGTCATAATTATAATATGGTCAAAATTAGGACAAAAACTATAACATAAGTTAAAAAGTTAATTTAATAAATCAATTTTAAAAAGTCATAATTATGACATGAATACATTGAAATTGAGAATTAAATTGAAATTATGACAATTTTGAGATGGTCAAAATTATGACAAAAAGTCATAACTATGACAAGTTAAAAAAAAAACGTAAAAAGTCATAATTATGAATCTGAAATACTTTGACATACTAAGTCATAATCATGACATAAGTAATACTTATGATACTTATTAAAGGTTGTAATATGACTTTTAAGGTCATATTTTTAGCCTTTTACAGTAATCATAATTTAATTTAGTGTCAATTTCAACAAAAAACAAAAAAAATCTTTTAATATTTTCAGTATTTCCAGTATTGCCTAAATATATTACAGTGAGATGTTAAATATTAAAATTCATTGCAAAATACAAAAAAAAAAAAAAATGTTTTATGTTTATGCTTTAAAATAAAATACAATAATATTTAAGATAACTTTTTATCTTATGACAAAAGTTAAAGTTAACTTTAAAAAAATACTTAAAAATGCATAATTATGACATTAAAAGTTGAAATTGAGAGATAAATTCAAATTATGAGTCATAATTATGAGATGGTCCAAATTATGACGGAAAAAAAACTTAAAATAGTAATAATTATGAATCTGAAATACTTTGACATACCAAGTCATAATCATGACATAAGTAATACTTATGATACTTATTATTGATTGTAATATGACTTTTAAGACCATAATTTTAGTCTTTTTAGGTTATCATAATTTCAGTATAAAAATTCCAACTAAAATTTCACAGTCATAATTATGAGATGGTCCAAATTATGACAAAAAGTCAAAACTATGACATAAGTTAAAAAGTTAATTTAATAAATAACTTTTAAAAAGTCATAATTATGATATTAATAAGTTGAAATTGAGAATTAAATTGAAATTATGACAATTTTGAGATGGTCAAAATTATGACAAAAAGTCAAAACTATGATACAAGTTTAAAAGTTGATAAAAAAATACTTAAAAGTCATAATTATGACTAATAAATTGAAATTAAGAATTAAATTGAAATTATGACATAATTATGAGATTGTCAAAATTATGACGAAAAGTCAAAACTATGACAAAAGTTAAAAAAATTACTTAAAAAAGTGAATGAATTATGAATTTGTAATGGAATATTTTTACATACCAAGTCATAATCATGACATAAGTAATACTTATGATAGTTATTATTGATTGTAATATGACTTAAGATAATAATTTTAGCCTTTTACAGTAATCATAATTTCAGTATAACAATTTCAACTAAAATATCAGTCATAATTATGAGATGATCAAAATTATAACAAGTTAAAAAGTTAAGTTATAAAAAGTAATAATTATGACATTAATAAGTTGAAATTGAGACATTAATTGGAAAAAAAACCTTTTATGTTTATGCTTTAAAACATATAAATTAAAATGTGAATTAATTAACAAATAAATAATTGTCCTAAACTTATTTAAAAGATACAGAATAAGAATGTGTTTTCAGAAACGGATGTGACATGAAACAGAAGCTTGATCCAAACTCCAGGGCTAGAACACGCATCTGAACACGCATCTTGCATCTGAACACGCATCTGAACACGCATCTGAACACGCATCTTGCATCTGAACACGCATCTGAACACGCGCATCTGAACACGCATCTGACATCTGAACACGCATCTGAACACGCATCTGACATCTGAACACGCATCTGACATCTGAACACGCATCTGACATCTGAACATGCATCTGAACACGCATCTGACATCTGAACACGCATCTGAACACGCATCTGACATATGAACACGCATCTGAACACGCATCTGAACACGCATCTGACATCTGAACATGCATCTGAACACGCATCTGACATCTGAACACGCATCTGAACACGCATCTGACATATGAACATGCATCTGAACACGCATCTGAACACGCATCTGACATCTGAACACGGATCTGACATCTGAACACGCATCTGAACACGCATCTGACATCTGAACACGCATCTGAACACGCATCTGACATCTGAACACACACCTGAACACGCATCTGAACATGCATCTGACATCTGAACACGCATCTGACATCTGAACACGCATCTGACATCTGAACACGCATCTGAACACGCATCTGACAACTGAACACGCATCTGAACACGCATCTGAACACGCATCTGACATCTGAACACGCATCTGACATCTGAACACGCATCTGACATCTGAACACGCATCTGACATCTGAACAGCATCTGAACACGCATCTAAACACGCATCTGACATCTGAACACGCATCTGACATCTGAACACGCATCTGAACACGCATCTGACATCTGAACAGCATCTGAACAGCATCTGAACACGCATCTGACATCTGAACACGCATCTGACATCTGAACAGCATCTAAACACGCATCTGACATCTGAACACGCATCTGACATCTGAACAGCATCTGAACACGCATCTGATATCTGAACACGCATCTGACATCTGAACACGCATCTGACATCTGAACACGCATCTGACATCTGAACACGCATCTGAACACGCATCTGAACACGCATCTGACATCTGAACACGCATCTGACCACGCATCTGACATCTGAACACGCATCTGAACACGCATCTGAACACACATCTGACATCTGAACAGCATCTGAACACGCATCTGAACACGCATCTGACATCTGAACACGCATCTGAACACGCATCTGACATCTGAACAGCATCTGAACAGCATCTGAACACGCATCTGACATCTGAACACGCATCTGAACACGCATCTGACATCTGAACACGTATCTGACATCTGAACACGCATCTGACATCTGAACACACACCTGAACACGCATCTGAACATGCATCTGACATCTGAACACGCATCTGACATCTGAACACGCATCTGAACACGCATCTGACATCTGAACACGCATCTGAACACGCATCTGAACACGCATCTGACATCTGAACACGCATCTGACATCTGAACACGCATCTGAACACGCATCTGACATCTGAACAGCATCTGAACACGCATCTAAACATGCATCTGACATCTGAACACGCATCTGACATCTGAACACGCATCTGAACACGCATCTGACATCTGAACAGCATCTGAACAGCATCTGAACACGCATCTGACATCTGAACACGCATCTGACATCTGAACAGCATCTGAACACGCATCTGACATCTGAACACGCATCTGACATCTGAACACGTATCTGAACACGCATCTGACATCTGAACAGCATCTGAACACGCATCTTATATCTGAACACGCATCTGAACACGCATCTGACATCTGAACACGCATCTGAACACGCATCTGACATTTGAACACGCATCTTCTGAACACGCATCTGACATCTGAACACGCAATGCTAGAATATGCACGTGTGGACACAATAATTAAAAATAAAAAAATAAAACATTTGAAGCTGTCATATACAATGTACTCCACCAATGGGGCATGTTGTCACATGTTGAGCCCCTTTTAGAATTATGATATTCTATGCTATAACTTTATGAATTCTATTGAGAAACCCTGAGGTGAATAATGACTGAGAGTCAATGTACAGAAGTTTGATGTTTTATTTTTAATGATTAAAAAATACCATTATTTTATTTGGAAAAAGTTAATAATTGTATTTTATTGACAAAATATTTGAGTTTTTTCTTGGATATTTTCTTGGACTTTTAAAATCATATTTTCAACATTTTATCTAATAATTTTGACTTAGCATGTCATATTTTTGACTTTATCTAATAATGAGGACTTTTAAAATAATATTTTTAACTTTTTATCTCATAATGAGGACTTTTAAAATCATATTTGTGACTTTTTATCCAATAATGAAGACTTTTAAAATCATATTTTCAACATTTTATCTTATAATTATGACTCAGCATGTCATTTTTGACTTTTTATCTAATAATGAGGACTTTTAAAATCATATTTTCAACATTTATAATACATTTATCTTAAAATAATGCCGTAGCATTTTGATTTTTGACTTTTTATCTAATAATGAGAACTTTTAAAATCATATTTTCAAAATTTTATCTTATAATTATGACTCGGCATGTCATTTTTGACTTTTTATCTAATAATGAGGACTTTTAAAATCATATTTTCAAAATGTATAATACATTTATCTTATAATAATGACTTAGCATTTTGATTTTTGACTTTTTATCTCACTTAAAATCATATTTTTTACTTTTTATCTAATAATGTGGACTTTTTAAAATCATATTTTCAACATTTTATCGTATAATTATGACTTAGCATGTCCTATTTTTTACTTTTTATCTAATAATGAGGACTTTTAAAATCATATTTTCAACA
This sequence comes from Gobio gobio, assembly GCF_949357685.1. Classification (NCBI taxonomy): domain Eukaryota; kingdom Metazoa; phylum Chordata; class Actinopteri; order Cypriniformes; family Gobionidae; genus Gobio; species Gobio gobio. Next base: position 48,621,185 of record NC_137111.1, read on the forward strand.
TGTTATCTTATAATTATGATTTAGCATGTCATATTTTTGACTTTATCTAATAATGAGGACTTTAAAAATCATATTTTCAACATTTTATCTTATAATTATGACTTAGCATGTCCTATTTTTTACTTTTTATCTAATAATGAGGACTTTTAAAATCATATTTTCAACATGTTATCTTATAATTATGATTTAGCGTGTCATATTTTTGACTTTATCTAATAATGAGGACTTTAAAAATCATATTTTCAACATTTTATCTTATAATTATGACTTAGCATGTCCTATTTTTTACTTTTTATCTAATAATGAGGACTTTTAAAATCATATTTTCAACATGTTATCTTATAATTATGATTTAGCATGTCATATTTTTGACTTTATCTAATAATGAGGACTTTAAAAATAATATTTTCAACATTTTATCTTATAATTATGACTTAGAATGTCATATTTTTTACTTTTTATCTAATAATGAGGACTTTTAAAATAATATTTTCAACATTTTATCTTATAATTATGATTTAGCATGTCATATTTTTGACTTTATCTAATAATGAGGACTTTAAAAATCATATTTTCAGCATTTTATCTTATAATTATGACAGCATGTCATATTTATGACTTTTTATCTAATAATGAGGACTTTTAAAATCATATTTTCAACATGTTATCTTATAATTATGATTTAGCATGTCATATTTTTGACTTTAATAATGAGGAATTTAAAAATCATATTTTCAACATTTTATCTTATAATTATGACAGCATGTCATATTTATGACTTTTTATCTAATAATGAGGACTTTTAAAATCATATTTTCAACATGTTATCTTATAATTATGATTTAGCATGTCATATTTTTGACTTTATCTAATAATGAGGACTTTTTAAAATCATATTTTCAACATTTTATCTTATAATTATGACTTAGCATGTCATATTTTTTTACTTTTTATCTAATAATGAGGACTTTAAAAATCATATTTTGACTTTTTATCTAATAATGAGAACATTTAACATCTTATTTTCTACTTTTTATCTAATAATGAGAACATTTAAAATCATATTTTTGACTTTTTATCTAATAATGAGAACTTTTAAAATCATATTTTCGACTTTTTATCTCTTAATCATGACTTAGCATTAAACACTGTATTAATGAAACAAAACTCCATAATAGTACTAGACATGTGGGGGGGGAAATAATACTCAGAACCCAAAACTGAGAAAGTCCAGAAGTGTTATGTTGTGCTCTCGCGCGTACCTGTGTCTCCGACAGATGCAGCTTCTCCGCCATCCTCCGCCTCTGGGTCGCGCCGAGGTACTTGTGCTTGCGGAAGGTTTTCTCCAGGCGCGAGATCTGCTCGGAGCTGAACTTGGTCCTGACGCGGCGGCGGCGCGGCTCCGACTCTCCCTCGCTGTCATCGGCCGAGGTGTAGCCGCAGCTGTCTGGGGGACAAACCCTGTTAGACGCACTGATGAACGACAACCAATGCCCGGTGAGAGAAGGTCAAACTTACTTGTTGGGGAAGACGGCGAGGCCTTGAGCGCAACCGGACGCGGCGTCTCTGGGGATGCGTCGCGTGGTTTGGCGTGGAAACTCTGGGACAGCCACTCCACGGAGAACTTCTTGGACATGATGTTCGCTCCTGATCAGCTGTAGATCCTCTCCGCTATATGCACGAGGCGCGCGCTCATTTGCATGCGTAAAGAGGCTTGTAATTGAGGTAATATGTGTCGCAATGGGCTTGTTCACACGTCCGGTGCACTTGTGATTTCCAGGCGCCAGCGTGTCTGAGCACCTCAAGTACCTGAGAATAATCATCAACATGATACAATCAATCATCCACTCAAGACAAGACATAATCCATCGGCCGATAATGTGGAGATGAAAGAGCGGATCGCTGTTTTACTCGCAGTGGATCAGGCCCTGATCCCCATTATAGTTCCCGATCCGCGCGCGTTTATTACATCACAGCGTTAACCGCGAGGACACGAGAAACGCGTTTGATGTCTTCTCGAGCTCGCGCGATAAATCTCCCTCCTGTATTGTAGGAATATAATGGATAATTATGGGATATTGTGAGAGACACTGCAGGCACACAGATCTACTGATCACTCCAGGTTATGAATCATATGTTTCTGCTGAAGTATTCTGGGATGTGAGATCATGTCATTCCTGCGTGATTGATTTCTCGGAATGATCAGAGGTTATTAAGCTCGATTGGTTTGACTGATCACGAGCTGATATTAGAGATCAATACTGACATCTCCACTGTGGGACAACAGGCCGACGTGAACGCGCGCGCGCGCGCACTCTCTCTCTCTCTCTCACACACACACACACACACACACACACACACACACACACACACACACACACACACACACACACACACACACACACACACACACACACACACACACACACACACACACACACACACACACACACACACACACACACAGTCTGAGCTCTCTCTCTCTCTCACACACACACACACACACACACACAGTCTGAGCTCTCTCTCTCACACACACACACACACACACACACACACACACACAGTCCGAGCTCTCTCTCTCACACACACACACACACACACAGACTGTGCTCACTCACACACACACACACACTCACACACACACACGCAGTGATGGTAGATGGTAGGCATCACACACACACACGCAGTGATGGTAGATGGTAGGCATCACACTCACACACACACACGCAGTGATGGTAGATGGTAGGCATCACACACACACACACACAGGCAGTGATGGTAGATGGTAGGCATCACACACACACACACACACACACACACACAGACTGTGCTCACTCACACACACACTCACACACACACACACAGGCAGTGATGGTAGGCGTGTCTGAGAGATGGAACCAGAACTTCACTGCTCTCTTCTGGACCTCACACAGCAGAGGGAATCTGCCTAACCCAGACTAGGGGCATTTCTGTGAAGTCCCAGGATGTTCTGACAGAACTCGAGGTGGAAGATTTCAGTGGGGTTTTTATCCCAAGATTTATAGTCTAGTTTAAATTTGGGGCCCCAGATTTCACAGCCATACAGAAGAATAGGCTTGATGATGCTATCGAAAATTTTCAGCCACAGTTTAATAGTTGGGTTAAATTTGAACAGTGATCTTCGTATACCTGTAATAAGCCTCTCACACTCTCACACACACTCACACACACACACACACATGTTGGGTTTTCATGTTTTATGGGGACTTTCCATAGGCGTAATGGTTTTTATACCGTATATTCTATCCCCTTACACTGCCCCTGCCCCTAAACCTACCCATCACACACACATACACACACACACACACACACACACACACACACACACACACACACACACACACACACACACACTGCCCCAGCCCCTAAACCTACCCATCACACACACATACACACACACACACACACACACACACACACACACACACACACACACACACACACACACACACTGCCCCAGCCCCTAAACCTACCCATCACACACACACACACACACTGCCCCTGCCCCTAAACCTACCCATCACACACACAGTGACACACACACACACACACACACACACACACACACACACACACTGCCCCTAAACCTACCCATCACAGGAGACTGTGCAGTTCACTTTCTGCACACAAAAAAAAAACTTGTTCTGTGATTTATAAAACTAGATTAAAGACGCATCTCTTTAGCCAAGCATTCACATTATAATTATCTTTTTATACTACAGTTAAATCGGATCAAAAGCATTAATATAATATTCTGAACAGCAGCTACGCTAATCATTTCCCATCTGCTTTTCTGTTGTCATCTCGGGACACTAGTCCTGAGGTAAATAGTTCATCAGCTCCAGTTTGTATCCAGCCTCTCATGGAGACTTCGGATGCCCCGACACCTGTGAAGAGACGACTCAACGCCAGCGTTGTTATGGCCTAAATTAATACACGATTGATTAACTTTTTCGAACATTATTCTTTAACATTTGTCTTTCTAACATTTTTACTGTACATCTATGAAATGCACTTTCTGTAAAGCTGCTTTGAAACAATGTGTATTGTGAAAAGCGCTATACAAATAAAATTGAATTGAATTTATAAGCATTTTGAAAAGTGAGACATGGGGAACGTCCTCATATTTCACCCTCTTTTTGTAATACCCATGTCATTATACACATTTGTGTCCTGATATTTCACAAAAACATGCCCACACACACACACACATACACACACACACACACACACACAATCTCTCACACACTCACACTTGAACACACTCTCTTTCTCTCTCACACACACACACACATACACACAATCTCACACACACACACTCTCTCTCTCTCACACACACACACATACACACACACTCACACTTGCACACACACTCTCTCTCTCACACACACACACACACACACACACAATCTCACACACACACACTCTCTCTCTCTCACACACACACACATACACACACACACACACTTGCACACTCTCTCTCTCGCTCACACACACACACACACACACTTGCACACTCTCTCTCTCTCACACACAATCTCTCACACACACACTCTCTCTCTCACACACACACAATCTCTCACACACTAACACTTGCACACACTCTTTTTCTCTCTCACACACACACACACACACACACACTCTCTCACACACACAATCTCTCACTCACACACACACACACACACACACACACACACACACACACACTCTCTCACACACACACAATCTCTCTCTCACACACACACACACACACACACACTCTCTCTCTCACACACACACACACACTCTCTCTCTCTCTCTCTCACACACACACACACACACACACACTCTCTCTCTCACACACACACACACACACACACTCACACACACACACACTCTCTCTCTCACACACACGAACACACACACACACACACACACTTGCACACACTTGCACACTCTCTCTCTCTCTCTCTCTCTCACACACACACACACACACACACACACACACACACACACGATGGAGCCAGTCAGTTGGGATTATGTGAGAGTGTAAACTCATCATGTGTGTCTTAATTAGGACTAATTGTTGTCCATGATGTGCTCGTTAGGTCTGGTCTGAAGCGCGCGCGGACACACACAATGAGTTCACACGCACCTGAGAGCGCGCGCGGCGTGAGCCCGAGGATCAATGGCCTGGCCCGGTCAGTTTAGGGTTTCCTCGGCGCCTACATCTCATTTCAATAAACCTCCCTCGTGTTCCTGTAGACCCGCCTCACCCCGCGTGTGTGTGTGTGTGTGTGTGTGTGCACAGATGGCTGTGTGTGTGTGATCGGACTAATGCAGCACATCCAGAACAAACACATGCATGTGTGTGTTTGTGTTTTCAAGCAACGAGGACAATAAAACGTGTCAAAACATCTGGTTATAATCTAAACCTTTATTTTTGAAGTTTATTAATGCTATGATTTTATATAGTCACTAATATCGCCAGAAATCAATGCTTGTCATTACTTTTAAAAAAAAGAAAAGAGGAGATTTTTCTTTCTATTTAGGTCATTTCAATGCGTTATGCGTGAGATAAGGCCCCGAAACTGTGTTGTGATGATCAATAATGCACTTAAACTTATTAAATAAAGTGACTATTAAAGTGTGAACACGAACAAATCAGGCAAAGTTTGGCATAAAACATACTTTATTTCTGATAATCATAAATAAACTCTTCTTTATAGTTAAACCTCAGTATATTCTCTTTACAAACTGTACAGGTATTGCACACAGGATGTGGTGTAAGTGTCTTCAGTAGTAATGCTGCCGTGGCATCATGAGGTGAAGGTGAGGAAGATGAGGCATCACGTGCTGCGGGTGCACGTGAGGAGCGAACGGAAGACGCTGTCTGTCGTAGCAGTGGTACTGAACCGCGTGCACGTGCGGCAGAACCATGGGAGGCAGAAGATAGTCCGCGCGCATCTCCTGCGCCTCGCGCTTCAGCTTCATCCTGCGGTTCTGGAACCAGGTGCGGACCTGAGGGGAACAAAGCACGCGCGAGTTAAAAAAAAAAACCACACACACACATTCTGGAGAAAGCGAATAAAGCGAGCAGGTGTGTGAGTAAAGTTGGACGCGCGCGCTCACCTGTGTCTCCGACAGATTGAGCTTCAGCGCGGTTTTCACGCGCTCTCCCGCGTCCAGGTATTTGTGCTTGTTGAAGATCTTCTCCAGTTTGTCGATCTGCTCCGGAGTGAATTTGGTTCTGATCCTGCGCGCCGCGCCCTCGTTCGCATCTTCGACGGACGCGCATTCAGACGCGGCCGCTTCGCTCTCGTACCCGGATGAATATCCGCTGTTTTCTGAAACTGAATGAAAAAAACAAACAATGCATGGTCATTTATACAATTCACAACCCAATGCATTAAAAATAGAAGCGAATGCATGGATTGCATGCGTAAAATGCGCACGATTAGGCCTACTTACAACTTGGAGACGAGCAGTTCCTTGGCGCTGCGGTGGATTCTGGTTTCTGCTCGACCCTGGTGGCCTTCGGTTTCGGCTGCAGGTAAACCTTGTCATAAGATGTCGGGGGTCTGGGCTGGACCACACACGGCACGTGAGGCCTGTGCGTCTTCTTCTCCGGCTCCTGGTGCGCTTGAGAAGCCGAGGCATGGAAGCTCTGAGCGAGCCAGTCCACGGAAAACGTCTTCACCATGATCGCCGTCTGTCTCCGAGCAGAGGAAGTCAAACTATCCGAGTACAATCCGAGAGTGCTCGCCGGGCCTCCAGGCGCGGCCTCCATATATACCGCGCGTCCCCGCGGCGCATTAACATATGCATGGAGGAGTTAACGCCTGATCGATTCTCAATCATTAGGCCTAATGGCTCGTTATTGAAGTCTTTACATATCCTGTGATTGTGTGAAAGCCTGGCGCCAGCTTGTCTGTGAGAACCTCTGGCTCATCCTCCAGCTGTCTGCGTCCTCTTCAAACACACGAGTGTCAGAACCGCTGCATCCAGACGCGCGCGCTCGGACTGGACACGCACAGCGTCACTACACACACACTACGACAATAATTCATCGCGGTGTGTGACATTACAAAACAAGATCAGATAAACACTTTTAGACGCGGAATTAAAGTCAGCGTGAGTTCCAGTGGCTTGTTTAACTGAATAAAGTGTGTTTGAAGTGACCCTTTATTCTTATTTCTAGTCTGGTTTGTTTGGTTTGCACGATTAAAATATATTTTTTTCTGCTCTCAGGTTTAAAAACAAACCAAATCATAACCTAAGAATCATGCAATAAAATGCAAAACCAAATAAATGTGATAACATAACACGAGCACATCAAAATGTAGATAATATAAAGCCTTTTTAAAAAACGTAATTAAACAAACGATATTGGTCAACAATCTGATGGTGAAAATGCACAATAAAATCAAAATCATAAAATAAAAGTCCTTTACCACACACACACAAATATGTATATGTATATTTTGTTGGTTGATCCCAGGATTACATAGAGAAAAATCACATATTTGTGAACTGTGTCTGTACAGTTATTAAAGATAATGTTATTATACACTCTAAAAAATGCTTTTTCAAGCAATTGGGTTGTTTTAACCCAGCGGTTGGGTTGAATGTTTGCTTAAAACAACCCAATCTTTAAATTAAAACAACCCAACTACTGGGTTAGTATTTTTAACCCAGCATTATAGTGTATATATATATATATGTATATATATAACATTTCCAAAAAAGTAAAATGGCCATAACTTTAAAGAAGTAAAGAACTAAGGACAATAAAAGCGATGTTTATTTTTTTCAACACTTTTTTTTCAACATAAATGCTGGGTTAAAAACAACCCAAGTTGGGTTGAAAATGGACTAACTCAGCGATTGGGTTGTTTTAAGCAAACATTTAACCCAACCGCTGGGTTAAAACAACCCAATTGCTGAGTTAGTCCATTTTCAACCCAACTTGGGTTATTTTTAACCCAGCATTTTTTAGAGTGTATTTAAAAAGTAAGTCACCTGGTTGCCTTAAAATGTTTAGTTCATAACATTTGAGAATCAACATTACCCTTTATTCAAATATTATTAAAAGATTTGTAAGCATATTGCATAATTGTGTGTTTTATTTGTATTAATGCAGTGAAACTGCTATTTTCATGATTTATCACAAACAATTTTTTTAATTTATGTGGTTCAGATACAATAATATTTTGAGTATTTATGAAACCAATTTCCTTCATTGTATTAACTCAAATTTTACTTTCAACGAACTCAAAATTAAGTTAAACCAACAATATTTTTTTACAGGGTAGCAATCAGATGGCGAAAATGCACGATCAAATAAAATAATAAAATAAAATAAAAGCCCTTTACCACACACACACAAAAATGTATATGCCATTATTTTTTTGTTGGTTTATCAGGATTACATAGAGAAAAATCACATATTTGTGAACTGTGTCTATACAGTTATTAAAGATAATGTCATTATATATATAAACAAAGTTAAGAAGCATAGGTGCGATGTTAATTTAAACACTTTTTAAAAACATTTCTGTTCCTAAATTCTTGCATTTGACAAACGTTGCTTATATATCAGCCTCTAACTAATGAGTTTTATGGCTTATTCTGTTCTGTTATTCATGCGTAAAAAAGAAAAATGAGCAATAAAAACGTTTATTTTTTAACAGATCTGCTCCTACATTGTGGTATTTGAGGAACTTTGCTCATATATCAGCCTCTAAATAATATTTTAGGGTTTTTGGCTGATTCTGTTACTGAGACATCCGTGGAAATATTAAAATTATATATAGGCCTACTTGTTGCTTTGTGATTTTTTTATTCTTATTATCCAAATATTGGTAGAAACCCCCCACAAAATGTGTAGTTTCTCTTTGCATATGCAGTTTCTGGTGTGTGTGTGTGTGTGTGGTGTCCATACAGTGGTGACGGTGGCTCAAATGGCCCATATGAACACACGCTGGTGTCCCGCGGAGACTCTGGCGCCGCCGCCGCAAACATCCCGGATCAAAGGGATTACAGTAGCAACACAATTAACTTTGATTGACCAGCACTTCAGATGCTAATCACACCCGGACAAGCTCAACAACCCGGCGACAGGGACACATCCACTGCCACAACACCTCGCACTTTACCTTCATTTTACAATGGACTAAATTCGAATTA
>NC_137111.1:48635394-48645394 GCF_949357685.1 Gobio gobio
AAACGCATTCTTGTTGTTAATTTTTTGTTGTAGTATTATCGTACAGTATCAGTGAATGACACATTATGGCTGTGGTGTGTGCAGTAATGTGTGTTACTAATTACGCTGTTTATTCCGATTACTTACATTGGGCACTTTTTGCACTTAAATTAGTTTATTCCTATTTTTGACATTTGAAAATGATGTGTTTTTCAACAATTTTATCGGTTAATTTTGTGATTTCCACTTGGACATTTTAGTCATGCATGACTGTATTTGAATGTATTTGCCCAGTTTTGATAAATTTTCCTGGGAAATGTATTAATTTATTTTATTTTGTTGTCATTATTTTGTGATAAAATGGTGCTCTTGGATTGGGTGGGTTTTAGTGAGATTTTGGGCAACACTGTCTGAAATTTAAGCGAGAGCGCTAAAAGAAAATTAAAAAGAGAAAAGGAATTGAAATTAGTCGACATTTTGAAACATATTCCAAATATAGCCACAATTTCACACTGTAGCATTTTAGAAATAATCTGTGTTTTTATAAGTTCAGGCTTCCCTAGCTGTCTGCTTTATTTCACTGTTGCAGTCAAAAGAGAATTGAATGGCTATATTGAAACATTTAATAATTACTCTGTAGCCACCAAGTTCTGTGAAAGATTCATTGTAAAAAGTTATGTTAGACATTTGTGCATCTGTTCTGTCTCTTGAATGCACTTTATGCTGAGGCTATTGTACATCTCTTGAGTCTTGTTGCCCAGGGCACAGGAAATTGTTAATCCGGCCCTGCCAACACACTTCTCAACAATATAAAACACATAACAGGCAAATAAAAGTACAGTATTTAGTGCAAAAACTGACCAACAACAGAATAAAAGTATTAACTCGTGTTGCGTTACAAGTCTTCTGAAGTCATACGATATCTTCATGTGAAGAACAGAGTTGATCTTAAAGGGATAGTTCACCCTGAAATCAAAATAAAGCCATTTTTTTACTCACCCTGCTGTTGTTGTAATGCCTTATGTCCTTCTATCGTGGTATCGTTGGCCTCGGCAAGGATTCAGGAGACAAAAAAAGTTACTCCCATGAAAATAAGTCAACCACACCCAAAGTTATAAGCGTTTGAAAAAAGAAATTCTCCACTAGGTGGCGCTGTTTCGAAACTTCTCAGGCTCCCTCAGGGCATCGTGATGATGACCCATACCGAGTTTCGTGACAATCCGTTCATGTGTTCATAAAATACAGCATTTTAGCACATAATTCAAAATGGCCGACAGCCAAAATGGTCGATATGGTAAAATTGGATATCAGTCGACTCGATGACGTCCTGAATTTAACGATACCACTTTTTGGACAAATGGTTCAGAAGTTATGAGCAAAAATAGCAATTTGTCGTATCTCCGGACCAGTAGGTGGCGCTGCGCCGAAACGGTGTTGTGGTGTAAAGTGTTGCGGAGATATGGCCTTAAGTGTATTTTCGCAATCACTACGTAAAATTTGTTTGCGCGTTTTATCAAAAAACGATTTGACGAATCAACTTGAATTCCATAATTATTTGTTGGCACTGCCTGAAGATGATCTAGTTAAATTTCTGTGCAAATTGGACGAACCGTCTAGGACGAGTTCGCAAAAGTAGGTTTATCGGAAAAATCAAAATTTTCATGACGGAAAATGGCGTCAATCGGTGCAATAGATTAATCGACAAATTAGTCGATAGATTAATCGATTAATAATAATAATAATTTTTTAAAAAAAGAAGGTAGACTAAGCGATTAACCAATAAATTAGTCGATAGATTAATTGATTAATAAATAAATTAGTCTATAGATTAATAGATTATTAATAATAATAATAATAATTTTAAAAAAACGGTAGACTAAGCGATTAACCAATAAATTAGTTGATAGATCAATCGATTAATCTATAAATTAGTCGATAGATTAATCGATTAATCAATAAATGAATCGCTAAATTAGTCGATAGATTAATCAATATAAAAATAGTCGTTAGTGCCAGCCCTAAATCTGACGTAACGTTTCTTCGGGAGGCAGTTTTTGAATGTGTGCCTGATCTTCGGCGGATGGAGATTGCTTTTGGGGATTTTATTCACACAAATCAATCGTTTGGCCTCAGAACATGTGGAATATTTGTACTTTCTGAATAAATTGTGCCTGCAGTCGTATCTGCTGATATATCCTGTGTTTTATATCATATAACACACACACACACGAGTAGGTTTAGGGTTGGGTTACGTGTTCCAACGTGTCTAAATAGTGTAAATAAAATAAATGTAAATACAATGATGCTGGCTGATTAAATTGAGAATCACACTTCAACCAAGTGTGCAGCATTCGTGTTAAAAACTGAAGCCCCCTGGTGGTTGGTCCCAGTATAGCTCATAAGCCCTGCCCCTCCATCTATTCTGATGCGAGACAAACTAAGTCAAATTACAGTTCATATAATTTCCCCTCAAAGATGGATCTCTAAGTGTAGTCGTCACTGAGGCACCAATGGACTTTTTCGGGAGGATATTGGAGCTTTAGCTTTAATTTCTACATTTCCATAACTTTCACACCAACATAGTGAATTGTTCTGCATCTGCGAGAGTGTGGGCGGGCTTTTGATATCGCGGCTCTTAGGGATGCACGATATCGGATTTTTGCCAATATTTTTCAACTCATTTTGACCGATGCCGATATATGTTTATTTTTCCCTTTTGTTTGGAAACCACCATTTTGAACAAAACACATTTTTTTTTTCATTCTGGTTTCAGATTTCTGAGGTCTCCTTACTAAAAGGATACGTGTAAAAGATAAATAAATGTTAATAACGTTCTTTTATAATAAGAGTATATTAAAAGTGCTGAAAATAATAATACAGTCAGTGATTTTTCATCTCAGACAGATGCCGTTGTAACCTAAATATTTTATTTTTGGATTGAATGTTTGTGCACATGAAGTGGGGGTGGCATGGCATCAGTTGATGCTGTCTTTAGCTTCAAATAAAAAAATATACAACTATATTTTTCATCATCCATTTTATACAATTTTATTACAGATTAATAAACTGTATTTAAAAGTGTTTCATTTAAAAGTGTCATGCTTGTGCTTAGACATCATTACTGCTTTATTTATTCAGAAAAAGAAGTAACTTCAATTTATTTGTGTATTTTACTTTTAATTTTACTACTATAACAACAGCGCCCCCACTACATATATATAACATTCTAGTGGGCGGGCACTAGGACCTGGAGGAGCTTCAGCTGCTGTGGAGGCTGTGCGCGCTAGAGAGAGGGGAGACGCGATTGGGCTTGTTTTGGGCTAGTTTTGTTGTGAAAACCTGGCAATCCTGCGTTGATTCACAAATTCAAGGCAGCATTTAAAAACTGTCAATATAAATCAACATACATGCAATGTATTTGCTTGTTTTCACTTCAAGAATGAGCACAGGGCTGACATGATCATATCGCTATAGCAGTCCTTGCAGGCTCATATCAACACGTTATCATATCAGCAAGGCATATCAGCATTATTTTTCATGTCAGCCGATGCCATTTTTATATTTTAAGCGTTTATCGGCCGATTCCGATGTTGTGCCGATAATATCGTGCCCATATTTGTTATGGTCTATGACTCCAACACGTCATAATGAGAAAATCATCATGACATTCCCATGCCCAACACGTCTGTGTATGACGCCAAAGGTTTCTCATTGAAATCAATGGAGCGAAAAATGGCCCTAAAAAGTGACACTAAAGGGTCCCGACCAAGCATCAACATGGAGGAGTCTATATATGTGTGGACAGACTGGGAAGAAAGGAGCCGCAACAATGGAGAATATGAGGAAATAATCAACACTCGGAGCCAGAACACACACAGAGAGAGTGAAAAGAGCACAACAGGTCCTCTTTAAATTACAGGGGCGACTGGGAACAAATCAGGCATTATTTTAAACACTTAGAGTTGAATTCTAATGCGAAAGATGCATAAAAATATGAACTTTAAAGAGCATTACAAAATAGAGATATGCACAATTATACTTAAAATTATGCACAAAATAATGCCAATTTTCTAAGAATAGTTAAGCACGGTGTAGAAATATAGTCTATTTTTTTTAAAGTAATAATCATTTTATTTTACATTACAACTTTAAAATTACATTATTAGTAGTATATTACTTTTCTTGAATACATTTTTTTTTAATTTTCAGGGAAATATTACAATAGTAATATTTCTTATTTTGATTTTATTTAGTAATAATAAAATAATGATAGCAACAATAATAATAATATTGTAATTTTAATGTCAAATACATTTCTTATTTTATTACTTTTCTTAAATAGCCTACTAAATTTTTATTTTACACTGAAATATTACAATAGATATATTTTTTATTTTGTTTTTTGAATGTACATTTTATATATCTAAAAATATATATTTTATAATATTAATAATAACAATAATACTGTAATATTACAGTTGTAATGTCAAATAAAGTTATTATTATTATTAGTCTTACTATTATTATTATTATACTTTTTAAAAATATATACATTTTTAAATTTTCAGGGAAATATTACAATAGTCAGTCATTTTTATATTTTAATTTATTAATAAACAATAAAAAATAATAGCAATAATGATAATATTGTAATTTTACAGTTGTAATGTCAAATTAAATTCTTATTATGTTACTTTTCTTAAATACTTAATTTTTGTTTTACAATAAAATATTAAAATAGTAATATTTCTTAGTTTTAGTTAACAAATCAGGCATTATTTTAAACACTTAGAGTTGAATTCTAATGAGAAAGACGGGTAATAATGCGTACTTTAAAGAGCATTACAAAATAGAGATATGCACAATTATGCACAAAATATGCCAATTTTCTAAGAATAGTTAAGCACGGTGTAGAAATATAGTCTATTTTTTTAAAAGTATAATACTTTTCTCTATTATCTGGAGGAACTCCTCGATTGAATCTTATCTAAAATGTATTAATATAATTGATATCTCAATAACGATTCTATAAATCACCACATTATTTGGTTGTGTAGCTTGTGTTGTTTAAAGTCTCCTCACAAGAAAACCGTCCATTCCTCAAAGGTCCGATGAATCCGGTGCAATCCCAGGACCGATGGGAAGGATGAGAGTGTGTCGCTCACTGAAACGAGGCTTTGACCCGGCGCAGTGTGTCCTGTATCCGGTGTGTGTATCGCTCGCTGGCCGGCTGGTGGAAGTTGGCATGGTTCTCGGAGGCGAGGATGGGGACGTCACACTTGCTGAACCGCGCGATCCGCCCGCGCAGGAACGACTGCAGCTCCAGGTCAGGAGGGAAGGAGTAAAGATGCTCCTGAAACGCGTGGATCTGACTGACCACACGCGCGATGCTCCTGAGACCAGAGAAGCACATCAGCGTCACAACAACACACAATACACACAGCCAGGGGCGCAACTACCCAATGCCAGAGGGGTATGCAGCAACAATTTTGCCGCCCAATGTGATGGTCAGGGGCGCCGCTAGCAATTTTGGGCCCTCTGAAAGAATATGATGTTGGGCCCCTACCGTACCAACCTAGCTATCCAAAATCTTTGTCTGCAATTTAATAATACTGACCAATTAAGCTCCACTCGCTCAACCCAGAATGCCCCAATTGGCTGATGAAACATTGATAAGAAAATAAGATACAATTCATACAAAACGAAATTTACTTTAAAGAAAGGCTTTCTACAAAACAGAACTTAAAGGGTTAGTTCCCCCAAAAATGTAAATTCTGTCATTAATTACTTCCCCTCATGTGGTTGGACACCCGTCAGACCTCCGTTCATCTTCAGACACAAATGAAGATATTTTAGTGTAAATCTGATGCTCTGAAAGGCCTCCATTGGCTCAACTTTACACTCTCAAGACCAGTGGCGGCTACTGGTCTGTCAGAGAGGGGAAGCTCATTTTCGGCCTACATCATAAAATTGTCTATTTATTTAAAAGTAAATTCTGCCCTACGTTCCTTTTCAAGAAAATGGTCTGTGACCCTGTCGTACCAACTAGGAGTCTTTTCAAGTGACTTGACCAGTGTCCTCTCAAGAGGCATGGCCAGCAGTACATTTTATTTGTCACAGCACTTCCAGTCAGCCAACAAACTTTGTTATACCAGGAGAGCTGAAAAGACCTGTTATTTTTCCCTATCTTTTGCACTAAATCAATCTTAGGTGTTGATCTGCCCTGCTGTTTAATTCTAAGTTTTTCCTCGTAAGGAACACTTTCAAATGGCTTCGCCAAAATCAGGTCAACAATATTAGCACCGTCTGCCATCGTGCGCAGTTTCACCCACAACGCTAGCCTAGCCTACTAACGTTATATGAATGAATGAATGAATGAACGATCTAAAAAAAAAATATTAAACTCTGTAAAACTGAAACAAGGAATGTGGTGTATAATTGTGTGAAATGTATGATGAAAATCAAGCAATTTCGCCAAGCAAATATCAAAGAAATGGGTTGCAGCAGTTTTTATTTTGACTGAACTTGAGAAATCCACGATGGGACTGAGCGCGAATAGCTTCAGTGATTCCTTATAGTACAGAATCGCTGTCAGTCAAAAGGAGATGCAGTCTTTCGACAGACCCTCCAATCATCACGCAGAAGCTCGGAGTCCGGGCCAGCCCACTCCCCATTCACCCCCAGAGACGCTGAGCGTCCGTGGGCGGGACATAATCGCAGCGTTTATCCAATGACCGTCTAGTTTCGAAGCGCTGAAAAAAACGTTCAAAGCAGCCCCATTGAAGTCAATGGACGCTGGGCTTCAATAGGGAAATGCACTGTGACGCAGCGGGAATGTATGAGAAGGAAATCGAGTCAGCCGACCTGCTATATGTAACTGATTCTGAACGAACTCGTCTTTGAGATGAACGTTTTCTAACGCATTTTTAGTCAATAAAATGTTAATACAATAGTACATATTTGACCATTAATTTTGTGACATTATAAGGGAAGCCGAGCTTCCCTTGCAGTCTTAAAGAAATCGCCACTGCTCAAGACCCTTAAAAGACACTAAAGACGTCGTTACAAAGTCCATCTCACTACAGTGGTTCTAAAATAACTTTATGAATCGGCGAGAATAGTTTTTGTGCGCAAAAAAACCCTAAATAGACTTATATAGTGATGACCATTTCAAAACACGGCCTCATGAAGCGTTCGAAGTGTGAATCAGTGAGTCGATTCAGCAGTTTGAAGCGTTATGAATCAGTGAGTCGATTCAGCAGTTTGGAGCGTTATGAATCAGTGAGTCGATTCAGCAGTTTGAAGCGTTATGAATCAGTGAGTCGATTCAGCAGTTTGGAGCGTTATGAATCAGTGAGTCGATTCAGCAGTTTGAAGCGTTATGAATCAGTGAGTCGATTCAGCAGTTTGGAGCGTTATGAATCAGTGAGTCGATTCAGCAGTTTGAAGCGTTATGAATCAGTGAGTCGATTCAGCAGTCAGAAGCGTTATGAATCAGTGAGTCGATTCAGCAGTTTGGAGCGTTATGAATCAGTGAGTCGATTCAGCAGTTAGAAGCGTTATGAATCAGTGAGTCGATTCAGCATTTTGGAGCGTTATGAATCAGTGAGTCGATTCAGCAGTTTGGAGCGTTATGAATCAGTGAGTCGATTCAGCAGTTTCGATCGCCAAATTTCTGCAGTTTGACACACGATCCGAATCATGATTCGACTCACTGATTCATAACGCTTCGAAGCTTCATGATGCCATGTTTTGAAATCGTCATCACTATATAAGTCGTTATTTAGGGGTTTTTTTGCGCACAAAAACTATTCTCGTCGCTTCATAAAGTTATTGTAGAACCACTGTAGTGAGATGGACTTTGTAACTTTAGTCTTTAGTGCCTTTTAAGGGTCTTGAGAGTGTAAAGTTGAGCCAATGGAGGCCTTTCAGAGCATCAGATTTACACTAAAATATCTTCATTTGTGTCTGAAGATGAACGGAGGTCTGACGGGTGTCCAACCACATGAGGCTCAGTCATTAATCACACAATTTTCATTTTTGGTTGAACTAACCCTTTTAAGACGCGGTCACAATCATGTCTGACCCACTCTATGTCTCCTTTCTCACTCATGCTGTTCACTTTTCATAATCAACATAGATAGACATAAAAAAATTACATTATAATATTTAAATATAAAACGAAATACCTTTTCTTAATGGCTACAACAAGTATAGTAGCCTACAATACAGAGAAATGTCATGTCGGAGTGGGATTTCAGCAAATGTCATTTTACCCGTGAGCGTGAGTGGAGCGTTTTGCTGTATTTTGCCGGAAATGCAGAAATAAGCCATAATTTTGTTATATTTGTAACTCTTTGGTAGATTATACATTTATAAGTCCTATTACATTACTACTAGTACTGTTAAAAAAAACAATCTCTGGGGGCCCTAAAAGTGCGTGGGCCCTTGGAATCGTCCTGAGGATGAGGATGGGAACCGATGATGGTGAATTTAAATTTTACTGTAACTGTAATCATAGCTGCAAGCGAGATGATTGACAGGACGATAGTGGAGGCACAAGCCCAAGATCACTTTTGTTAATAAAAAAAAAAAAAAACCCACAAACCACAAACAGAGGGTTCCCCGTTTTTAAGGGGAATTTCCAAATATCTTTTATTTAGTTGTTATAATTCAGGTGTAGCTATTTTATGTCATCCGTCTTATAATTTTTTTAACAAAAGTTTAATATACGCATGTTTTTTTACTGTACTATTTTATTGTTGTTGTATTTTCATTAAAAATAGAATAACAAACATAAAAATAAACATTAGTTTGAAAGTAATTAAAGAGGAAATTTTGAGTTAAGCAATATCATGCGTGCTATTTTCCAGAGTAGCCTATATCAGCACGATTGCAAAATTTTATACAACAGTTCAATAAACAACAAGTTGACATTTTTTACAGTTTTGCTCTATTTTTCCAACAAAAATAGATTCAAACAAAGTATAGGTTTTTGAACAATCCACTCGCCGCCAAATATACTGGCAGTTTATAGTTTCATAGGCCTGGAATAATTTCATATTTCTATAATCAAAATATTATATTTAGAACATAAATCTAAAAATCTCATGACATTATTTAGGCAATTGTAATTACAGTGTAAGATGGATTTTGTTGATACTGATTTCATTTAATTCTATAACAGCCATAGTGTATCGTGGTAAACAGTGTAATTACTTAAAAAGATGGTCAACAATATGTAACTTTACTTTATAAGAGGTGTGCGCTAAAAAATTTTGACGCGTCAGTGCGCAATCAGACGCCGCCCAAGCGTATATGAACACTTTGTATATGAACACTTTGTATATGAACACTTTGTATATGAACACTTTGTATATGAACACTTTGTATATGAACACTTTGGCTTGCCACCGATATTCCATTATTATCTAAAAATTCTATTATGGAATCTTATGAGGGCGCTTACTCTAGCCTGTTAGTCCTCTAAAATGTTATATAATATTGAGGAAATACAGAAATTATTTAGAAACGCACAACAGCAGCTACATATAGAAAATACCAACTTTTTTTTTTTCAAACCATCGCTTTGGCGCCCCTATGCGCCGCATATAGCGCATCCCCACTTTTTGCCACTGCACACAGGAATCAATGTGTGTGTGGTGCTTGTATAGGACTGTATTTTTATAAATTTTCAGTAATTATATTTTTATTTGATAATAATACAATTAATAATATCAATAATAATAATATTGTAATTTTACAGTTGTAATGTCAAATAAAATTCTTAATATATTACTTTTCTTAAATATTTACAGTAAAATATTAAAATAGTAATATTTCTTATTTCGTTTTTTTGTATTTTTATATTTTTATTTAGTAATAATAATAATTTTATTTTGCATTACAACTTTAAAATTACATTATTATTAGTATATTACTTTTCAGAGAAATATTACAATAGTAATGTGTTTTATTTTGATTTTATTTAGAATTTTTATTTAGCAATAATAATAAGACT
>NC_137111.1:48650394-48665394 GCF_949357685.1 Gobio gobio
CACTTAGTTCTTTCAAAAATATATGTGCTCATTAATGTATATTTACTTCTTTCAAGTAATAAAGTATTCTCGTAAGTTTATAATATGCCATTGAAAATACATACGGGTGAGGGGTTCGAATGCGGGTCGCCATGTTGCCCCTCCATCTTGAAAGTACATTAGCCAAAGAGGGACATACCCGTAAATTCAAGCTTCGCCTTTGGCGTTTTAACACTCGATGGCTCTGTGTCGAATGTGGACGAGGTCGAACTGGAAGCCATGTTAATCTTGGACTAAATCGGCCACCGTAGGAGTTAAAACTAAATCGGAATTGAGAGGAACAGAAACTAATATTCACTGGATGGTCATATACACGTTCACCACTAGATGGGGGAAAATATCACACAGTGTAGCTTTAACAATTAAAGAGTTTGTTTAAAATTATTAAACTAATTATAATTAAAAATTTCAAGTAAAGCGCACTCCTCTGATTAGACTCTCATGCGGGCGGACCGGGGTTCGAGTCCGGCTTGGAGAGGGCGGTTCCATCAGGAGGGGTTGCATTGGTGCCGTGACCCGGATGGGAGTGAGGTTTAGGGGGTGAGTGTAACAGGTCAGCTAGTAGTAAACCTCACTCCTCTGATCTCAAGAGACGCTCTAGCGCAGGGGTCTCCAAGGCTGCGTTCACACTGCAGGGCTTAATGCTCAATTCCGATTTTTTGAAAAAAATGAGATTTTTTTGCAAGGCCGTTCACATTTCCAATTAAATGCGACCTTTTATGATCTCCTGTGTGAACGTGAAATGACCCAGAAGTGACCCGCATGCGCAGAAGAGTACTCAGCGGTCAACGACGTCACTTGTTGAAATGTTTTCAAAAACCGCCCGGTTCCGATAAGAGCCCTCGAGTTTGGCTTGAATAGAGCTGTCCCCCCAAATATTAATTAACTCCGTAATCTCGCTTCCCTTCCACTGACTGGTCTCAGCATCGTCCGCCATAGTTGTTTATCTTCTCATTCCCGCCTACTTCAACGTACAATGATGACGTTTGTCGCGTATCAACGACGTGCGGGTCGGATACATGTGACCTGGCAGTTCAGACTGAAGACGCATTTGAAAAGATCGGATATGTATCGGATTTGGACCACATACCCAAGTGGCCTGGGTCGCATTTGAAAAGATCGGATCTGTGTCGTTCAGACTGTCATGAAAAGATCAGATACAGGTCGCATAAGGGAAAAAAAATCGGAATTGGGTCGTTTCAGCCTGCAGTGTGAACGCAGCCCAACTATCGGACTCCGGTCCAAATCCGGACCGCGAAGCCTTTTGACATAATGAAATAAATATGCCACATGCCATTAAAAAAAAAAAATCACATTTATATAGGCAGCTCAGGAGAACCGTTTGGGTCCTATGTCGCCACGGGCAGAGATGGGCATAAATACATGGAAATGTATTTAAAATACAAATACAAAATACTGCGTGGAAAAATGTATTTAAATACAAAATACAAAATACTGTGTGGAAAAATGTATTTAAATACAAAATACAAAATACTGCGTGGAAAAATGTATTTAAATACAAATACAAAATACTGCGTGGAAAAATGTATTTAAATACAAAATACAAAATACTGCGTGGAAAAATGTATTTAAATACAAAATACAAAATACTGTGTGGAAAAATGTATTTAAATACAAATACAGTATTTTGTCATTTTAAAATACACAAAATACATGTGAAATTGGTGATTCAGTGCAGGTATCCCTATTAGGATGAAATCTATCTGGGCCTATTCATTAATATGTTTTGTTCTAATGTCACAACAAGTCACAATTTCAAGTTAACTGGGTTTAACTTAATTATTTGGTTAGGGTACTAAAAAACTTTTTCACATGTGTCCTCAAAATGACCAACAAACTAATCAGTTTATATGTGAAAAAATCCATTTATTCACAAACTTCTCACGAGACGAGTGTTTGACAAATTATTCAGCAAACAACTTCCTCTCATCGCTGCTTTTTGATGGTTTGGAGAACAATTACTCAGAGTCGCCCTCTGTCGTTTCACAGAATGATACAACGGAGAGCACGTCAAGCATTACTTCACTGAGGAGCGCACAGTGAGCAGGTTTGCAGCGTAGAGCCATGTTTCAACTGCACAAAGCTAAAGAGAAAGCGGCAACTGTGTGCTGATTCCACCGCTTGGCCTTTAAGTCAAAAGTGTAGGCCTATTTATCAGCGTTCCACTCCGTCTCGGAGCAAGTGCGCAAAAAAACTGCCTGCCAACGTGCAAGTGTTAATTTAAATTTCCTTTTGCGGCAGTTATGATAACACACATCACATCACACCCATTAACTAATTCGCCCTTGCTTCTTTTTCCACTCCAACATTCCAATTATTCCTGCCCACTAAAAGCTGCACAGATATATGTGCTTACCCCGATAGGCCTATCTATGTAAACGATTTAGAAAAAGTTCCATCGATTCACAATTTATGTCATCGCTACGAATCTACGATATGTATTGTCATATGATATCACCCATCCCTAACATGCAGAAATGTTAATACTTCAAACACATTTGACAAGCTATCAACAAGTAGAATTGACCATGACAATCTTATTCCAGAAGAGTTGTGCATGATTGTTGGGGTTGGGGGGAGAGGCGTGTCTCATTGGAGCCAGAGCTGCATCCATGCACTTTGTGAATGTGCGTGGGGAAAGAGCTAGACCAAAGGGAAGCACTCGATATTGGTACGCCTCGCCCCCGAAAGCGAACCTCAAGAGCTTCCTGTGACACGGAAGGATGGATATATGAAAGTATGCGTCCTTCAGATCTATCGTGACGAACCAGTCCTCGGACCGGATCTGACTCACGATGGTAGGAATGGTGAGCATTTTGAACCTGAACCTCATCAGAGATCATTTCAAATACCTCAGATCCAGAACAGGACGCAACCCTCCATCCTTCTTTGGAACTATGAAGTACCGGCTGTAGAACCCGGACTCCCTCTCTGGTGGGGGAACATATGGCCCCCTTTACCAGCAAGGATTCTACTTCCTGTTCCATAACCCGAACACGCTCTGGTTCCACTACAGTCCATGTCACTCCACAGAATTTTGGTGGAGGATGACTGAACTGCAGTCTGTAACCTTTTTCTACAGTCTGCAGGACCCACGTAGAAATACTCGGAAGGCATTTCCACGCGCCGAGATAATCTACTAAGGGAACCAGCCTCTCGAGGCTGGCCTCGGGTGTCAACCGAGCCTCGTCCCCAACCCCCTGAAGCGGCGAACCGGCAGGGAGCAGTTGGGGACAATTTTCGGTGTACGGACGCGCTAACTGCCCAGTCGCAAGTCCTCCCGGAGGCGGCTGGAGCAGTGAACGTCCGCGGGAAATCGATGTAGCCCGAAGCGTCTGTGATGGCGGGATTACCACATTGATTTCCCGAGAGCGCCGGGCGCGGGGGGGACCGCTCTTTGAAGTCCAGCCGAAGCTAGGACTTCTTCCCAGCAGCCTTCCTAGCCTGAAGGACGTTTCTTAAATCGCCCATAGGTGCGGAAGCCTGCTGGTGCGAGCGCCGCCTCTGTTGCCAAGCTCCAGGAGGAGGGGCTCGAGAGGCGACGCTCTGCTTTTGCACCTGCCGCTGCGAGGAACTGGTGGACGGCTGAGGCTGCCCGCTGGAGGCAGCCTTCCCTTTGGAGCGACGAGGGAGGTATTGGCGGAAGGCCGCTGACTGCTTCCTCGCCTCCTGGAATCTGTCGACGACGATATTAACAGCGTCGCCGAACAGTCCAGAAGGCGAGATCGGGGAGTCTAGGAGGAAGGTTTTATCCTTCTCCTTCATCCCCGATAAATTCAGCCACAAATGTCTCTCCACAGTCACCATGGATGCCATGGAGCAGCCCACAGCGCGGGCCGTCTCCTTGGTGATGCGGAGAGACAAGTCCGCAGCCTTCCGGAGCTCCAATATGTCCCCCGGGGAGGGACCCTCACCCTCATCTCACCCTCACCCTCAGAAAGATAACCCGCGAGAGCATCTTCCACCCGCGGCATCGTCCCGTATCCGGCTTCACGCGCCCCCAGGACATTAGAATAATCCAATACAGGGGGATTGGAAACGCGCGCCGAATACGGCTTTCTCCAAGACTTGCACAACTCATTGTGCAAGTCCGGGAAAAAAGGCAAGCCCCGGCGAGGTGTTTGAGCCCGGCGTGAAAGGAATCGGTCATCCAGCCTGCTTGGTGGCTGGATTTCCTCATTTTCCTGTGGCCAATCAATTCTTAATTTGGCCACCGCACGGGTCAAAACCTCGACCAGTTCCTCTTGAGCGGGTGGGTGAAGTGGCGACTCATATGGTGCTTCACCGCCCGCTTCGATGTCCACCTCATCTGGTTCCTCGGAACCAGAGAGAATGAACACCGGATTCTCCACCCCGGGGGAAGAAGCCGCAGCGCGGGCTTCCACACGGGGAGGGAGAATCTCGGAATCGTCAGACGAAGTTTGGGAAAGTGCCTCAGCAGTCCCAAACCTGTCTGACAGATCCCGCTGTGAGCCCCAGGATCTGCGACGCCGAGCCGCCTCGGCGACTGCGGGTCCAGAACCAGAGGGCTCACGAGGATGGCCGGCCTCATCAAACACGGCCAGCCGAGAACGCAAGAGCCTGAGTGTGAGCCGCTCACAATGTTCACAGAGCGCCCCTCGAGAGCCGCCCGAGCATGCTCAACACCCAGGCACTGTACACAAAGCGAGTGTGTGTCCGAGCCCGACATGTAACGGGGACACGGATGCACACACTGCTTAAAGTCTCTTGCTTTCTCAGTCGCCATTTCACACACACTTTTTCACTCTCACAACGAACAACAATAAATAGACAGACAGATTTCACAAAGAGCGCTATGCTGAAGAGCGATAACTGCCATTACTATGCCTGGGCTCCCCTTTATGTATCTTCCGGGTATGCCGTCATAGTTACGTGATGACGCAACACCAATCAGGATTGGCCTGATTTCATTCATACTTCCGACGCGCTGTTGCTTAGGGAGTGTCCCCAAATTCGTCGTTCCGATGCAGTGGGAGTTCCCTCGAAAGGGAACTGCTCCTGATAAAGAGGTTGACTGGCTCAAAGTATTTTGAGTATTTTGAAAATACAAAAATACTCATCTTAAATGTATTTAAATACAAATTACATTAGATTTTTCCAAAGGCTTTAAAATACAAAATAGTATTTTGTATTTCAAATACGTATTTTAATTACATGTATCTGAAATACTGCCCATCCCTGGCCACGGGTTGCTCACTGTTACGCATATGCAGTGAAGAAGAGACGGATGGTGCGTGTCACTACTCGATCCGTACCGGAAACACGATTTGTTCTGCGCATGTGCGAAAATGCGGCTACTTCCTGTCTGACATGTCGAAACAATTTACGGCAGTTATCGTAATTTTTTACAGTACCCGATCTGTACCGGAAATAGTTATTTTTTTTATTGCATAATTATAAAGCATAAGCAAATACTTTGCAGTTAGGTTTGAAATGAAAGGGTTAGTTCACCCAAAAATGTAAATTCTGTCATTAATTACTTCCCCTCATGTGGTTGGACACCCGTCAGACCTCCGTTCATCTTCAGACACAAATGAAGATATTTTAGTGTAAATCTGATGGCTCTGAAAGGCCTCCATTGGCTCAACTTTACACTCTCAAGACCCTTAAAAGACGTCATTACAAAGTCCATCTCACTACAGTGGTTCAACAATAACTTTATGAAGACGAGAATATTTTTTGTGCGCAAAAAAACCCTAAATAACGACTTACATAGTGATGACGATTTCAAAACACGGCCTCATGAAGCTTCGAAGCGTTATGAATCAGTGAGTCGAATCAGCAGTTTGGAGCGTTATGAATCAGTGAGTCGATTCAGCAGTTTGGAGCGTTGTGAATCAGTGAGTCGAATCAGCAGTTTGGAGCGTTATGAATCAGTGAGACGATTCAGCAGTTTGGAGCGTTATGAATCAGTGAGTCGATTCAGCAGTTTGGAGCGTTATGAATCAGTGAGTCGATTCGGTGGTTTGGAGCCTTATGAATCAGTGAGTCGATTCAGCAGTTTGGAGCGTTATGAATCAGTGAGTCAAATCAGCTGTTTGAATCGCCAAATTTCAGCAGTTTGGCGGTTTGACACTCGATCCGAATCATGAATCGACTCACTGATTCATAACGCTTCGAAGCATCATGAGGCCGTGAAAATCATCATCACTATGTAAGTCGTTATTTAGGGTTTTTTTGTGCAAAAAAACTATTGTCGCCGATTCATAACGTTATTGTAGAACCGCTGTAGTGAGATGGACTTTGTAACGACGTCTTTAGTGTCTTTTAAGGGTCTTGAGAGTGTAAAGTTGAGCCAATGGAGGCCTTTCAGAGCATCAGATTTACACTAAAATATCTTCATTTGTGTCTGAAGATGAACGGAGGTCTGACGGGTGTCCAACCACATGAGGGGAAGTAATTAATGACAGAATTTTCATTTTAGGGTGAACTAACCCTTTAACAATATGAACAGACATGTTTTGTCCATATGAGAACAAATTAAATATTTTGTTCAATTAAGAACAAATGCTATCTACACTAATTTCTTTAGTCTGGCAATAAACATAAATTATTGTTTTTAGGTATATAACTGTCCGGACCTCGGCCGGTGAGGAGGGTTCATTTACTGGACCTCAAGCAAGTTTAGTTGAAGACCCCTAGTCTAGGGACTGACTCTAGGGGTTGCAGCCTTTAGCCTCCTTGTTAGAGCGTCCGACTCTCATGCCGGCGGACCCGGGTTCGAGTCCCGCTTGGAGAGGGTTACACACAGTGTGTAAGTGCATAGTGTGTAATTTGTGTTGAACTTCTGTATGTGAGCGTCTCACCTGCACAGCCCTGAGCTCCTCCAGAGCCTCGCACACCTTCACTGAGAGCTGCTTCCACGCCTGCCACACACACACACACACACACACACAGAAGTTGTAAAACTCATTTAGACGGGAATAAGCATGGCTTATGAGAACCATTTATCATGCAATTTAATTTCACGCCAAATATAATGAATACTGTTTTGTTTCTGCACAAAATGCTGAATGCACGTGGATTATAACCCTCTCCTGCTTCTAAATACAGTGTGTGTGTTTAATCAGTTTAGAGAAGCGTGCAATGAACATTCGAGCCGCTGGAGCTGGCAGATAAGATGAAGCAGAAACAGCACACAGTCTCACGACTCTCTCCACACACACTCGTTTATCACACGGCTTTCACTTCTTACCGGTAATTGCCTCACAATCACGTTCTCCAGCCCGGACAGAATCTGCATGGCGGTGGCGAAGTTTCTGTTCTCGTAGCAGAACTTCCCAACAGCGAGAAACCGCGCGAGCAGAGCTGCCTGAGCCTGATAATAAACCACACACACACACACACACACACACACACACACACACACACACCTGACGTTACGAGAATCATACACACATATAGTGTTCATTAGAGCATCAGGGATTGAAGTGTGCTTGTCATGGAAACAATGTCATTTCTCTCATCGAATATCATATTCATATATTATTATTGTTATTTATTAATATTATATGTAATAAATAATAATAATATTGACAACTAAGAGTTTTTTGAAAATCATTATAACAAATTATTAAAACAATTAAAACAAATAGAAGTGAAGCAGTTTTGTTATTAATATTATATGTAATATAATAATAATAATAATAATAATAATAATAATAATAATAATAATAATAATAATAATAAATGTTATTGTTAATATTATTATTATTATTATTATTATTATTATTATTATTATTATTGTTATTGTTATTATTATTATTATTATTATTATTATTATTATTATTATTATTAATAATAATAATATAATATTAACAATTAAGAGTATTTTAAAATAATTATAACAATTATTAAAATAATTAAAACAAATAACGGTGAAGCAGTTTTGTTATTAATATTTTAAGTATAATAATAATAAATGTTATTGTTATCATTATATGTAAAAATATCATTAATAATAAATAAATAAATAAATAAATAAATGTTATATTATAATAATAATAATAATAATAATAATAATAATAATAATAAATGTTATTGTTAATATTATATGTAGTAATAATATTAATAATAAATAAATAAATGTTATTAGCCTATTGTTACGTATATTTGTGCTGATACCGTTTTGAGTCCATAGGTGGCGGGGGAATTCCCCAACTTGTGACAAAGACATGACGTCACCCGGGATACCGGATAAAAGGGCGTTGGCGGCGACATGGATGTTCTCTCTCTCTCATCTCGTGTCCTGTGGACATCACGGCTGCCGCTCTCCTCGCCTCTCCGTTCTCCTTTCTTTATTAGGTTCTTTGTGGTTTTGTTGAGTATAATTATTTGTTGAGACTTAGCATTATTTACTCACTTTTACATAAGTTCAGTAACTGGTAGGAATTATTTCGTCATGTCACTTTATGGTTATTTAGAAAGAGTATGGAGGTAAGCAGAGACCCGGAAGATTCACTTGTCTTTGTTTTGTCGGAAGCCAGGTAAGAACTGCTGAGTACAGGCGTAGGCAGGTGTTCTCTGTTTACTTTCTTAGTTGTCCTACCAGTTTACTGTTGTTTATTACTTGTTTGATTTATGTTTGTTAATAGGTTGACCTGATTTGGATTCTGATTTGTATTCTCTTTTGGATTGTGTACATTTGTTTCTCTTGTTCATTTTTTATAGTAAATGAAGGCGTACATGGCGTCTTGAAGCGTTACTTTGTGTCTGTGATTGACTTATGTGTTCGGTCCGAATCAGCTGTTTAAGTTAATTTGATTAATGAGCCTTATTTGCTGGTTATGGCCGTAACATATTTGGGGGCTTGTCCGAGATCTGGATGATTTGAATAATCTCGATCTCTTTTCGCCGTGGCTTTGTTTGATCTTTTGATCTGTCCACGTGCTTTGAATTTGTTACTTTGTAACTTTGGTCAATCACAGGAACTTGATGTGAACTTTTGAATTTTGGCTCGTGTTGTGCACGCTTCTTTCTCTGTAACCCAGTAGGACGTTTAATTCTAAATATGTTCGAATTAACTGCTTTTATTGTGAATCCGACGCAAGCGGAGCTGTTTCAAGTTAATAGAGTAGATCTTATGAAAATCGCTGCTCATTATAAGGTCAGTTTTCGTAATACTTCATCTAAACGTGAACTTCAGATTCTGCTTGTAGAATCGTTACATAAGCAGGGTGTTTTTGGTGAAGAGGAAAAGCTGACAGATTATCCTGAATCAGCTGAGGGTAGCTCGGAGGATCTTGCAATGCAGGTGAAGAAAATGGAGTTGCAGGTTAAAGAGCACGACACCGCTTTGTTGAGGGAGAGAGAGGAATGGGAGCGTGAGAGAGAGAGATGGAGAGAGCGTGAGAGACATGAACTTGAGCTGAAAAAGCTTGAAATGGAACAAGCTTGTCGCCTTAAGGAAATGGAGCTGAAAGCTCGTGAGAGGGGTGTAAGTGATGCTCCTGATTTTGACGTAAGTCGAAATATTCGTATTGTTCCTCCTTTTCGAGAACAAGAGGTAGACAAGTTTTTTGCTCTTTTTGAACGTGTTGCCACCAACATGAAATGGCCGAAAACATTTTGGCCTATGCTGTTGCAGTGTGTGTTTTCTGGTAAAGCCCAGGAAGCTTATTCTTCTTTGTCAGTTGAAGAGTCTCTTGATTATGAGCAAGTAAAGAGAGCCGTACTTAGGGTCTATGAACTAGTTCCTGAGGCGTATCGACAAAAATTTCGTAATCTTCGGAAAAATGATGAGGCTTATGTTGAATTTGTTCGTGAGAAAGAGTCAATGTTTGATCGCTGGTGTTCTTCAATGAAAGTGAGCACGTTTGAAGAGCTCCGTGAACTGATTCTTTTAGAGGAATTTAAAAACTGTTTACCAGACCGCGTTGTAACATATTTAAATGAGCAAAAAGTTCTGAAATGTTCAGCTGCTGCTGCGCTAGCTGATGAATATGTACTTACGCATAAGAACGTGTTCACTGATTCAACGAAATTTCCATCCGTGAACAATAGTCATCGGTCCTTTAAGCGTAATCTTGAACGTACTCTGCCTGCTGATAAAGTGGCAGAGGGTTCTGATAAGTTGTCCTCACCTGTTTGTTTTTATTGCAAAAAACGTGGACACATTATTTCTGAGTGCAATGTGCTCAAGAAGAAAAAAAGTGTTCCTAAACCAGTAGGTTTATTGATGACGTCCTCGCCGCATCTGGAAGGACTGGAGTTGTTAGTATCTCAAGCTGACATGTGTGAAGATCAGGGGTATGTGCCATTTATAATGGACGGATTTGTGTCTTTGGCAGGTAATGCTGGGTCGAGGAAACCAGTTAAAATGCTTCGTGATACAGGCGCCGCTCAGAGTTTTATTCTGGAAGGGATATTACCGTTGTCTGATAAGAGTTCTATTGGCTCGAGCGTCTTAGTACAGGGATTCGAAATGGGCTTTGTGAACGTGCCTTTGCACGAAATTGAAATTGAATCCTCCCTTGTTGTTGGTCGCGTTGTTGTTGGAGTGCGACCGTGTCTTCCCGTTCGAGATGTCACATTTATTTTAGGGAATGACTTGGCGGGAGGAAAAGTTTTTGCTAGCCCTGAGGTAACTAATGTTCCTCTTTCCTGTTCTACTCCTGACAAGTTGGCTCAGAAATACCCAGAGGTATTTCCTTCGTGTGCTGTCACTCGTGCTATGAAACAGAGACTGAAAAATCAAAACCGTAGTAAATCAGAAGGTGAGTGGAACTTTGATTTGAACGATACGTTCCTTTCTAATTCAGATTTTGGTGAGGTTAAGTGTTCAAACTCTGACGGTTCAGACATCGCCGTTAAGAGTCGAGATGAATATTCTGTAGGGTTGGATAAACTGTCTCTGTCCCGCGAACAGCTTATTGTTGAGCAGGGGAAAGATGAGGAAATATCATCCCTCTTTGAAGCCGTTGTTCCTAGTGAGCAACTCGAACATGTATCACAAGGATACTTTGTTGAAGATGGTGTGTTGATGAGGAAGTGGAGACCACCAACTGCATCTGTTGATGATGAGTGGCGAATCATTAAACAGGTAGTAGTTCCCTCCTCATATCGCTCCGAAATACTGAGTTTAGCGCATGATAGTCCGTTTGCTGGTCATTTAGGCGTGAATAAGACATTTGATCGTGTTCTCAGGCATTTTTTTTGGCCTGGCTTGAAAAATGATGTAGCACGTTATTGCCGAAGCTGTCATGTGTGTCAAAAGATTGGCAAACCAAACCAGAAAATTTCACCAGCACCATTACATCCGATTCCAGCTGTTGGTGAACCATTCGAGCGTGTGATGATCGACTGTGTCGGCCCTTTGCCTCGCACGAAGGCGGGTAATCAGTATTTGCTCACTATTATGTGTGCGTCAACACGGTTTCCAGAGGCAATTCCTCTGCGGAAAATCACTGCACCAGTGATTGTGAAATCGCTCGTTAAATTCTTTTCATTGTTTGGCCTTCCTCGTACCATTCAATCGGACCAAGGTACGAATTTCATGTCCCGTTTGTTTAAACAGGCTCTGGATCAGTTGCATATCCAACATTGCACGTCAAGTTGTTACCACCCAGAAAGCCAGGGAGCACTCGAAAGGTTCCACCAGACGTTAAAATCAATGCTACGTGCATTTTGTCTGGAGTTCCAGAAAGACTGGGATGAAGGAGTGCCTATGGTTATGTTTGCAGTTAGGGAGGTAGTGCAGGAGTCGTTGGGCTTTAGTCCGGCCGAGTTGGTGTTCGGGCATACGGTCCGTGGTCCACTGAAGCTGATTAAAGATCATTGGACTAATGACATGAGTCCTAAGAACATTCTTGACTATGTTTCAGACTTCCGTTTTAAATTGCATCGTGCATGTGAATTAGCCAAAGAGAATTTGCAGATGTCACAACGACGGATGAAAAGCCGTTTTGATTGTAATGCTAACCTTCGTAGTTTTGCTACTGGTGATAAGGTGTTGGTGCTGTTGCCTGTCCCAGGGTCTGCTTTGCAGGCTCGCTACTATGGTCCTTATCAGGTGAAAGAGAAGGTGAGTGAGCTTGGTTATGTGATAGAAACTTCTGACAAACGAAAAAAAACTCGTCTATGTCACATTAACATGCTTAAGCCGTATTTTGAGAGATTGCCAGATTCGTCTGGAAAGAAGTCGGCTGTGTTACTTGTTTCACCTACAGATTCTCTGGTGACCAAAGAGCAGGCGCTGTCCAGTGCTGAGTTACCTGATGCTGGGGCACTGACCGGTGCTGAACTTCGGACCCGCCCATTGTGCTCTGGTTATGAACGTGCTGATGTTTTGTCTATTCCTGAGGATGATGGTGACGTTGCGTTTCCTCCTCTAGAACTGGTGACGGGGAGGTTGAAAAATTCTGAGCTAATCCAAAACCTTGACTTGTACCTTTCCCATTTAACCGTTACCGAACGCGCTGACATGACTGACATTATTCGTATGTACAGTAATCTGTTCTCTGATGTTCCCTCTCGTACTTCGCTGATTGAACATGATATTGACGTTGGCGACTCGTTGCCGATTAAACAGCATGCGTATCGGGTAAGTCCTGAGAAACGAACTCAGTTGCAGCAAGAGGTGACTTTCATGCTTGAAAACAACATTGCAGAACAGAGTTTTAGTCCTTGGAGCTCACCTTGTTTGCTGGTTAAAAAGTCTGATAATACGTTTCGTTTTTGTACTGATTTTAGACGCGTTAATGCTGTGACAAAACCAGATAGTTATCCATTGCCTCGGATGGAAGATTGCGTGGATCATGTTGGAAATGCTGCTTTCGTTACCAAAATCGATCTGCTTAAAGGTTACTGGCAGGTGCCTTTGTCGGATCGTGCCAAAGAGATTTCGGCATTCGTTACACCGGACCATTTCCTACATTACACCGTAATGGCTTTCGGTTTACGAAATGCTCCGGCAACATTCCAGAGGTTGGTAAATCGTGTCCTTGAGGGCATGCGTAATGTTGAGGCGTATTTGGATGACCTGGTTATTTACAGCGCGTCTTGGTCAGAACATGTAAAACAGCTGGAGGAACTGTTCAGTCGTCTGTCTAGTGCTAACCTTACGGTTAATTTGGCTAAGTGCGAATTCGGTCGAGCTACGGTAACGTATCTGGGAAAGATTGTTGGTGGGGGGCAAGTTCGACCTGTTGAGTCTAAGGTCGAGGCTATTACTAAATTTCCCGTGCCGAAAACGAGACGCGACCTTCGACGGTTCTTGGGTATGGTGGGGTACTACAGGAATTTTTGTAGGAATTTTTCTGTTGTTGCCACTCCTTTAACTGACCTCCTGAGCCCAAAGGTGCCTTTTCAATGGTCCGAGTCGTGTCAAATAAGTTTTGAGCAGATTAAGGCGCTTCTGATTAATTCCCCTATTTTGTCCGCTCCTGATTTCTCTACTCCGTTCTTTCTTGCTGTCGATGCAAGTGACACAGGTGCGGGAGCCGTGTTACTTCAACGAGATCAGGCTGGTGTTGAGCATCCCGTTTGCTATTTTTCACGCAAATTCAATAAACATCAGCGTGGTTACTCCACTATTGAGAAGGAGGCACTCGCTCTTGTCCTTGCCATTCATCACTTCGATGTGTATATTGGTTCTGTTTCATGTCCGTTGATCGTATACACCGATCACAACCCCTTAGTGTTCTTGAACCGAATGAAAAACAACAATCAACGCCTGATGCGTTGGAGTCTGTTTTTACAGACTTTTGAATTGGACATCCGTTACATTCGGGGTCGAGACAATGTCATCGCTGATGCCTTATCCCGTGTTTAATGGGAATAAATTGTTTTTTAGGTAAGATCTTTTCATTTCTACAATTTATTCACTTAAGGGTGAGGGTGTTACGTATATTTGTGCTGATACCGTTTTGAGTCCATAGGTGGCGGGGGAATTCCCCAACTTGTGACAAAGACATGACGTCACCCGGGATACCGGATAAAAGGGCGTTGGCGGCGACATGGATGTTCTCTCTCTCTCATCTCGTGTCCTGTGGACATCACGGCTGCCGCTCTCCTCGCCTCTCCGTTCTCCTTTCTTTATTAGGTTCTTTGTGGTTTTGTTGAGTATAATTATTTGTTGAGACTTAGCATTATTTACTCACTTTTACATAAGTTCAGTAACTGGTAGGAATTATTTCGTCATGTCACTTTATGGTTATTTAGAAAGAGTATGGAGGTAAGCAGAGACCCGGAAGATTCACTTGTCTTTGTTTTGTCGGAAGCCAGGTAAGAACTGCTGAGTACAGGCGTAGGCAGGTGTTCTCTGTTTACTTTCTTAGTTGTCCTACCAGTTTACTGTTGTTTATTACTTGTTTGATTTATGTTTGTTAATAGGTTGACCTGATTTGGATTCTGATTTGTATTCTCTTTTGGATTGTGTACATTTGTTTCTCTTGTTCATTTTTTATAGTAAATGAAGGCGTACATGGCGTCTTGAAGCGTTACTTTGTGTCTGTGATTGACTTATGTGTTCGGTCCGAATCAGCTGTTTAAGTTAATTTGATTAATGAGCCTTATTTGCTGGTTATGGCCGTAACACCTATCGATATATATGTAATAATAATAATACTAATAATAATATTAACAATTAAGAGTTTTTTATAATTATAACAATTATTAAAATAATTAAAACAAATAACGGTGAGACAGTTAAAATGTTATATAATAATAATAATAATAATAATAATAATAATAATAATAATAATAATAATAATAATAATAATAATAATAAATGTTATTGTTAACATTATATGTAATTAATAATAATAATAATAATAATAATAATAATAATAATAAATGTTATTGTTAACATTATATGTAATTAATAATAATAATAATAATAATAATAATAATAATAATAAATATTGTTAATATTATATGTAGTAATAATAATAAATGTTACTGTTAACATTATATGTAATT
>NC_137111.1:48675394-48677894 GCF_949357685.1 Gobio gobio
GTTTTCTTTTTTATAAATCATTACTTAATTAAAACATCAAAATATATAGAGATAATATTGTATACATGATTTTTCCAATTAAATGAAAAGATATGGACAAGTTTACGATTAAGTAAACTTAAATCTTAAGTTTAAGATTACATTTATTTGAATGAATGGATTATAGCATTTATTTGGATAAATTATCGAGAGAGAGAGAGAGAGAGAGAGAGAGAGAGAGAGAGAGAGAGAGAGAGAGAGAGAGAGAGAGAGAGAGAGATTCGTACCTGTGTGACTGCGTCTGTTCAGCGTCTCTCTTAATGAAGATGTGGGTTTATTACTGAAAAATAGCGATGTAACCCCATCGTTGCTGAGAAATATAATGTAGTGATCCAGTAACTTAGATATTTTATTGCTAAAAGTCGCGGGGCGGCGTTAATAACAAGTTTCTGTGCTCATGAATGTGCAGCGCGTTCTCTGCTCTCTGAATGCGCGTGACGCGCTGCGCGGGCGCGTGTGTGTGCGTTTCAATAGCCCCGTTTACATGCACACTTTTATGTCATTCCGATTGAACGATTCTGTGGACAGTTTACACGAGACTTTATCTAAACCGATCTGGTGTTGCTGTAAGAAACACCTCAGAAAAATAAATTCTTCAGTCAGGCGCAGTTGAAGTAGAAAGTGCCTGGGACAAACGCTGTCAGATGAGATGGCGTAGCCAGGCTATGTCTGTGTCATTATTCCAACATTATCTTCATAACTTGTTACAAAATAAAAAATGTAACACTTCAGAAATATTAGTGTATCCTTATGAAAGCAGTGTTTATATGCAGCATTTTCATTCAGACTTTTAAACCGATTACAGTGCTCTGTGTAAACACACCTGAAATGAAAACAGCGCATTAATATAAAACAAGGATTCATCTGACTTGGAACTACCTGTGCATTAAACGATTTTATTGCACACCTTCCAGCCAATCAGAATCAAAAATTCAGACAGACCATGGCATAAAATACATTAGATATTGTTAAACTAAAATGTTATGCTATGGTTTTGTTTGCACTAATAAATGCTGTTGCCTACCAGCTGCAATAACCAATAAAACGTATTAACCATATATTTTTTTTCTATATCGTCATAAATATCGTTATTGCAAATATTCTTGAAATATCGTAATATCATTTAGAGGCTATATCGCCCACCCCTAGAGTACATGCACACTTGAGTTTATTATTAACCAATTAGACTATACAATTTAGATGTTTTAAAACCGCCAAACTGACCCCAAACCAGCCCAAATTTTGTCCACCCGCCCAAACCCGTTTTTTAACCGCACAATCAAATTCAAAAGCGCCCAATCTGGCAACACTGATTTCAGAGCGTCAAGTCACGTGATTCGACCTGACAGCTCGTCCTCGCTCGCTGCGCAGGAGAGAAGCTACAAACTAGTGTTAGACCGATATATCGGCCGATATTTGCGATTTTTACGTGTATCGCATCGGCCGATATAAGGCTGCTGCGTTTGCCGATATTTTTTCCCCTGCATTATTTCCAGACAGGCGTCCACAGGGCAGCTCTCACCGTCTTCAAACTGTCTCGCTCTCTCTCGCGCATATTAATCAAAATCAACTGAGAATTGACACGATGGTAAAAGGTGGAAAGACTGAAGTTTCACGTGGAGCATTGGGAGATTTTTTCCTGAATTACCGCTGGTGTTGCTCCACAAGAGATTAAGTGAAGTGCACCTACACTCTAAACAATGCTGGGTTAAAAATAACCCAAGTTGGGTTGAAAATGGACTAACCCATCGATTGGGTTGTTTTAAGCAAACATTTAACCCAACCGCTGGGTCAAAACAACCCAATTGCTGGGTTAGTCCATATTCAACCCAACTTGGGTTATTTTTAACCCAGCATTTTTTAGAGTGTAACCATTAAATGACTAGGTTGTAAATAGTTTAGTATAGTACAGTCAGTGTGCACTTTATTATGCTGCTTGTTGATACTGTGTGCAATAGTGTCATTATTTTATTTATGCTTAAGTATTTATTTTCAGAATTTATTTTCACCAATGAACTCTTTTTTTTCTTGTTCTACCTCACCTGTTTTTACTATTTATTAAATACTGGTTTTTTTTGTTCAATAAATGTTCCTTTTTTAAATTGTACATTTTAAATTGTTATCATGATGATCATTGTGTCATTTTTATGATGTAAATTGAGGGAGCAAAAGCAGAATCGGCTCCAAATATCGGCTCCAGAAAATCGGCAGCTCGTATCGTCATCGGCTAAGACTAAGGAAAAAAAATCGGTATCGGCACAAAAAAAATCCATATTGGTCGACCCCTATTACAGACACTGTTTTTGACGTGATTTAACATAATATTTTGATCGAACGGGGTTGCAAAAATCTGCATATAATTTGCAAAGTGCGGACTGGGTGATCTTAGATGTTAATGGTTAATCCGGGACAAGCGCTGTGATCTTTCAGACTGGTGGAAAGATGCATTGGATATTTTATT
>NC_137111.1:48682894-48705394 GCF_949357685.1 Gobio gobio
AAATACACACACAAGCATGTATATTTGTAAGAAAAAAATATTATTTTTATATATAAAACATTTATATTTATATATATTATAGATTATATAAATGTATATACAGTATATACATGCAAATATTTCCTAAATATATACATGAATGTGTGTGTATTTATATATAAATAATAATTAACAGAGTACACACACATATATTATGTAAACACAAACTTTTATTTTGGATGCGATTAATCGCGATTAATCTTTTGATAGCCCTAATATATATATATATAAATTCTACTTAACCTGTTAGTAGAATAGTAGAGTCTTGATTATTTAATGCTATGTTTAGATAAATCTGTCATGAAAATGACAGTCGCTAAGGTTATATTTCAACCACGAATTGGAGAAAAAACATAATTTTATAATTAGATTTAGGAGTTAATGCAAAAACTGCCTTATGTGAAGTTTACATGTTTGCACACAATGTGTTATTTGAGTGTTGATTATTATATCTAAACATGAATATCAGCTGAATAGTTTGGGCTGTTAACCTTTAATATTATAGTAATAATGTCAAGTCAAGTCAACTTTATTTATATAGCGCTTTTAACAATGTAGATTGTTTCAAAGCAGCTTTACAGTGTTAAACAGGAAAATAATGCAGCATAATTTTATTCAGCTGTACAGCCATTCTGGAAAAAACGCTGATGTTATCAGTTCATATCAATTATCATACAGTGACAGTGGACTTTAGATCAGTAATTAGATCAGTAATTTAGTTTATATGGATAATTTAGTTTATTAATTAGATTTATTTCGATGTTTAGTTGAAAAATGTAGTGTCCCCATTAATGTGCAAGTAAGGGATCCCTATATAGATTACAGCATTATCTTTACGAAACTTTTAGTTAAAATTTAATTAATTTAAGGACAGACACATTTTTTTCAGTAAACCACTGTTTAATAATTTTTTTTATAAAAAGCCATTTTTTAAAACTGCTGTACTGAACCCGTACCGAACCGTGACTTCAAAACCGAGGTACGTACTAGTGTTAGACCGATATATCGGGCCGATATTTGCGCTTTTTACGTGTATCGGCATCGGCCGATATTTTTTCCCCTGCATTATTTCCAGACAGGCGTCCACAGGGCAGCTCTCACCGTCTTCAAACTGTCTCGCTCTCCCTCGCGCATATTAATCAAAATCAATTGAGAATTGACACGATGGTAAAAGGTGGAAAGACTGAAGTTTCACGTGGAGCATTGGGAGATTTTTTCCTGAATTACCGCTGGTGTTGCTCCACAAGAGATTAAGTGAAGTGCACCTACACTCTAAACAATGCTGGGTTAAAAATAACCCAAGTTGGGTTGAAAATGGACTAACCCATCAATTGGGTTGTTTTAAGCAAACATTTAACCCAACCGCTGGGTCAAAACAACCCAATTGCTGGGTTAGTCCATATTCAACCCAACTTGGGTTATTTTTAACCCAGCATTTTTTAGAGTGTAACCATTAAATGACTAGGTTGTAAACAGTTTTAAATGAAGTATAGTACAGTCAGTGTGCACTTTATTATGCTGCTTGCTTGTTGATACTGTGTGCAATAGTGTAATTATTTTATTTATGCTTAAATATTTATTTTCAGAATTTATTTTCACCACTGAACTCTTTTTTTTTTCTTGTTCTACCTCACCTGTTTTTACTATTTGTTAAATATAGTTTTTTTTAGTTCAATAAATGTTCCTTTTTTTTAAATTGTAAATTTTAAATTGTTATCATCCTGATCATACAGTAACAACTGTTTACTTATGCATTATGCATTACCACACTACCACACCTTAACTGGATGATGCTCATTTGCACTGCCGACTGTTATTTACAGTACCAACTTTTTACATTTGTATTTTGCACCGTATTTCTAACTGTAATATGTAATCACATTCCACTGCACTTTTACACTTTTTTCGGATAGCTTCTGTCCATAATTTATTGCACTACCTTAATCCACTACCATATTCCTCATTTTAGCCTAACATATCATTGTATACCTCTATCTGTAAAATTCTGTTTATAGTAATAGCCATCTGTATATTTACTCCCTGTACATATTCACCTGTAAATTCTGTTTATAGTAATAACCATCTCTCTATTTATAGATATATTTATATATATTCAGTACATATCCATGTCCTGCACTTATGTAAACGTTGTATATCCTGCACTTGCTGCTATTGCACTTCTGGTTAGACCTAAACTGCATTTCGTTGCCTTGTACTTGTACTTGTGTAATGACAATAAAGTTGAATCTAATCTAATCCTTGTGTCATTTTTAAGTTGTAAACTAAGGGAGCAAAAGCAGTATCGGCTTCAAATATCGGCTCCAGAAAATCGGCAGCCCGTATCGCTCATCGGCTAAGACTGATAAAAAAATCGCCATCGGCACTAAAAAATCCATATCGGTCGATCCCTAGTATGTACCGAACCGTCAGTTTTGTGTACCGTTACACCCCTAACACACACAGATCATCACAGGCTCTCAGTACCTGGCATACAGGTAGGCCATCAGCCCCCGGGCAGTGGCGGTCACTATGGGGCAGCCGCGCCCCCTGACCCGCTCACACAGGAAGTGCAGGACCGCAGGATCCTCTGAGTGATGCAGGGCCGCAGAACCACACTCAGCCAGAGAGGGCAGCAGAGAGAGCGCCACACCACACTGATCCACACACAGCACCTGACACACACACACACACACACACATCACAGGTGCATCCATGACCAATCACATGAGTTCCCATATGAAGATTTTTTTTTTCTAATCATATGTTTTTGTATTTTATTCTGTATGTTGCATTTGACCTTTTTTATTTCTTATGTTTGATGGATATGTTTTTATTAGGGCTGTCAAAAGATTAATCACGATTAATCGCATCCGAAATAAAAGTTTGTGTTTACATAATATATGTGTGTGTGTACTCTGTTAATTATTATTTATATATAAATACACACACAAGCATGTATATATTTAAGAAATTTTTTTTATTTTTATATATAAAACATTTATATTTATTAGGGCTGGGCAAATTAAAATAAAAAAAAATAAAAAAAAACGCGGGCGATTAATTTTTTCAGCTTAACGCATTAAAAATATTTAAGAGTGTCTTGTGTCTTGTGTCGCTGTATGCCAATGTCCTGTGTGTGTGTGTGTGTGTGTCAGTGTCCTGTCTGTGTGGATGCATCTTATGTCAGCTAATCAAGGGACACACACACACACACTCGACGCATAGATAGACTCGCGTCAGTTTCCTGCTCACATCGAGTTCTCTTTTGCTCTTGAACAAACAATAACACAGAGGATTTCGAGTATTCTCATATTAGAGTCTTAAATTAGTTAAATAACGTCTTAAATGAACTTAAAGAGTTGTGAGGAAATGAGATGCGCGGGACAGCGCGTCAGATCCGCGGATGTTCTTAAAGTGACAGTAGCACTGATGATGATGTCATTAATGTTCATCACAGAACAACGGGAACAGAGAAAACTGTAGCTTTAATGATGATTCATCTATATTTCATTTATTATTTATGCAGTTAAGAAAGGTGTTTGATAACTATTACATTTCTGTATATGTATAACAGGGAAGGCCATGGGTAAATATAACATTTATTATTTTGGGTTTATGTAAAGATTGTTTTAAGTTGACTTAAATTAAAAGTTGTTTTCTTTTAAAGCCTAATAAATGTTGCAATTGGGAGCTTTCAGTTATACTGTAATGTAACGTCATTAATGTTTCATAGAGACTTTAGTATCAGTGATACTGGCCTTCATTCATAAAAAGATGACAATACAACACATATTTAAAATATGCTGTCTTTAAATTGTTTATACATTAATTTGGAGAGTAACTGAAATTATTACAATATCAAAATATTAAAAACGTAAAATATTAAAAACTTGCGATTAATCGCGATTAATTACAGAAACATTTTTGATTAATTAGTTAATTTTTTTTATCGATGCCCAGCACTAATATTTATATATATTATAGATTATATAAATGTATATACAGTATATACCTGCAAATATTTCTTAAATATACACATGAATGTGTGTGTATTTATATATAAATAATTAACAGAGTACACACACATATATTATGTAAACACAAACTTTTATTTTGGATGCGATTAATCGCGATTAATAATTTGACAGCCCTAGTTTTTATTGAACATGATTTTTATGTAAAGCACTTAAAACTGCATTATTTGCCTGAAAAGTGCTATATAAATAAAGTTTATTATTATTATTATTTTTATTATTTATACAAAAAATAGATCAATCCAAAACTAATGTTTCATGGCAAACATGATGAATATTATCGGGGAGGCTTGCCTTGAAGCGGCGATATCAAACACTTCAAAATAAATACCTTTTAAATCAATGTTAAAAATTAGATAATATTACACTAAAATTTGTAAAAATGGCTTTAATAAAATGCTCAAGGCAACGACAAAGACCACAGTGACCAGACCCTCATTTTCAATGAATAACTAATAATTAAATTACATTTATTTAATTGGCAAAAACATTTTAAATTAAACATTTTAATTTTTATCTTCATTTTACATTCATCAGTACATTTGGGATCAAGTCCATAATTCTGGTTATTTTAGGAACTTCTAAATACTAGAATTAGATGTTTAAATGAATTGTTAAAATAATAGTTCATTTTGAATATTTTGTTATTAATATTATTATTATATATTCATTAAAATAAATTAGATAACAATTGAAATCATAATATAAATCATAGATTATAAATTAATAATACAAATGCCAATAATAACAATATATTAATAATAATAATAATAATCGATTATTAATAATAATAATAACAACAACAACAACATCAACCTTTTATTTATCATCATCATCATTATTATAATAATAGTAGTATAATAGTATAATTATTACAAATAGTAACAAACTATTATTTCTATTATTATTATTATTATTATTATTATTATTATTATTATTAACTACAACAACATAATAATAATACAACTCTAGAATTATTATTATTATTAACATTAACCTATTGTTATTAATAATAACAATGTAAATATATATATCTTATATTATATTATTATTGTAATCATAATTATCCTCATAATTATAAACATTATTATTATTATAAATACAAACAACAACAACAACCCATTATTAACTGTAATACTGCTACTCCTAATAATAATCTGTTATTATCATTATCGTTGTTATTATTATTATTATTATTATTAATAATAATAATCACAAAAAAATTATCATTTTAATTTTTTTTCTTTTTACAGTGGTTTTGTATTTGTCTTATCCAGTCAGACATCACTTGATTCCCAGTGCTCTTAAACTGTAAATGCTGAATATTCCTGCTGAGAAATGTCTTTAAACACACTGGCACAAACCTGTAGATATTTCCTCACAGAATGCAGAAACTCAACTTTGGCTCTGAGCTCGTCAAACTGCAGCTTGACTTTAGACACCATCGCCTTTGTGTCCGAACCTGCACACACACACACACACACACACACACACACATCTGACGACTGAGGAACATCTGTATTGCATAATTAATGGACAGGCATCAGATGTTGAAGTACCTTTGTTTTTTCTCTCTTGCTGGATCAGCTTGTGGTAGAACGTTCTGGTCTTTTTCAGATTTCTGCTCTCAATGATGAGCTGTTGGTGAAGCTCCTGTTCGAGAGACAGATGAAACAGATCGATAAATGGATAACCACAACTAAATCTGGCTTATATAAAGCTTATATATTTGTGTAATTCGACCCAATGTGTTGAAGAGGATGAATATGATTGGAGTGTACACATTCAAACGTTTGAGGTCTGTACGTTTTAAAAAATATATTTCTGCTCACCAAAGCTCCATTTACTTGATCAAAAATACAGTAAAAATTCTGTAATATTATTACAATTTAAAATATCAATATTCTATGTGAATATATAGTAAAATATAATTTATTCCTGTGAATGAGAATATTGATATTTTAAATTGAAATAATATTTCAGAATTTTTACTGTATTTTTGATCAAATAAATTCAGCTTTGATCACAGGAATAAATTACACTTAATGCGTCGTGTTTCCTTCTGGAGCATCAGTGAATGTTTCAACCTTGTTTAGTAGTTGTAGTCAAATCCTCATATGAGAATGATTAGTGAAGGATCATGTGACACTGAAGACTGGAGTAATGATGATAAATTCAGCTTTGAACGCAGGAATAAATTACACTTTACTATATATTCACATAGAAAACAGGTGATTTACATTATAATAATATTATTTCACAATATTACCATTTTTACTGTATTTTTGATCAAATAAATGCAACCTTGGTGAGCAGAAAAGACTTCTTTTAAAAACAAGAAATTTTGATTTCTTTCAAAAGATTAAACAGAGCTTTTATTTTGGCGGGAATACAATTTTATTTTTTGCATTCCATTCAACTGTGTAGAAAGAACCTTTTTATTTTCTAAATAAAAACTTTCAAAATATAGGCCACACAACTTATAATTCCAAGGGGACGATATAGCACTTGCAGAAAAACATCTATTGAGAAACTGGAAGCTCTGCTGTACTCTTGTACGTCAGACAAGATATTCACACTAAACCATATCACATTCTCAAAACCATAAATTCATAAAAAGGTTACCGGGCAACTGACGAGTAACGATGGCGCTGCGAGCTCGTGCAGAGCTGTCAGAATCAATCCGTGCATATATTAGAAAACTTAACATTTTGCAGTTTATTTAGTAATTGTTTAAGGGCCATTTCGCGATTTCAATCATCATGAAATAACATACAGCAAAAAGTCATTTCCTGTGCTCTTGGGGGCCCCTGGTGGCAAAGGGGCCCTAAGCAGCCGCTTAGTTCGCTTATGCCTTGAGCCGGCTCTGCATTTATGGTCGCTGTTTTGTCCAGTACATTGGCTGACACACAATAGCCATTCAGTGCAACCATACAAGTGTTAATAATTCGTCCTCATACATCCCGCCTTCTCCCCATCGTTGAAGAAAGATTGCGTGCAAAGTGCAGGCATGTGACGCTCTAAATGCACGTAATGATAGTTAGTAGACGTAAATAGACGCATACATTTTTACAAACAATGCCACCAGCAGAGATGTTCAGAGATGGAGAGGAAACAGGGAGGAGATCGGCACCTAATTTAATTAGGGGCCAAGCACCGAAGGTGCGGAGCCCCTCTTGAAACCGTTAGTTCCCTTTCGAAAGGGAACTCTCGCTGCGTCTAGCTGACGCTATGGGGAACGCCCTCGGCGTGACTGGTGTCTGAAGCTACTATCGAATCACGGCAAAGTCTTTGACCGACGTCAGCCCATGACGTCATCATCGTGCGACCCAGAAGTATATAAGGGCGCCGTGCCAACACATACACATCTTTCTCGTCTTCAGGGACTGTCTGTTTGAACTGCTATACGAGTTAAGGTAAAACAAATTCATTTATTAATACACACGAGTGTGTATTTACTGCCTGGGATCAAGAGCATGCACAGTCAAGTTCATTTGAAGTTGTTTGTGTGTGAGTGGGAGCGGTTTTCAATCTGAGATCGCTCCACTCTAGTCTGGCTTTTTTCCTGAGGGAAGAGAGTTTGGCATCTGGGACTGGATGATGCTGTCCCGCTCATGCTGAGGCTGAGCGCTGGCATACATCATGGGTTCTCAGATGCAGCGGCGGCTAACGAGACTAATCAGCAAGTGCTCTTAGGGATGGCTGGTGAGAGTGGTATGATTCCTCTCAGCCACCCTGACCGTGTATGCTGAGCTGATGAATGTTATGAAACGTGCTGCAGGCAGGCTGCGGCTGCCATGTTGGCGCTTTAGAGGAGAGATCGCTCGTGGTAGATTGCACGATCGATTTCTCCTTGGCCATAAACCATCAGCTCAGATGAGCCTTCCATTCCTTCCTGATCTTCTTACAGAGATCGAGAGGGCATGGAAGAATCCATATTGGACCCAATATTCATCGACATCAGCGTTTTAATTTCGCTGATGTCGA
Organism: Gobio gobio; assembly: GCF_949357685.1. Classification (NCBI taxonomy): domain Eukaryota; kingdom Metazoa; phylum Chordata; class Actinopteri; order Cypriniformes; family Gobionidae; genus Gobio; species Gobio gobio. The sequence continues at coordinate 48,690,955 of NC_137111.1, forward strand.
GGGGATAGGGGAATATGGATATGTGTTGAGGCTACCGACTGGCGAGGAAAGTTTGCGAACTTTTCTCGCATTTCGTGGGCATCAACACTGAGAGCTCAAACTCTGCCTCTCTAAATCACGTTGTGCTTTAATGGCAGGGGCATACACGGCAGCAGGTCAGGCTGGTGCTGCTTTTCACACCATGGCGGTGTTTCAGGCGTACCAGGCAGATCTGCTGGGGGATCTCGATCAGGGGTAGGTTTTTAACCCCTGATGCGGTAGTCGAACTGCGCAGCACCACAGGTCTAGCTCTCCGCGCCACCAAGCAAAACAGTTGCCGCGATCGGCTGATCGTGGGTGGCGATGGTGGCCTCGGAGAGACATCTGTGGTCAAACTCGGCAGATATCGTGGAGAAAGGAAGGATCTTTCTCCACGATGCGCCGGGTTTTTTGCCTTACAAACTTTTCAATTAAAGTGTGTATAGGCGAAGGCGCGTTTGGCAGTATTTAACCTGCGTACCGCTGAGATCCGGATCCGCGCCCAGGCAGGCGGGAGGGCCTGGCCCGTCACGGCCCGAGGGTTGGAGACAGGGCCAGAGTACCAGTATGGCCTTTCTTGCGCCCCCTCATAAGGGTCGCAAGAGGGGCGGGTCTCCCGTAGGAAGAAGGATCCCTCATAGCTTTTTCATCCTAGAGTGTTTCTCCAGGCGCTTCTTACATCAGGCCTGGGGCGGCCCGCCTTGGCTTGATCAGTGAGAGCGCCCCTTTCAGGCATGCAAGGGCGGTAGAACACCGCGGTCATATGAGAACCGTGTGGTGAGTCTTCGCTCTACACGCCGCAGGTGAGATTGGTCTACTTTGTGTGATAACACTAAAATATGTATTTCTTACAGACCGTTGTTCCCTGTATAGAGTGTGGGTTTACAAAACTATTAGGAAGGAGGAGTAACTGAAGTTTCCCCTGTAGGATGGCTTATTGCAGCACCAGGAGCTGGGCTTTGTAGGAATGAGCGTGTGTTGGCTTTCCCTTGGCGGTCAAGATGGCGCAAGGCAGGCCACCGCGCATGTTTTGTCACATGTATGTAATGAGGGCCTCCTCTTATATTGAGAGTGGTGTTTAGGCCGCCGCTCTTTTCTTTGAAATGTTTGCGGAGTACTAAGCAGTAGCACGCCCTTCTGGGAGAATGGAGTGTTTGTCTACCGCTTAGGGTTACTATGTGTCCTTGGTAAGCCACTGTAGGTTGGATTAGTTTGTCTCTGTTAGAGTGTGTTTTTAGAGACTGAGCGCTGTGGCGTCAGTTGGGATGTGGATGACGGAGGCGCGTTGCTGAGGCACCATCACCTTTGGCTGTTCGCTATGTGAATCTGAGCCTATTGTACCATCCCTGCATATGTTAGCCTCCTCTCATTGAGAGTCGTTGGTTTAAGTAGCAGCCAGCTTGTCTTTCTGGCAGATTACTTCTCTTCTATTGCTAAACTCGTACAGCTTGTAGGCTTTACAAGCCTCCCTGGGAACGGGTCATCATAGCAGGGCAATGGGTAGCTATTAGTCAACCTGTGGTCTAACTGTCAAGGTTTTCGTAGCAGTCAGGATGAGCTTGCTACCAGGTGGTAGGCCTCACCAGGCCTCCCTGGAAACGCGTGCCTGAGCCAGTTACTCGGGTAGCTAGCGGGGCTTGCTATCAGGTAGTAGGCCTCAATAGGCCTCCTTGAGGGCCAGGGCCGATGGGTGGCATCGGTATGGCTAGCCTGACGGGCTATCATGTGGTAGGCCTCAGCAGGCCTCCATGGAGACGAGCCGTAGGGTCTAATGTTACTCTCACATTGTGTAATGTTTGTTCCCAGTTAGCAGGCCTCTAAAGTTAGGCCTCGCTGGAGGAGTGCTCTGAGTCTCAGTCGCTTGACGGTTAGCACAGTTGAGTAAGTGCTAGCAGGTAGTAGACCTCTTTAGGCCTCCCTAGTAGGCTTGCGATCAGGTAGAAGGCCTCATCAGGCTTCTTTTTGAGGGTGAGCTTCCGGAAGAGGTTTCCCGGGCAGCTAGCATGACTTGCTATCAGGTAGGCCTCACCAGGCCTCCTGGGAGGGCAAGTTTCGATGCAGGGCATCGGTATAAAATAGCCCGGCTGGCTATCAGGGTATAGGCCAAGAACTAAGCCTCCCTAACGGTCGGCTGTCAGGTGGAAGGCCTCAGCAGGCCTCCCTGAAGGTGAGTACCGATGTTTGGTCATCGGGAGTATTCTACCTTGGCAGGCTATCAGATGGTAGGCCTTATCAGGCCTCCCTGAAGGCAGGTGTCGATGCTGCGGCATCAAGGTAGTGCTAGTCTAGCTGGCTATCAGGTTAAAAAGGGCCATTACGCTCTCCTGAAGGTCGGCTGTCAATTGTAGGCCTCAGTAGGCCTCTTGAACAAGGCGCATTATCAGTTGGAAGGCCTCGACCAGGCCTCACTGGAGGTAAGTACCGATGTGTGCATCGGGACAGCTAGCCTGCTGGCTATCAGGTTGTAGGCCTCATCAGGCCTCCCTGAAGGCCTGCTGTTAATTGTAAGGCCTTACTAGGCCTCCCTGAGGGTGAGCTCCCAGGTTGTGGTCACTCGAACAGGCCCGCACTGGGCTTCCCCAGAGGCAGGTAGTAGGCCTCATCAGGCCTCCCTAAGGCGTTCCTGGGACCCAGTCACTTGAAGAAACAGTTAGCACGAGGTGCAAACAGGTAGCAGGCCTCTCCAGGCCTGAAAAAACGTTAGCTGATATCTTCGAAACCGCTAGTCCGATCAAGACGAAACCAGCGCCAGAAAATCGAAAACATAGGTCGATAGCTGAAAGTTACAGCCCAAATGTCAAAATATTGATAGTAAGGGGTAGTAAAATCCAATCAAAGTCAGGTGTCAGTAATTTTTTACATGTTTTTTCATATAAATGTCTATAACTCCAAAACAAAATGAGAGATTTTCACCAAAATTGACACACATATGTATGGGCTCACTCCAATGACACAAAAAAAAATTGTAGGATTGTGCCTCTTGCTTTGGTGGCGCTATAATAGAACAAAACATGACATTGGCTCTATACAACTCAATGTTTTAATGTGGGGTTTCAACGTTTTTGCTTCAAATGTCTTCACTCAATTTTTCAGTTGGTCAGCTGCTATATTCATTGTTTGCTTCTGTTGCGCTTGGCCCCGTTAGTGGCTGCTTGCAGCTATATTTTTAAATATATTTTTATAATGTATTTATCATTACAGGCTACTATTTAAACAACAAAAAACAAGTATACTAATAAGAACAGTAGGTATGGTTCGAATTTAATTTTATTATAAATATATGGCTATATTGCAGCGCTCCCTTAGTGCTTATTGCCTGTGTCCCAATTGTGCATACTATCACATATAGTATGTGACATCAGTAATTTTCAATACTATTTAGGACAGATAGTATATGCACATTGAGATGCAGGGCACGGTTTGCTATGTGTGTGTGTGTTCACTAACTCCGACTACGGGTTACCATAATTGGCCTTCGCGTCACTTTTTCTCTTTTTCCATCTCCAAACCTCTTCTGTTCACAGCTGATCGGAGGATATTGCGTGCCCTTTATTGCAATTTTAGGATAAAAAAAAAAAATCACATCTGTTTTTGCTTTTCAAACTCCGAGAGGTTTCAGTTTAATATGTTGCAAGCTCATTTATTGATAAAAAAAATTATTTATCATAAATGATATTGATGATAATAAATAATATAATAATATTGGGCTTGTTTTTGAAGCTGCAGTTGCTCAGTTGTCTGGCGAGAGTTGGCAACACTGGCAGGTAGATTGACAGTGTCACCCGCCAATTGCAAAATTCACCCGCATTTGGCGCGTGGACAGTGTTAATTTCAGGCCCTGAATAAGAGTATTATTTTCCTGAGCCCAAACGTTTGAGGCTAGTGTTCATCATGAGGGTGTGTGTCCAGTGTGTGTCCAGCGTGTGTCCAGTGTGTGTCCAGCAATATGAACTCTGTGTATCTCTCACTATGGTAACAGAGATCGATGGTGGTGCTTTGAAGAGGAGTCCGACTGCACTCATAACACAGCCCTCCACCTCCATCAAAGCATCACACACACACAAACATGCACACTCTCTTGATATTAACTCCTTTTCTGACAATTCAAATGTATATATCTGTATTTCCTCTGATGCATGTGGCTCATTCAAAAGAAGCTGCTCCAATGAAAATGAAGATTGTTCAGGATACTGTACCTGGAGAAATTCTGTCTCTATGAAATGTGGGTCCTTTCGGTACAGTTAGCATTAAATGAACAGCAGAAATCAGCATTAGCACACATCACAGACCAGACAACAAGGCAAACACACAGCAAAATCCCTGAAAAATCTAAAGAAATATAAATAATATGTTTTATCATGTTTTGTATTATTAATATTATATGTAAAAATAATAACAATATAATATTATTGACAATCAAGAGTTTATTTAAAATAATAAATTATCAAACTAATTAAAACAAATAGTGGTGAAACTGTTTTGTTATATTAATATAATATAATATATTATAATTAATAATAATAATAATAATAATAATAATAATAATAATAAAAATAACAGCAATATAATATGATTTAAATAATTATAACAAATATTAAAATAAGTAAAACAAACAGTGGTGAAGCAGTTTTGTTACATTAATATAAAATAATATAATATATAATATAAAATAATATAATATAATACATTTAATATAATATAATTAAAATAATTTAATATAATATAATAATATAATATTTGTGACATTATTTTCATGAAAAACATTCTCCCAAAATCGTATTAATCGCAAAATAATAAAAGCGGCATTTCTTATTTCTGCTTGATAATATGTGAAGTAATAAAATATCTAAAACTAATAAATAAAAAATAATAAAAGTTTTGTAAAAAAAAAAAATACAAAATACATTTGCTTAACTAAAATACAAAAAAAAAACGAATATAAAATATTACCAAAAACTATCATAACATATCATTGCTACTAAAACTACACTGATATATTATTTAGATTGTAAAGTATTTATACATTATTTATGCGTCATTGTACAGCCTTTAATACTTTGCTAATTATAAATAAAATTACAGTATATTTTACTGTAACAGTAAATAAAACAATAATTACAATCAAACAAAAAAATTAGAATTTGGGGTAAAATGTGTTTAAATGTAAAAAGAACTGACCGTGATGACATGAAGAGATGCGGCGTCTGAGCTCACCTGTGATTTGTGGTCCAGTGTGGCGGACTCGCTGTGGCGGCTGAGGGTGTGTGTGTGGTCCAGTGTGGCGGACTCGCTGTGGCGGCTGAGGGTGTGTGTGTACTCCAGCACGTCCTGGTCGAAGCAGGCGTCCCCGTACAGAGCCAGGGCCCAGCAGGAGCAGCGCGGGGGCCGCTGAGGGCCACTGCAGACGGACATCACTGACCCACAGTCGGCCATGAGCCCATCGCCTCCTCTCTCCTCCAGATCACACAGGGCTTCAGACACACACACACACTCAGCAGCGCCTCCTCCTGCGGCCACACACCACTGCACCTCCATCACCCGCTCATTCACCTCTAGCAGAGAGAGAGAGAGAGAGAGAGAGAGAGAGTGTGAGTGTGTGTGAGTGTGTGTGAGTGTGTGTGTGTGTGTGTGTGTGTGTGTGTGTGTGTGTGTGTGTGTGTGTGTGTGTGTGTGTGTGTGTGTGTGTGTGTGTGTGTGTGTGTGTGTGTGTGTGAGAGAGAGAGAGAGAGAGAGAGAGAGAGAGAGTGAGACTTTTTTGACTTTTAAAACTCTTTTAATTCACCCCGTTTTCTAGAACATCACAGGGCTAGTATACAAAACGCAAAAAAAACCAACCAAACAAACAAACAAATAACAAATAAATAAATGAAAAACAAATAACCAAAAACACACAAGATTAATTGGTAATTTTACCAATTAAAAACCAAATTCCCAAACTCACTAACTGTCACCAAAGCATCTCTCACAACCCACCTCATTGTAAAAAAAAAAGTACATTATCAGTTTGTTTGTTTGTAGTATGCAAACTCAATGGCAATCCTAAATTCAAACAATGATTTAAACAAAGTCAACAAATCAACATCTTGCCCAGCATTTTTACACTGATGTGTTTTCAGGATTGCTACCTTGGCTTGGCCAATTAAAAAATTGGCAAGCACACACTGTTTGCGGCCATGACTGTTTATACTTACAACCAAAAACAAAAAGGGTGTTTGTAAAAGAAACACCCAAATTCACAATTAGTTTTTCCAAAAGTACAAAAAGTGGAACCAGCCTTGAACACTCACAAAATAGGTGAAATACAGTATCTGAAGTCTTAAAGAACGAACATTCAGGTAAAATCACTTCATTAAATTTGGACACAAAGTTGTTTGTAGCCAGCACACCGTGAAGTATTCTCCACTCTAGATCTCCACATCTTTTTGGAATAGGAGGCTTGTACAACAGCCTCCATGAGGGATTCACATCTCTGGGCACTGAAAGATACGTCCTCCATTTAGTATCTATCCTTTCCTTCAACTGTCCAAAGTGTGCCGATTTAACACAAACATGATAAATCATTTTCTTCCCCATACTTTGGAAATCCAAATATTCAAAACCCTTTAACAAAAGAACCTTTGTGTTCTCTTTAATATCCAAATTCTTTGGGACAACTTGGAAAATGCTTTGAAAACAAGCCATTATTTAAAACAGAACATTTACATTTATGCATTTGGCAGACGCTTTTATCCAAAGCGACTTACAGTGCCCTTATTACAGGGACAATCCCCCTGGAGCAACATGGAGTAAAGTGCCTTGCTCGGTGGTGACCGCTGGGATCGAATCAGCAAACTTCTGCGTATCAGTTCCATGGTTTAACCCACTGGACCACCATCTCACTCTGGAATCTACAAATAATGTGAATTCTGGGGGGAAACAAGCCTTGAAGTTCCTAAGTACCCCTTCCACTATTCTCACTAACCCGGTCAACCACTCCTTCCCAGTTCTTCTCCATATACTGCTCAGTTCCAAAAAAAATACCTAGCGCTTTTAAACCATCTTGTGTCCATTTACAATGATTTGGCAAATTAGGAGGTCCTGAAATATGCCAATCCCCCATCAACAAAGAAGCAAATTTTTCCCAATTTATGCGTGCAGAGGTAGCTTTCTGAAAAATATTCAAACATGAACTAATATTGTCAATATCATTTGAATTTCTAATTATCAGAGTTACATCATCTGCATATGCTAAAAGTTTTACTTGGGGATTTTTTGGGCAGTTAGGAACACCAATACCACATAATCTGGTTCTTAACAGATTTAAAAAAGGCTCAATAGAAATAGCATAGAGTAAACCCGATAGAGGACACCCTTGTCTTATTCCTCTTGTCACTGAAAAGGGTCTTTTTCCCTTTCAGTCGGTCACTACGACGTACGTTGGTAATACCGACAAATCGGGATCACTTCAGAGAGCCCCTATCAGCTTCGAGAACTAAAGAACAGGCCAATGGGCCACCCGCCACCGCGGGTATAAACAGGAAGCGAGAGCATCGCACTGACGTCATTCACTTCGGAGCCGAACGGCGTTTGAAGTTTGCAGACAGTTTCCTGATTATTTCAGCGAAAACTACTCAGAACTAGAGAGAGAAGAGGGACGTTGTGCTGGTGTGACGGCTTTGTCCAGCGGGACCGCGAGACTCGAGCTGCGTGGAAACAACTGCTGTTGTCACAGCAAAAACCTGTTGGTATCGGTGGGCGTTTCCTTTGTTGAGTGCAAACACAGGCTGCACTATTCCCTGTGTGTTGCCGCGGTCTCCCTGGGTGCTTCAACACTTCTGTAAAAGAGCGTTTCCTCACAAAAAGAGCAACACGCGTGACACTGGTGTGACACTGCGTCTTTTTCAAGATGTCATGGGGGGTTGTGCTGGTTCTCAGCGTCCCGCCCCAGTGCCATTCTTCCCGGAGGTGCATGAGGAGCTTACCAGGTCGTGGACGACACCTTTCAGTGCCAGAAACAGACCTGGTGGCTCCTCCCTCCTCACTACCCTTGACGGCGGACAGGCCAAGGGTTACGAGAGGATCCCGCCAGTCGAACACGCCGTCACGATGCAACTGCGTCCGGCGACCGCCTCCGAGTGGCGCGGTGATCCTCGTCTCCCGTCCAAAGCCTGTAGGTTTTCGTCCAGTCTGAGTGCGGAGGCCTACAGGTCCTGCGGACAGGCCGCGTCTGCCTTGCATGCCATGGCGTTGCTCCAGGTGCACCAGGCCCAGGCACTCATGGACATGCACGAGGGTAGGCCTGACCCAGAGCTCCTCCGGGAGCTCCGGGCGGCGACTGACCTCGCCCTCCGGGCGACGAAAGTCACTGCTCGTTGCGTTGGTCAGGCGATGTCCACCTTAGTGGTCCAGGAACGGCATCTCTGGCTCAACCTGGCCGACATGAGGGAGACTGACAAGAACCGGTTCCTGGACTCCCCCGTATCGTCGGCCGGGTTGTTCGGCGACGCGGTTGAGAACTTCGCCCAGCAGTTCCAGAAGCAGACGGAGGCCATTAAACACATCCTGCCCCGGCGGTCCGCTGCTGCCTCCACCCCGCCGCCGGCCGCAGCACCACTTTCGTCTGCCCGTCGGCGAGGACGTCCTCCTGCCGCCACCCCCGCTCCCGCCCCAGCCCAGCAGCAGCCTCCACCCGGGCGTGGAGCCGGCCGCGGGAAGAAAGTCCAGCCCGCTCAGGCCCCTGCCAAGGCAGGTGGCAAGCACCGTCGCAAGAGACCCAGAGACGGGCCACCCAGAGATGGAGGAAACTGCTCTTCAGGAGATGGCTGCAGCACCACTCCTTCCCCCGGAGGAGGGCCGGGGGAGAATCTTTTGTTTGTCTGTTCCGCACCCAAATTTTCAATAAAAGAGCAGTTTCCAACATCTCTGGGTGCCAAGAGTGTGCGCCTGGCGGTATGCGACGCCACCATGCCTCGTACCCCTCAGACGCCTCTCCCTTCGCCAATAGGCGCACAACCTTCGCTGGTTGTGCGGACGCACACAATGTGCCTCCCCACACTCGCCCGCCCCCTCAGCGGATGCAGGTCGTGTGTCAGACCCAGACCCCTACATGGACCACTCCCATGTCGTCCTGGGGCCCCTGCGTTCCGCTGCGCAGCCCCGCTGCGGGTACGTCTGTGGTGCCGATGATCCCGCTTGTTCGGTCTCTGGGAGCCTGGCTTGCGCTTCCAAGCCCGCCTCGCTGGCTCATCCGCACCATCAGACTCGGCTATGCGATTCAGTTCGCCCGGCGTCCCCCCAAGAATCAGGGGTGTCCACTTCCCATTTGTACCGAAGGAGGGCGCCCCTGTGCTTCAGGCGGAGATCGCTGTCCTACTGGTGAAGGACGCGATAGAGCCGGTCCCTCCAGCCAATATGAAGTCCGGGTTCTACAGCCGTACTTCATTGTACCCAAGAAAGGCGGCGGGTTACGGCCAATCTTTGACCTGCGATACTTGAACCGCTCCCTCCACAGGATGCAGTTCAGAATGTTAACGCAGAAACGCATCTTCAGGTGCGCCCGTCCCCAGGATTGGTTTGCAGCGATCGACCTGAAGGACGCGTACTTTCATGTCTCGATTCTCCCTCGACACAGACCGTTTCTACGCTTTGATTTCGACGGACGGGCATATCAGTACAAAGTCCTGCCCTTCGGGCTGTCCCTGTCGCCCCGTGTCTTCACGAAAGTCGCGGAGGCGGCCATTGCTCCCATGAGAGAGCGTGGTGTTCGCCTCCTCAACTATCTCGACTACTGGCTGATTCTTGCCCAGTCGCGGGAGCAGTTGTGCGAACACAGGGACATGGTGCTTCAGCACCTCAGCCAGTTGGGTCTTCGGGTCAACTGGGAGAAGAGCAAACTCTGTCCCGTACAGAGGATCTCTTTTCTCAGGATGGAGATCGACTCGGTCACCATGACAGCGTGCCTCACCGAGGAGCGCGTCCAGTCAGTGTTGAACTGCTTGAATTCGTTCAAACGCAGTACAGCGGTACCACTGAAACAATTTCAGAGGCTCCAGGGGCATATGGCAGCAGCAGCCACAGTAACGCCGCTAGGGCTGCTCCATATGAGACTGCTTCAACGCTGGCTACACGACCGAGTCCCGAGATGGGCGTGGCACAGCCGGTCCCTCCGTGTCCAAGTGACGCCAAGATGCCGCCAAACCTTCAGCCCGTGGTCGGACCCTTCATTTCTACGGGCAGGTGTGCCTCTAGAACAAGTGTCCAGGCATTTTGTGGTCTCCACGGATGCCTCATCCACCTACTGGGGTGCCACGTACAACGGGCTTGCAGTTTCAGGTCTGTGGACGGGGCCTCAACTGCAATGGCATATCAATTGCCTGGAGTTGCTGGCAGTTCGTCTTGCTCTCAGCCGCTTCAAAACGGCGCTCAAAGACAAGCACGTTCTAGTCCGGACGTACAGTACTGCGGCCGTTGCGTACATCAACAAACAGGGTGGTCTACGCTCCCGCCGCTTGTCCCAACTCGCCCGCCATCTCCTCCTGTGGAGTCAGAAGTATCTGAGGTCCCTTCGTGCCATTCACATTCCGGGCCCGCTCAATCGTGCGGCCGACAAGCTGTCACGGTTACCGGTGCTCCCTGGAGAGTGGAGACTCCACCCCCAGGTGGTCCAGCTGATCTGGATTCGCTTTGGGGCCGCACAGATCGATCTGTTTGCCGCCCCTGACACGACCCACTGCCAGTTGTTTTACTCCCTGTCCGAGGGGACCCTCGTTGGATGCACTGGCACACAGCTGGCCCTGGGGCCTGCGCAAACATGCGTTTCCCCCAGTGAGCCTTCTTGCACAGACACTGTGCAAGGTCAGGGAGGACGAGGAGCAGCTCCTCTTGGTAGCTCCGAACTGGCCCAACAGGACTTGGTTCCCGGAACTAGTGCTCCTCGCGACAGCACCTCCTTGGCCCATTCCTCTGAGGCAGGACCTTCTAACTCAGAGACGGGGCACCCTGTGGCACCCGCGAGCGGTAGTTGACACCATCACTTCCGCCAGAGCCCCCTCTACGAGACGGCTATATGCGCTGAAGTGGAACCTGTTCGTCGATTGGTGCTCTTCTCGCCGATAAGACCCCCGAAAGTGTTCGGTCAGATCTGTGCTCTCTTTTCTTCAAGACGGGTTGGAGCGAAGGCTGTCTCCCTCCACCCTCAAGGTGCATGTTGCCTCTATCGCAGCAAATCACGACCTCATTAATGGTGAGTCCTTAGGCAAGCACGATCTGATCGTCAGGTTCCTGAGGGGGGTGAGGAGACTAAATCCGCCTCGGCCCCCCTCTATACATCCACTAGCTCTGCACCAACATACCTAAACTCGCTCGTTCAGACTTACACACCCTCCAGGAACTTGCGTTCTGCCAGTGAACGACGCCTCGTGGTGCCATACCAGAGAGGCATGAAATCGCTGTCACGGACCTTTTCCTGGACCGTTCCCACCTGGTGGAATGACCTGCCCATCTCAATTCGTGCGGCCGAGTCTGTAGCCATTTTCAAAAAACGTCTAAAGACACATCTTTTCCAGCAACACCTGACCGATCGAGAAAAGCACTTATCATTCTATTCATTGTCTGTCTGTCTAATTTATTTGTTAAAAAAAAAAAAAAAAATCTGTTCTGTGCTAGATTAACTGAGAATTATTACAGCACTTGCATATTGTTGATATTGTTGCCCTTAGACTGCTCTAGCTGCTTCTATTTCCCTCATTTGTAAGTCGCTTTGGATAAAAGCGTCTGCTAAATGACTAAATGTAAATGTAAATGTATACCCTCTTGGGACTTAACTCTGGTGCTAACCGCACTGCAGAGGACGCCCTTCGAGCCTTTGCAGTCAGCTGAGCTTAAGATCTTGTCTCTAAAGACAATACTCCTGGTTGCATTGGCCTCTGTTAAGAGGGTAGGGGACCTGCAGGCATTTTCGGTCGACGAGTCGTGCCTGGAATTCGGGCCAGGCGACTCTCAGGTAACTCTGAGACCCCGGCCTGGATATGTGCCCATGGTTCCCACTACTCCCTTCCGGGACCAAGTGGTGAGCCTGCAAGCGCTGCCTTCGGAGGAGGCAGACCCAGCCCTGGCTTTTCTCTGTCCAGTTCGCGCCCTGCGCGTCTATGTTGACAGAATGCAAAGCTTTAGGACCTCAGAGCAGCTCTTCGTCTGTTACGGAGGACAGCAGAAGGGAAAGGCTGTCTCCAAGCAGAGGATGGCCCACTGGATAGTGGATGCCATCGTCTTGGCTTATGAGTCCCAAGACGTGCCCTGCCCGCTCGGGTTAAGAGCCCACTCCACTAGGGGTGCTGCTTCTTCCTGGGCACTGGCTTGTGGTGCCTCGCTGACAGATATTTGTAGAGCTGCGGGCTGGGCGACACCTAACACGTTTGCTAGGTTTTATAGCCTACGTGTGGAACCGGTTTCTTCTCGTGTGCTCGCTTCCCATAGTCAGCAACACTGAAGTGCCGTTCTAAGTGTCGGCTTGCTGCGCCACTCCCTTCCCCATGGAACGGATACGTGCGCTTATTTCTCCAGTCGAGTTCCCCAGGACTGGGTGAACCCTGTTGAGTCCTCCGCAACCCGCGGCAGTCGGATGTGGCGGAGCGTCCGACACCAGGTCTGGCACTTGTATGCATTGGTGGAACTGCAAAGAAAAAAGCAGTAGGTGAATCCATATTATTTAGTTTTTCCTTGTTCTTCCGCTAAACTGCGTAAAAGAAATTTATTTCGTTCAAAAAAGTCAGTGGAGACATTGTGACTGCTTTCTCCAAGGATTTCTTGTTCGAGAGCTTTCATTTTCTCCACTAAGACACCACTGGTATGTGCAGTAAACTGCTGACAAAAAATCTTGATCTGCACCTTTCCCACATCCCACCATTGACTTAAAGATGGGAAATTAACTCTCTCCTCTCTCCAAGAATCCCAAAAGAGGTGAAAAGAGTGAACAAAGCATTGATCCTGAAGTAACCCGTGATTAAAAGTGCCAAAGTGACTTATAAGATGTAGTGGTCTCGACAGAAATAGCCATACAAATATAATGATGGTCTGACAGAAAAGTAGGCGAAATAGAGTTCCTAAAAAACCGTCCCCTATTGCATGATTCGGTATAAAAACGGTCAAGTCTAGCTCCAGACATTATATTCGAGTTCACTTTCAAGTATACTGTCTAAGCCCAGGGAATGCATTTCTCCACAAATCAACAAAATTATAATAATCAATTACACTTTTCAGACTTTTGTCTGAAGAAGGATGTGGTTCATTATGATTTCGATCCAATTGCTGATCTAAAGTGCAATTAAAATCCCCCCCCCCCCCCCCAGTATAACAAAATTATCCAGAGGACAGTGCGATAACGCATCTGATAATTTTTAAAAAAAAGCAATCATCATTTGGAGCATACACATTAAACAGAGAAAAAAACGTGTCATCTAAGGTGACATCTACTCGTAACATTCTTCCTGGTATTATCTCAATGCTGTTTAAAATACCACCAATCCGAGGTGAAAACAAAAATGCTACCCCTGCACTAACATTTGTGCCATGGCTCAGAAGAACATTACCCTTCCAGTCAGTAAACCACTGTGACTGGTTCTGCAAATCTGTGTGCGTTTCCTGAAGTAAGATCACATCAGCCTTTTTTAGAATCAAATAATTAAAAAGATAATTTCTCTTTACTGTACTACGACATCCATTAATATTTAGAGACCCAATATTGAAAAAAATCATGACAAAAATGATAAAGGGGTATAAAACAACCCACCACATGCCTTTTAACACTTTTCATAAGGTCAATATTTTTTCAAACGCGAATTTAGACTTTTTCTATAACCGTGCTAACAAGTTTTTTAAGCCTGTAGCGTTTTGGTTGATCTAATTCCTCCAAGGTCGCCTTTCGCATAGCAATGGCACCAGACTCCACAAAAAGTTCCAAATCAGGAAAATATTTTTCCAAATTAGGTTTTCTCTGATTTTTAGAAGCGTCTAGAAAAAAAAACTACTCTTGTACTGTACTTGTACTTGCGAGTATTCAAGCTCACTTTGCTTTTCTGGGTACTTTGCATCACTAACACTAACTACCCTTGCAGCAATGAGATCCTCATTTACTTGAGCTTCATCATCCTCATCATCAACTTGAGCATTGTCATCCTCATGTGTACTAACGACGGAGGCTCTATCTGTATCTTCAGCTGCAAGCACAGCAGAAACCTCTCCACTATTAGATACAACTACCGCCTCATCTGACTGTGCACCATCAGCAGGCATTTCTGCAATGCTATTATTATCACAGTGGTATTCACCTGTTCCGTTACCGTTACAGAATTACTCTCTTTCTCAGCCTCCAAAGGACATGATTGTTTTACATGGCCATGCCTTCCGCATGCAAAACATTTAAATGAGTCAACAGAGATAAATATCG
>NC_137111.1:48707894-48757894 GCF_949357685.1 Gobio gobio
TAGTTTCATTTTTTTTTGTGCGTTTTGCACCTGTAAGTGCTTTAAGTGCTTTTGAGTGTGTGTGTGTGTGTGTGTGTGTGTGTGTGTGTGTGTGTGTGTGTGTGTGTGTGTGTGTGTGTGTGTGTGTGTGTGTGTGTGTGTGTGTGTGTGTGTTTGCATTTGCGAGTGTGTGTGTGTGTCATGAAAAGGCCACAAAGAACATAAAAGACGAAAGAAAACATTGCTGTGTGTGTTTGGAATGAGCAGAGGGAGACAGAAGGGATGAAATCCCCTCATCTACTTCAGTTTCATTCTGAGAGCTGTGTGTGAAAAACACTCGTCTACACTCGCGCTCAATCAAACGGACAAAATCCCTCCTCCTTCACACTAATGAGACTAAACCATCGGACTCAGAACAGCAGCGCATTAACCTTCCTCACATTACATACTGTGTGAAAAAATATATTAGAAAGCAATGAGTAAACAGTTATTGTTCCTTTTGATCTCATGTTGATGAGAGGAGGCGGTCCTACCTGTGCTGTCATCCTGTGATGTCACTTCCTGTGTGTCTCCTCTCCCACACGCGGCCCTGGTCTCACGTCCGTCCAGTTTGCATTCCAGGTCTTTCTTTATCTGGTTCTGCTGGTTCTCCTCTGATGTGGGTCGATCCGAGCAGAGGTTTGCATTGTGGTCGAGGGGACCGTTTTCCTCATGGGAAAAACACAGTCTGGAGCTCGAGGGCGATACTGGTGGACTTTTCACTGCCTTTGAGGAGGACAGTTCATCAGAGACTCTGAGAGAGAGAGAGAGAGAGAGAGAGAGAGAGAGAGAGAGAGAGAGAGAGAGAGAGAGAGAGAGAGAGAGAGAGAGAGAGAGAGAGAGAGAGAGAGAGAGAGAGAGAGAGAGAGAGAGAGAGAGAGAGAGAGAGAGAGAGAGAGAGAGAGAGAGAGAGTTACTAAAACTAAGCTAGGACTAGAAACAGAAGAGCAAGTCACACACAGAACACCAACAAAATCTTGTCTTGTTTTCCAGAGAAACACTTAAAGGTTTATGCTTAAATCATTAAAATATACCACTGGATAAAGAGACAAATAAATAAATATTAGTCAAATAAACCATTTATCATAAATAAATAAATGCTAAACATTTATAATAAATAAATAAATAATTTTCGACTAAACCATTTATCATAAATAAATAAATGCTAAACATTTATAATAAATAAATACATACATAAATGTCGACTAAACCATTTATCATAAATAAATAAATGAATGAATGAATGAATGAATGAATGAATGAATGAATGAATGAATGAATGAATGAATGAATGAATGAATGAATGAATGAATGAATGAATAAATAAATAAACAAATAAATAAATATTAGTCAGCTAAATTTATAATAAATAAATAAATAAATACACAAAATCATTTATCATAAATAAATAAATAAATAAATAAATAATAGTTGACTAAACATTTATCATAAATAAATAAATAAATAAATAAATAAAAACAATTGTTGAATAAACCATTTATCATAAACAAACAAACAAATAAGCAACAGTCAGCTAAACATTTATAATAAATAAATAAATACATAATAGTCGACAAAACCATTTATCATAAATAAAATAAATGAATGAATAAACAAATAAATAAATATTAGTCAAGTAAACCATTTATCATAAATAAACAAACAAATAAACAATAGTCAGCTAAACACTTATAATAATAAATAAATAAACAACAAAACCATTTATCATAAATAAATAAATTAAATAAATAAATAAAAAACAAATAATCGTCGAATAAACCATTTATCATAAATAAATACACATAAATAATTGTTGAATAAACCATTTATCATAAATAAAGAAACAAATAAACAATAGTCAGCTAAACATTTATAATAAATAATTAATAGTCGACTAAACCATTTATCGTAAATAAACAAAAATAAAAAATACAAATAAATGAAAAATAGACAGCAAAACCATTTATCATAAACAAGCAAACAAATAAACAATAGTCAGCTAAACATTTATAATAAATAAACAACAAAACCATTTGTAATATAATATAATAATAATAAATAAATAAATAAACAAGTAAACAAACAAATAATTGCTGACTAAACCATTTATCGTAAATAAACAAAAAATAGACAGCAAAACCATTTATCATAAATAAACAAACGAATAAACAATAGTCAGCTAACCATTTATAATAAACAAATAACCAAATAATTGACGACTAAACAATTTATCATAAACAAACAAACAAATAAACAATAGTCAGCTGAACATTTATATAATAAATAAATAAAGCGTGAAGTATCACCTAAAGCATTTGTCCTCCACACAGCTCCAGAGAAGGCTGTGCTTCAGCAGAGGTATAGGAACACATCTCCTCTATCTCATCTGAAGCTGAACCTGCAGCACCTGCCTCTCACACAGCAGCTGTTTCAGCACATGCAGCGCGAGTCTGTAACATCCACAGCCCTTTCAGTCCATTCCCCTCACAGCATGTGATCGGCTGTGAGAAAGAGACTATTGTGTCTCATCACATCAGAGCTCTCTCTGCCTTCATGTGACGCCCTCTGACCTGCAGCGTCCACTTCAGGACCGTCTGTTTCCATAGGGACATTAAAACCACTTCTTCTGAAATGAGTCTGGCTTGAGTGCTGATGAGAAGTGGAGCGCAAGTAGATGTATGTTTGATTATTGAGAAGCTCTCATGTGACCGAGATTTAAATTCAAAGCCACAGGCTGTTGTCCATTTCAGCCTTCAGAAAAACAAACCTGAATGTGATGTGTTCAGTCATGATACATCAATTAGTGGTCATTGCTTCACTATTTCTGCCATATGAGGGGCTTAAATGCTTAACCTCCCAGCGTTTGTGCTTCAGACACCATTCCTTTATCTCGTCATAAAGATGTCTAGATATTTTTACTGGAAAACACAATATTACAAGATATATTACCTTAGATATAGCAAACTAACTGAATAACTAACTAAGTAAATATGGCAATGAAATAATACTACAAGATATAATATCTTAGAGATATAGCTAAGTCACAACTAACTAACTAACTAACTAACTAACTAACTAACTAACTAACTAACTAACTAACTAACTAACTAACTAACAAACAAACGAACAAATAAACAAACAAACAAACAAACTAACTAACTAACTAACTAACAAACTAACTAACTAACCAATGACTGACTAAATATGCCAATGAAATAATAATATTACAAGATATAATATCTTACAGATATAGCTAACTCACAACTAACTAACAAAATAACTAACTAACTAACCAATGACTGACTAAATATGCCAATTAAATAATACTAATGTTACGAGATTTAATATCTTACAGATATAGCTAACTCACAACTTACGAACTAACAAACTAAAAAACTAACTAACTAACTAACTAACTAACTAACTAACTAACTAACTAACTAACTAACCAATAACTGACTAAATATGCCAATGAAATGATAATAATACAAGATATAATATCTTACAGATATAGCTAACTCACAACTAACGAACGAACTAACGAACGAACTAACGAACGAACTAACTAACCAATGACTGATTAAATATCCCAATGAAATAATAATCATATTACAAGATATAATATCTTACAGATATGGCTAACTCACAACTAACTAACTAACTAACTAACTAACTAACTAACTAACTAACTAACTAACTAACTAACTAACTAACTAACTAACTAACTAACTAACTAACTAACGAACTAACTAATTAAATAACTAACTAACTAACTAACTAACTATCCAACGACTGACTAAATATGCCAATGAAATAATAATAATATTACAAGATATAATATCTTACAGATATAGCTAACTTACAACTAACTAACCAATGACTGACTAAATATGCTAATGAAATAATCATAATCTTACAAGATATAATATCTTATAGATATAGCTAACTCACAACTAACGAACTAACAAACTAACCAACGAACTAACTAACTAACTAACTAACTAACTAACTAACTAACTAACTAACTAACTAACTAACTAACTAACCAACCAACCAACCAACCAACCAACCAACCAACCAACCAACCAACCAACCAACCAACCAACCAACCAACCAACCAACCAACCAACCAACCAACCAACCAACCAACCAACCAACCAACTAACTAACTAACTAACTAATGACTGACTAAATATGCCAATGAAATAATAATAATATTACAAGATATAATATCTTACAGATATAGCTAACTCACAACTAACTAACCAATGACTGACTAAATATGCTAATGAAATAATCATAATGTTACAAGATATAATATCTTATAGATATAGCTAACTCACAACTAACAAACTAACTAACAAACTAACCAACGACTGACTAAATATGCCAATTAAATAATAATAATATTACAAGGTATAATATCTTACAGATATAGCTAACTCACAACTAACAAACTAACAAACAAACTAACTAACTAACTAACCAACTAACTAACTAACTAACTAACTAACTAACTAACTAACTAACTAACTAACTAACTAACTAACTAACCAACTAACTAACTAACTAACTAACCAACTAACTAACTAATGACTGACTAAATATGCCACTGAAATAATAATAATATTACAAGATATAATATCTTACAGATATAGCTAACTCACAACTAACTAACCAATGACTGACTAAATATGCTAATGAAATAATCATAATGTTACAAGATATAATATCTTATAGATATAGCTAACTCACAACTAACAAACTAACTAACAAACTAACCAACGACTGACTAAATATGCCAATTAAATAATAATAATATTACAAGGTATAATATCTTACAGATATAGCTAACTCACAACTAACAAACTAACAAACAAACAAACTAACTAACTAACAAACTAACTAACTAACCAATGACTGACTAAATATGCCAATGAAATAATACTAATGTTTCAAGATTTAATATCTTAAATAATATAGCTAACTCACAACTAACGAACTAACAAACTAACTAACAAACAAACAAACAAACAAACAAACAAACTAACTAACTAACTAACTAACTAACTTATGACTGACTAAATATGCCAATGAAATAATAATAATATTACAAGATATAATATCTTACAGATATAGCTAACTTACAACTAACTAACCAATGACTGACTAAATATGCTAATGAAATAATCATAATGTTACAAGATATAATATCTTATAGATATAGCTAACTCACAACTAACAAACTAACTAACAAACTAACCAACGACTGACTAAATATGCCAATTAAATAATAATATTACAAGATATAATATCTTACAGATATAGCTAACTTACAACTAACTAACCAATGACTGACTAAATATGCTAATGAAATAATCATAATGTTACAAGATATAATATCTTATAGATATAGCTAACTCACAACTAACAAACTAACTAACAAACTAACCAACGACTGACTAAATATGCCAATTAAATAATAATATTACAAGATATAATATCTTACAGATATAGCTAACTCACAACTAACAAACTAACAAACAAACTAACTAACTAACTAACAAACTAACTAACCAATGACTGACTAAATATGCCAATTAAATAATACAAATGTTACAAGATTTAATATCTTACAGATATAGCTAACTCACAACTTACAAACTAACAAACTAACTAACCAATAACTGACTAAATATGCCAATGAAATAATAATAATACCACAAGATATAATATCTTACAGATATAGCTAACTCACAACTAACGAACAAACTAACTAACTAAATAACTAACTAACTAACTAACTAACCAATGACTGACTAAATATGCCAATGAAATGATAATAATACAAGATATAATATCTTACAGATATAGCTAACTCACAACTAACTAACTAACTCACAACTAACTTACTAACTAACTAACTAACTAACTAACTAACTAACTAACTAACTAACTAACTAACTAACTAATGACTGATTAAATATCCCAATGAAATACTAATAATATTACAAGATATAATATATTACAGATATAGCTATCTCACAACTAACTAACTAACTAACTAACTAACTAACTAACTAACTAACTAACTAACTAACTAACTAACTAACTAACTAACTAACTAACTAACTATCTATCTATCTATCTATCTAACTAACTAACTAACTAACGAACTAACTAACTAACCAATGACTGACTAAATATGCCAATGAAATAATAATAATATTATAAGATATAATATCTTACAGATATAGCTAACTCACAACTAACAAACTAACTAACTAACTAAGTAACTAACAAACTAACAAACTAACTAAGTAGATATGCTAATTAAATAATATTACAAGATATAATATCTTACAGATATAGCTAACTCACAACTAACTAACAAACTAACTAAGTAACTAACAAACTAACAAACTAACTAAGTAAATATGCTAATTAAATAATATTACAAGATATAATATCTTACAGATATAGCTAACTCACAACTAACTACCTTAAAACTAACTAACTAACTAACTAACTAACTAACTAACTAACTAACTAACCAACGACTGATTAAATATGCCAATGAAATAAAAATAATATTACAAGATATAATATCTTACAGATATAGCTAACTCACAACTAACAAACTAACTAACTAAGTAAGTAACTAAGTAAGTAAGTAACTAACTAAGTAAATATGCTAATTAAATAATATTACAAGATATAATATCTTACAGATATAGCTAATCACAACTAACTACCTTCAAACTAACTAACTAACTAACTAACTAACTAACTAACTTACTAACTTACTAACTAACTAACGACTGACTAAATATGCCAGTGAAATAATGATAATATTACGAGATATAATATCTTACAGATGTAGCTAACTCACAACTAACAAACTAACTAACTAAGTAAGTAACTAAGTAAGTAAGTAACTAACTAAGTAAATATGCTAATTAAATAATATTACAAGATATAATATCTTACAGATATAGCTAATCACAACTAACTACCTTCAAACTAACTAACTAACTAACTAACTAACTAACTAACTAACTAACTTACTAACTAACTAACGACTGACTAAATATGCCAGTGAAATAATGATAATATTACGAGATATAATATCTTACAGATGTAGCTAACTCACAACTAACTAACTAACTAACTAACTAACTAACTAACTAACTAACTAACTAACTAACTAACCAACGACTGATTAAATATGCCAGTGAAATAATGATAATATTACGAGATATAATATCTTACAGATGTAGCTAACTCACAACTAACTAACTAACTAACTAACTAACTAACTAACTAACTAACTAACTAACTAACTAACCAACGACTGATTAAATATGCCAGTGAAATAATGATAATATTACGAGATATAATATCTTACAGATGTAGCTAACTCACAACTAACTAACTAACTAACTAACTAACTAACTAACTAACTAACTAACTAACTAACTAACCAACGACTGATTAAATATGCCAATGAAATAAAAATAATATTACAAGATATATCTTACAGATATAGCTAACTCACAACTAACAAACTAACAAACTAACTAACTAAGTAATTAACAAACTAACGAACTAACAAACTAACAAACTAACTAAGTAAATATGCTAATTAAATAATATTACAAGATATAATATCTTACAGATATAGCTATCACACCAGATAACACGTCACAGCGTCACTGTGGCATCGTGAACGCGGATTCAAACACAACCGGAAGAGAAGACAATGCTTAATAAAGTCTTAGTTTTTGTTATTTTTGGACCAAAATGTATTGTCGATGCTTCAAAAGAGTCTAACTAACCAAATGATGTCACATATGGACAACTTGGATGATGTTTTCATTACCTTTCTGGACGTGGACAGCAAAGTGTTCATACACTTACATTCAAAGGACTGAAAGCCCTCGGACTAAATCTAAAATATCTTAAACTGTGTTCCGAGGATGAACTGAGGTCTTACAGGTGTGGAACAACATTGAGGTGAGTCATTAATGGAAGAAATTTCATTTTTGGGTGAACTAACCCTTTAAGTTTATTTTTCTGAGCCCATGCAAAAATACTAAGAAAGAAACTCATTGTTTCTAGTGTATTTAGTGATCAGATGCAGGATTTTTGCCTGGCTGATGATGAAATGAATATGACAGAGCTTTATCTCAGAGCAGATGCTCCAGATGTGAATGAGGAATGAGATACTCACAGGTTAATGAGATGGTGCAGGTCACACAGCAGCTTCTGCTCCCAGGACACAGTGCTGAATTTCTCCCGCACCGCTCGGCAAAACGTGTCAAACTGCAGGCTTTTTAAGGAAAAGATGTATTCTCCTAGAAAGAGACAAGTCATGAGGGAGTCCCTGAAGCCTCCGAGACAAAGAACTGATTAAGACCATTCAAACAAAGGCCAAATCTGTCAAAATATGTGGCCTGCTCTTTCATAAACACAACTCAGAGGAATACTGATGAAGTGCCTCAGTTTATTTCTTTAAGAGTGAGACTTAATTCATGGAAAAAACTGAACATGTATGACATAAATAATAGAAGTAAAGGATGAAGAGGGGTGATTTTAAACACAGGCAAGTGTAGTATGTTAATCTGAAAAACATATAATAGTAATCAACTGTAAAATAAAAAGTGTAATAAAATAATTAAACAAAATAAAACTTTTAAAAAAGTTTTTTTTAAATAACAAAATGTAATTAAAAAAACTTAAATTAAAATGACACAAAAGTAGTCAAAAGTAAAAAATGTTTAAAAATATAATAATTCAAACAATACAAAAAAATTGTAAAAAACACAAAAATAATAAAATTAAATGTAAAATTAATAAAATATAGAGAAAATACTAAAGTATTAAAATGTAAAACGTACAAAATTAATAAAATAAAATAAAATGTAAGAACAAAATAATTGTAAAAAAACTAAAAAATTCTCAATTGAAATGTAAAATTGATAAAAATGTATAAATGAATACAAAATAAATTTAAATAATACAAAAGTAGCAATATGTAAAAAATATGCCAAAATAATACAAATAAATGTAAAAATTTAAATAATTAAGACAATACTAAAAAATAATAATAATTGTAAAAAAACATAAAAATAATAAAATAAAATGTCAAATTAATAAAATGTGAAAAATGATAAAGTAAATTTAAATAATAAAAAAACAGTCAAATGTAAAAAAAATAAAATAAATTAAATGTACAAATAAAACAAAATAATTTAAAAAAATAAATAAAACAATAAAAATAATACTAATAATAATTATAAATTGTAAAACATAATAATAACAATAAAATATATAAATAATAAAAACAAAACAAAATAAAAATTAAATTAACACATTTAAATTATAATAAATTGTAAAAAAAAACTGTAATAATACTACATCGAATAATAATAATAATAAAATAATGCAAATAAAAAATAAAACATAACTTTAAAAAGTTCAAAATGTATTTAAAAAAACGTTTAAAAGGATGTAAATATCAAACGGTTACCCATCGGCAGATCTCCATTCTCCAGGTAGTCGTGGGACGCGAGCTCTTCTCTGAGCAGGTCAGTGATTCGCTGAAGGCGCAGGCGTCTCTGGCTCCGGCTGGGATCCGGACAGTGAGGAGCAGACCCTGAAGAGTCTGTATCTCTACAGCAAACACAGCCTCTCTCATTCCTCAAAGCGTCTGCGGATCCTCCAGAAGATACAGGTGTGGGTAGATTCATGTTTAGTGCTTCTGCACTGAAGTGATCCACGCCTGTGATTGGCTGGAGCACGGCGATCTGAACAGGAAGTAGGGTCAAACGTCCTGTCTGTGGGTCTTGCTGTAGCAGGAAGTTGTTACAAATCCCATTATCACATGGTAGGGCGGGGCGATGTGGCTGTTTGTCCGTTTCTTCATTGGATATGTGGGGAACAAGAGTCCTACAGCTGGATGAGGATGAACAACCGGCCACAGAGGAAACTCCCCCAATCCCATCAGCCCCGGGGTCGCTCTCTTCCTGCTCTTCTGGCTCTAGCGGGATGGTTTCATCGCAAGAGACAATCCTAAAAGACAAAGCAGAGCATTAGAGGTTAAAGCGGAGAGAAGATCGGCCCCTGGAGGATGAGGAGACGTACAGCTCAGACTGAGGGCGAGGCGGGGTGATCTGGGTCAGGACGATCGGGCTGAAGTGTGTGGCAGGAGAGGTGAAGGCCTCGGGAAGACGGATGGTGCTGGAGGACACTGGGTAATGATGAGGAACAGGACCAATCACAGGGGCCAACCGGCCCTCGCAGGCCAATGGGACAAAACCTGGGAGAACAACACACAGACCTGCAGATTAAAGGGTTAGTTCAACCAAAAATGTAAATTCTGTCATTAATTCCTCCCCCTCATGTGGTTGGACACCCGTCAGACCTCCGTTCATCTTCAGACACAAATGAAGATATTTTAGTGTAAAGCTGATGCTGAGAAAGGCTTCAGATAGGCCTCCATTGGCATTCAGTACATTCACACTCACAAGACCCAGAAAAGGCACTTAAAACGTCGTTACAAAGTCCATCTCACCACAGTGACTCTACAATAATCTTACGATGCGACGACAATAGTTTTTGTGCGCAAAAAAAAATCAAAATAACGCCTTTATCCAGCTTGTTCTTGTCTTCCGTGTGTGTCTCCACGACGCATGCGTGAGAATATGACGCAGATCCGGCGTTCGGGAATCCATGAAATGCTCACTTTAGCCCCATTTTGAGAACTACGCCGAGACCTAAAGCACGATCAATGTAGAATTCAGCAGCTGAGATACGCGCGTCTTCCTCTGCTTGTAAACAAATCTCTTCTGGGTCATGTGTCCGAACGCCGGATCTGCTCATATTCTCGCGCATGCGTCGTGGAGGCACACACGGAAGACAAGAACAAGCTGGATAAAGGCGTTATTTTGATTTTTTTTGCGCACTAAAACTACTGTCGTCGCATTGTAAGATTATTGTAGAGTCACTGTGGTGAGATGGACTTTGTAACAACGTTTTTAGTGCCTTTTATGGGTCTTGTGAGTGTAAATGTACTGAATGCCAATGGAGGCCTATCTGAAGCCTTTCTCAGCATCAGCTTTACACTAAAATATCTTCATTTGTGTCTGAAGATGAACGGAGGTCTGACGGGTGTCCAACCACATGAGGGTGAGGAATTAATGACAGAATTTACATTTTTGGGTGAACTAACCCTTTAACAACACACAGATGCAAAGCGCTCGTGTTCAGCACACACACACACACACACACCTGCTATTACAAACAGGGTGATCACATGACAACATGAGCGGGTCACATTTCACCCCAAAATACCATAAGAGTTCCTACATATTCCTATTTTAGGACCATTAATGCATTAATAGCAAAAGCACATTTCCCCTCATGTTCTCATTAATGTAATGCATCCACTTTACTTTTGAGATTCTTGATGATTTGCATATTCTCATTATATGTAAATATGTAAAAAAAATATATAAAAAAAAAAAACATAAAACGAAATGTTAATGAAAATTGTGCATAAAATTGTATAAAATGTAAAAAATAAAATTAATAAATAAATAAATAAAACAATACTAAAAATAATAATAACTTGTAAAAGAAAAATTTACAAATAAAATAAAATGTTGACAAATGAAAAAAATAATTCAAATAACAGTAAAATGAAAAAATAATACGAAATAAAATGTAAAAAAATTAAAAGAATAATCAAATAAATAAAAAAAAATACAAAAATAGGCAAACCTAAAAAAAATTCAGAAAATAACAAAATATAAAAAATAAAATAATTAAAACAATAATAGAAATAATAATACATTGTAAAAAAACATTATACAATCAAATGTAATATCAATAAAACAAAATTACATGTAAAAAAATTAAAAAATGATTGTAGAAAATTGTAAAATTAAAACAAATCTAGTAATATGATAATAAAAAAATTGTAAAACAAACTTAATAATAATACTAAAATATATAAATAAAACAAAACAAAATAAAAATTTAAAAATCCTAAAATTGTAATACATTTTAAAACAAATGTAATAATAATAATAATAATAAATTATATGAAAAATAAAACAAAACAAAATTAAATAAAAATAACAATATAATGTATATATACAGTTATGGTGAAAACTTTACATTCACCTTGCAAAATGTTACTTATTTTAAGAGGGATCATAAAAAATAAGTCATGTGACACTGAAGACTGGAGTAATGATGATAAATTCAGCTTTGATCACAGGAATAAATAATATTTTACTATATATTCACATGGAAAATGGGCATTTTAAATTGTAATAATATTTCAACATTTCTACTGTATTTTTGATCAAATAATTCAGCTTTAATCACAGGAATAAATTACACTTTACTATATATTCACATAAAAACAGCTGTTTTACAATGGAATAATATGTCAATTTTTACTGTATTTTTGATCATATAAATTCAGTGTTGATCACAGAAATAAATTATATTTTACTATATATATATATACATTCACATAAAAATGGGTATTTGAAATTGCAATAATATTTTACAATTGTTACTGTTTTTTGATCAAATAAATTAAGCTTTGCTCTCAGCAATAAATTACACTTTACTATATATTCACATAGAAACGGCTGTTTTACACTGGAATAATATTTCAAAATTTTTACTGTATTTTTGATCATATGAATTCAGCGTTGATCACATAAATAAATTATATTTTACTATATATTCACATAGAGAACAGATGATCTACACTGGAATAATATTTCAAGATTTTTACTGTATTTTTAATCATATGAATTCAGCGTTGATCATAGAAATAAATATATATGGGTATTTGAAAGTGTAATAATATTTCAAAAATTTTACTGTTTTTTGCCAAACTTCTGAATAGTAGGCTACTGCATATAAAACTTTATTTTTTCCAAATTACATTAACATGATATTCTTTTCACATTACATTACAAAGAATGCGTGGGTAAATGTGCTTAACTGTTATGAAGATAATAGGCTTTCTTCACGAGCAGTAGAATTTTAGGGTGAAATATGAGCTGAAAATATTCTTGAGAGGTTTTGTGAGAGTTGAATCTATTTAAAGTGCAGATGGACAGAATGACTCGCACCTGTCTTAACTTCTCCCAAGTGTGGGTCAGATGGGCTCTCAGCACACTCAGGAGAAGACGGTTCCTCTGTACCTCTATTCCCATCGAATGCCTTCAATGAAAAACCGTTCTTGTTATGAGAAACTTGCTGAAGTTCATGCATTAAGACAGGAAAGAGTTACAGAAGAGCTGGTCTGTTTATGAGAGTAGCTGGGATTTACTCTTCATTTGTTTCTAGTTTTAGTTTGTCCAACGAATTTAAGGAGAAACATCTGTGGGAAAGTTGATCCTTAAACCGAGTCTCCTGAGATATGAAAGACCAACCTCTGAGCAATGGCATTCCTCTGGGAAGAGTCGTGAAAAATCACTTCACTATCTGGAGACTGGAGTCAAAGAATGTGTGCAAACGGGACAGAAATGACTGGAAGGAGCGGACAGTGTGTCTGAAATCACTGACAGATTCGGACAGACAGTTGATCAGATATACAAGCTTGTTGACCCACAGAAAACAAAAGGTGTAATTGTGATATTTTATTTCACAATTCTGACTTTATTTCTCTCAATTCCGACTTTACATCTCACAATTCCGACTTTTTTTTCACTCAATTCCGACTTTACATCTCGCAATTCCGACTTTTTTTCACTCAATTCCGACTTTACATCTCGCAATTCCGACTTTTTTTCACTCAATTCCGACTTTACATCTCACAATTCCGACTTTACATCTCTCAATTGCACCTTTATTTCTCTCAATTCCGACTTTTTTTCACTCAATTCCGACTTAATTTATCTCAATTATGACTTTATTTTTTCGCAATTACGACTTTATTTCTCTCAATTCCAACTTTACATCTCACAATTCTGACTTTATCACAATTCTGACTTTATTTCTCTCAATTCCAACTTTATATCTTGCAATTCCGACATTACATTTCACAATTCTGACTTTATTTCTCTCGCAATTCCGACTTTATTTCTCTCAATTCCGACTCTACATCACGCAATTCTGACTTTACATCTCGCAATTCCGACTTTACATCTCTCAAAAACGACTTTATATCTCGCAATTACGATTTTATATCTCTCGCAATTCCGACTTTATTTCTCTCAATTCCGACTTTATTTGTCTCAATTATGACTTTATTTTTTTGCAATTCCAACATTATTTCTCTCAATTCCGACTTTACATCTCACAATTCCGATTTTATTTCTCTCAATTCTGACTTTACATCTCGTAATTCCGACTTTATTTCTCTCAATTCCAACTTAACATCTCGCAAATCCAACTTTATCTCGCAATTCCGACTTTATTTCTCTCAATTATTACTTTATTTTTGTGCAATTGCGACTTTCTCTCTCGCAATTCCGACTTTATTTCTCTCAATTATTACTTTATTTTTGTGCAATTACGACTTTATATCTCGGAATTCCGACTTTATTTTTCCGCAATTCCGACTTTCTCTCTCGCAATTGCATTTGATCCTCAGAGAGAGAAAAATCATACTTGTGAGATAAAAAGTTCCAATCACCTTCCATGTTGAAAACAAGTTTCTATAGTGAAACGCACAGAGAACAGAGACTTTATAAACTGAAAAGAGAAGATCACAGGACGGATCCCCTCCTGCCTCAGTGTGACCCTTCACCTGGTGAACTCTGCTATCAGTGTGACCCTTCACCTGGTGAACTCTGCTATCAGTGTGACCCTTCACCTGGTGAACTCTGCTATCAGTGTGACCCTTCACCTGGTGAACTCTGCTATCAGTGTGACCCTTCACCTGGTGAACTCTGCTATCAGTGTGACCCTTCACCTGGTGAACTCTGCTATCAGTGTGACCCTTCACCTGGTGAACTCTGCTATCAGTGTGACCCTTCACCTGGTGAACTCTGCTATCAGTGTGACCCTTCACCTGGTGAACTCTGCTATCAGTGTGACCCTTCACCTGGTGAACTCGGCCGATGAGCTGCGTCCACACACTCTCTGCATCAGTTCCCTGCCGGTAGAGATAGTCACGGCAACACTGAAATATAATAGCATAAACCATATTACTATACGCAACAGCCTGAGAGAAAACAGTGTGTGTGTGTGGATGAAGACAAACACAAGAAATGCATTAATTGCATAAAAAAAATCAAGCCAATTGCACGTCCATTAAAGGGATAGTTCACGCAAAAATGAAAATTAGCCCATGATTTACTCTCCCTCAAGTCATCCTAAGTGTAATTCTGTTTTTAGGACTAGGTGAAACAATCCCGTTTAAACAACAATCCTGAGATATCAGTGGTGCCAATCTATAGGGATGGTTTTGACGCTGTTCCGGTGGCAGGTCTAATTGAGTGGACGGGGGGGTTGCCAGCATCATTGGGGTCATCAGGTGGGCACCCTCTTTCACTGGTGTTTCGATGATAGGCCCACGACACCTCCAGAGGGCTCATCGGCAACATCTGGCGTCCCAGGTGTGCCCCCCTCTGCTTTCAACCCTTACTTGCTGCAGGTGTTGGTGGCAGTCCAGGTAGTGTCTCGCCTCTTTATCCACAGCCATCGACTTGCTTCTTCTGCTGCACCTGAGAGGGCTTTGATGGTTTGGCGTAGGGTTTGGCCTTGGATTCCCAAATCCTTGAGCAGCCTGATGGTTGACTTGCCAATGAAGCCTCTGCAGCCGACTTCCACTGGACAAACCTTGGCTTTCCATCCGCGTTGTTCAGCATCAGCTGCCAGCTCCGCGTACTTAAGGCTCTTGCGTTCAAATGCCTCCTCCACAGCAGCCTCCCAGGGAACAGTAAGCTCTATGATGTATACGGTGTGTAGTGAGGAGGACCAGAGCACAAGGTCTGGTCTGAGATTTGTTGTGGCTATCTCAGAAGGAAAGCAGAGCCTTTGGTTCAGATCTGCAGCCAACTTCCAGTCGCGAGCCCCACTGAGCTGGCCACTGTCCGATGTTGTATCGACTTTGATTGGCTTTGCACCTTCTCGGACAAACTTCCTTGCGGAAATAGGATGGAGTGATGGAGAAGGCAGGGCATTGATCTTTACCCGTCTGGTATCCAAAGCAGCTGCTAGGCTCTTCAGGACGTGGTTGTGCCGCCAGGTGTAACGGCCTTGTGACAGACTTGTCTTGCAGCCAACCAGAATGTGTTTAAGGTTTGCGGGAGATGGACAGAGGGGGCACGTGGGGTCTTCTCCGTACCATTGGTTGAGGTTAGAGGGGGAAGGTAGGACGTCATACGTGGCACGTAAAATGAAGCTGATGTGAAATGCTTCCATGCCCATCAGCTCCCTCCAAGAAAACTTTCTCCTCTCAACTCCCTCCCATCTCACCCACTGTCCTTGCTTGGCTTGTGAGACAGCCTTTGCATACCTTGTTGCCCGCTCGTGCTGACGCACCTCCTCGACGATCAGCTGTCGGCGCTGAGCTGGGGCTGCCCTATGCCATGATGGTCTGCTCTCCCCAAGGCCGAGACCTCCTCTCCCCTGCTGTACAAGGCCGATGATGTCTCTGTGTCTGAGGTCTGACTTTGCCTGCTGTGTAGCTTCAGCTGGGGTCCATTTCCTTCCGGTCTCCAGGGTAGGAGCTACTTGGGCAACGCATGGGTCACGGGACTCTGTTAGTGTCATTTCCAGTCTAACTTCAGAGCACTTAAACTCCTCTGTAAGGCTGGAAACAGGAAGCTCCAGAATGCCTCTCCCGTACAGTCCAATGCTGCTAAAACATTTGGGGAGTCCCAACCACTTCCTGGCAAATGAGCTGACCAACCTCTCCAGTTTCTCTACCTTTGAGATTGGGTCCTCATAGATGGTAAGAGGCCACATCAGCCTGGGTAATAGCCCAAACTGAAGGCACCACAGCTTCAGCCTGCCAGGGAGCATGGTCTTATGGATACTCTCAAGGCCACATATGGTGTCCTGCCTGAGCTGGTCTACTTGCTCTTTGTCCTTGAGAGTGGCATGGTACCAACGTCCAAGACTCTTGACTGGCTTCTCTGACACTGTTGGTATAGACTCCCCACCCACGTAGAATCGTTGTTCCGTCAGCTTCCCTTTGACGACTGAAATGCTCCTGGACTTGCTCGGCTTTATTTCCATCCGGGCCCACTGGATGTTCTCTTGCAGCTTGTTCAGCAGCCGCCTGGCACACGCTTTGGTTGTGGTGAGGATAGTCATATCATCCATGAAGGCCCTGATGGGAGGAAGATGAAGACCAGGTTTGAGCCTCTGCCCTCCCACTACCCATCGAGAGGCCCAGATGATGACCTCCATAGCCATTGTGAAAGCTAGAGGTGAGATGGTACATCCTGCCATTATTCCTATTTCTAGTCGTTGCCACGCTGTGGTATACCCGTCAGTTGTCAGGCATAGCTGTAGGTCTTGAAAATAGGATTTGACGAGGCAGGTGATTGGTTCTGGGACGCTGAAATAGTCAAAAGCCATCCAGAGGAGATTGTGTGGAACTGACCCAAAGGCATTTGCGAGGTCCAGGAACACTACATGGAGATCTCTTCCATTCTTTTTGACGGCTTGGATTTGATTCCAAATCATGCTGGTGTGTTCCAAACACCCAGAGAAGCCTGGAATCCCTGCTTTCTGCACCGAGGTATCAATGTAGTGGTTCTTTTCCAGGTAGACCGCCAGCCTGTGGGCCACTATACTGTAAAAGATTTTACCTTCTACGTTCAGGAGGCTGATTTGGCGAAACTGGCTGATGTCCACTCTCCCTCAAGTCATCCTAAGTGTATATGACATTCTTCTTTCATACGAATAAAATCTGAGTTATATTACAAAAGTCCAGGCTAATCCAAGCATTAGAATTGGATTCATAGTTGCTCTTTTTTTGAAGTCCATAAATAGTGCATCTATCCGTCAAATAACTGCTCCACGCGGCTCTGGGGTGTTAATAAAGGCCTTCTGAAGCGAATCGACGCGTTTGTGTAAGAAAAATATCCATATTTAAAACTTTATCAAGTAAACTTTCGGCCGACCGCCTTCTGTGGAAAAG
Organism: Gobio gobio; assembly: GCF_949357685.1. Taxonomy (NCBI): domain Eukaryota; kingdom Metazoa; phylum Chordata; class Actinopteri; order Cypriniformes; family Gobionidae; genus Gobio; species Gobio gobio. The sequence continues at coordinate 48,726,043 of NC_137111.1, forward strand.
TGTTGAATGTTGAAAGTGAAACTCACGATGCGTTCGTGACATCATGACGAGCCGACCTGAGCGTTAGTCTTTCCATCGGCAGGCGAACTTTCAACACTTTCTCCATATATTGAACACTGAAGGCGGTCGGTCGAAACTTTACTTGATGAAGTTTTAAATATGAATATTTTTCTTACACAAACGCATTGATTTGCTTCAGAAGGCCTTTATTAACACCCCAGAGCCGCGTGGAGCAGTTATATGACGGACAGATGCACTTTTTATGGACTTCAAAAACAGAGCAACTATGAATCCAATTCTAATGCTTGGATTAGCCTGGACCTTTGTAATATAACTCAGATTTTATTCGTCTGAAAGAAGAATGTCATCCACACCTCGGATGACTTGAGGGTGAGTAAAGGATGAGCTAATTTTCATTTTTGGGTGAACTATCCCTCTAGGATTCAATTACATTGTGAGAGTATTTTCAGGACAATCAGTGTTTATTTAATTTATATAACACTATATTGCCAAAAGTGTTGTGCCGCCAGCCTTCATATGCACATGAGCTTCCCGTTCTTAATCCGTAGGGTTTAATATGGAGTCGCAGCTCTAACACCTTCAGCTCTTCTTTCCTCAAGGTTTAGGAGTGTGTTTATGGGGATTCTTCATCTGTGATGTTGGACGAGAAGGCCTGGCTCTCAGTCTCCGCTCTAATTCATCCCAAAGCTGTTCTATCGGGTTGAGGTCAGGACTCGAGTTCCTCCACACCAAACTCCTCATCATGTCTTTATGGAGACGCTTTGTGCACTGGTCAGTCATGCTGGGACAGGAAGGGGCCGTCCCCAAACTGGTCCCACAAAGTTGGGAGCATGAAATTGTCCAAAATGTCTTGGTGAAGCATTAAGAGTTCCTTTCACTGGAACTAACTCCTGAAAAACAACCTCAACCCATAATCCCGCTCCACCAAACTTTACACTTGGCACAATGCAGTCAGGCAAGTCCCGTTCTCCTGGTGACCGCCAAACTCAGACTCGTCCATGGGATTGTCAGACAGAGAAGCGTGATTGGTCACTCAGAGAACACGTCTCCACTGCTCTAGAGTCCAGTGGCGGCGCGCTTTACCCCACTGCATCCCATGCTTTGCATTGCACTTGGTGATGTAAGGCTTGGATGAGCGGCTCGGCCATGGAAACCCATTCCCTGAAGCTCTAACACTGTTCTTGAGCTCATCTGAAGGCCACAGGAGTTTGGAGATCTGGAGCGACTTCTGTGACCCTCAGCATGCGCTGACCCCGCTCTGTGACCTCAGCATGCGCTGACCCCGCTCTGTGACCCTCAGCATGCGCTGACCCCGCTCTGTGACCTCAGCATGCGCTGACCCCGCTCTGTGACCCTCAGCATGCGCTGACCCCGCTCTGTGACCTCAGCATGCGCTGACCCCACTCTGTGACCCTCAGCATGTGCTGACCCCGCTCTGTGACCCTCAGCATGCGCTGACCCCGCTCTGTGACCCTCAGCATGCGCTGACCCCGCTCTGTGACCCTCAGCATGCGCTGACCCCGCTCTGTGACCCTCAGCATGTGCTGGCCCCGCTCTGTGACCCTCAGCATGTGCTGACCCCGCTCTGTGACCCTCAGCATGTGCTGACCCCGCTCTGTGACCCTCAGCATGCGCTGACCCCGCTTTGTGACCCTCAGCATGTGCTGACCCCGCTCTGTGACCCTCCGCATGTGCTGACCCCGCTCTGTGACCCTCAATATGTGCTGACCCCGCTCTGTGACCCTCCGCATGTGCTGACCCCGCTCTGTGACCCTCAGCATGTGCTGACCCCGCTCTGTGACCCTCCGCATGTGCTGACCCCGCTCTGTGACCCTCAGCATGCGCTTTTTTTAATCTCTCTCTCATGTGCAATAGACTTTTCTATAAATTTTTCTTTATAATAAATGTAATTCTCTTATATAATCTTATCCTACACTCTAAAAAATGCTGTGTTAAAAATAACCCAAGTTGGGTTGAAAACTGACTAACTCAGCGATTGGGTTGTTTTAACCCAGCGGTTAGGTTAAATGTTTGCTTAAAACAACCCAATTGCTATATTAAAACGACCCAATCGCTGAGTTAGTCCATTTTCAACCCAACTTGGGTTATTTTTAACTCAGCATTTTTCAGAATCTAGGTTTTGGAGTGAAATATGACTATATAATGAGTAAATAATGACCTTTTTGGCCGTTTCAATGGAAGGTCTTTCGATGGGAGTTCTCTTGGCCATCTCCAGCAGGAGTCTCTTGAGTTTCCTCGGCATGGCCAGCTTTTGATCGGGAGACAAATTAAACTTGGCTGAAGCCCAGAGGACGGCTGCCACCCCGTACACACACGCCTAGAGAACAGCGGAAACACACATCCGTTTAAATACACAACACTGTGTGTAACTACTAGAAAGTGGTTGCCATAGTGACAAACCTTTTCCGTCACAATTCCATGTTCTTGAAATTCAGGAGCCAGGAAAAATGCATCACAGGGGACTGAGGAGGACAGCCGGAACACAGATATCAATTATAATGACTGCATTTATGTGTGTGTGTGTGTGTGTGTGTGATGGGTAGGTTTAGGGGCAGGGGCAGTGTGTGTGTGTGTGTGTGTGTGTGTGTGTGTGTGTGTGTGTGTGTGTGTGTGTGTGTGTGTGTGTGATGGGTAGGTTTAGGGGCAGGGGAAGTGTGTGTGTGTGTGTGTGTGTGTGTGTGATGGGTAAGTTTAGGGGCAGTGTGTGTGTGTGTGTGTGTGTGTGTGTGTGTGTGTGTGTGTGTGTGTGTGTGTGTGTGTGTGTGTGTGTGTGTGATGGGTAGGTTTAGGGGCAGGGGCAGTGTGTGTGTGTGTGTGTGTGTGTGATGGGTAAGTTTAGGGGCAGTGTGTGTGTGTGTGTGTGTGTGTGTGTGTGTGTGATGGGTAAGTTTAGGGGCAGTGTGTGTGTGTGTGTGTGTGTGTGTGTGTGTGTGTGTGTGTGTGTGTGTGTGTGTGTGTGTGTGTGTGTGTGTGTGTGTGTGTGTGTGTGTGTGTGTGTGTGTGTGTGTGTGTGTGTGTGTGTGTGTGTGTGTGTGTGTGTGTGTGATGGGTAGGTTTAGGGGCAGGGGCAGTGTGTGTGTGTGTGTGTGTGTGTGTGTGTGTGATGGGTAGGTTTAGGGGCAGGGGCAGTGTGTGTGTGTGTGTGTGTGTTTGTGTGATGGGTAGGTTTAGGGGCAGGGGCAGTGTGTGTGTGTGTGTGTGATGGGTAGGTTTAGGGGCAGGGGCAGTGTGTGTGTGTGTGTGTGTGTGTGTGTGTGTGTGTGTGTGTGTGTGTGTGTGTGTGTGTGTGTGTGTGATGGGTAAGTTTAGGGGCAGTGTGTGTGTGTGTGTGTGTGTGTGTGTGTGATGGGTAGGTTTAGGGGCAGGGGCAGTGTGTGTGTGTGTGTGTGTGTGTGTGTGTGTGTGTGTGTGTGTGTGTGTGTGTGTGTGTGTGTGTGTGTGTGTGTGTGATGGGTAGGTTTAGGGGCAGTGTGAGTGTGTGTGTGTGTGTGTGTGTGTGTGTGTGTGTGATGGGTAGGTTTAGGGGCAGGGGCAGTGTGTGTGTGTGTGATGGGTAGGTTTAGGGGCAGTGTGAGTGTGTGTGTGTGTGTGTGTGATGGGTAGGTTTAGGGGCAGTGTGAGTGTGTGTGTGTGTGTGTGTGTGTGTGTGTGTGTGTGTGTGTGATGGGTAGGTTTAGGGGCAGGGGCAGTGTGTGTGTGTGTGATGGGTAGGTTTAGGGGCAGTGTGAGTGTGTGTGTGTGTGTGTGTGATGGGTAGGTTTAGGGGCAGGGGCAGTGTAGGGGGATAGAATATATAGTTTATACAGTATAAAAACCATGACGCCTATGGAGAGTCCCCATAAAACATGAAAACCCAACATGTGTGTGTGTGTGTGTGTGTGTGTGTGTGTGTGTGTGTGTGTGTGTGTGTGTGTGTGTGTGTGTGTGTGTGTGTGTGTGTGTGTGTGTGTGTGTGTGTGTGTGTGTGTGTGTGTGTGTGTGTGTGTGTGTGTGTGTGTGTGTGTGTGTGTGAAGCTGTCGTATTGACATTATGAGTTGGGATGGGATGTCGGAGCTCTCACCGGAGCTTCTGGGTCTCAGGAACAGCATCTCTCCTTCACAGCCCACAAACACAGAGTCCAGACACAGATAGTCTGATGGAACAAACACACACACCACAGATCACACCAGTCATTGCTTTAGCTCTTATTCGCTGGGATGGTTGGAGGAAATGTCTAACGATCAGTGTATCTGAATGTGGGTAATATTTCTTGCTTCAACATTCAAGATTTTAGGTTAAAATCTATATGAATGTCAAGTCAGACAAACACCTTTAAGCTAAAATGTTCCACCTGAGATTTTATTTGAATATTTTAATAATTTAACAACAAACAAACCATTAATAAACATATATTTGATACAATTTGTATTATTTATTATTGACTGATGTCACTTAATGGTCACATGACATGTAGGTAAACATAAAATGTTTTGCATAATGTTTTTAGTTATTAATTTTATTTATTATTCTCTGATATCAGTTAATGGTCACATATTTGTATTATTTAAAAAAAATTGTATTATTCTGTGATGTCACTTAATGGTCACATGACAAGCAGGTAAACAAAACAAATATTTTGCATTATTTTTTCAATTATTAATTATATTTTTTTGTTATTGATTATTGGTCACATATTTGGATTATTTTCTTTTTTATTATTATTTATAATTCTCTGATTTCAATTAATGACCACAAGACATGCAAGTAAATAAATAAAATATATATATATTTTAAATATTTTAAATGTATTATTCTCTGATGTCCATTAATGGTCACATGACATGCAGGTAAACAAAACGAATATTTTGCATAATTTTTTCAATTATTAATTATATTTTTTGTTATTGATTATTCACTGAAATCAGTTATTGGTCACATATTTGTATTATTTTTTTAATTCTTTTTTATTATTATTTATTATTCTCTGATTTCAATTAATGATCACATGACATGCAAGTAAATATATATATATATATATTTTAAATAATGAATTCATTTTTGCATTTATTATTTTTTGTTATTGATTATACTCTGAAATCAGTTAATGGTCACATATTTGTATTATTTAAAAAAAAATTATTATGTATTATTGTCTGACGCCACTTAATGGTCACATGACATGCAGGTAAACAAATAAAATATTTTGCATAATATTTTCAATTATTTATTATATATTTTTGTTAATGATTATTCTCTGATGTCACTTAATGGTCACATGCAGGTATTTTAATTATTATTAATAATATTTTTGGTTATTGATTATTCACTGAAATCAGATAATAATCAGTCACATATTTGTATTATTTTTAAAATTATTTAAAATTATTTTTTATTATTTTCTGATTTCAATTAATGATCACAAGACATGCAAGTAAAGAAATACATTTTATATATATTTTTTCTTTTTTCTTTATATTTTTTAAAATATTTAATTTATACTATTTGCAATATTCTTTTATTTTTGTATAAAGTGTTTTATTTTAATTGTTTAAAAATAATTTAAAAAATCATTCATGCTTTAACATTTAAGATTTCAGTTTAAAATGTATATGAATGTCAAGTCTATTTTATTAATATATTAATGAATAATATTGTATATTATTTTCACAGTGTTGAACGGAAGCTTGTTTCCACCACAGAATTAAAAATAAAAAGGTGATTGCAACATTTATCTCACAATTCTGACTTTATTTCTCACAAATCCAAGTTTATCGCTGATTTTCTCAGAAACTATTATCCAATATTATCCAAATTATGAGATATAAACTTATAATGATCTTTTTTATTCTGTTTTACTGGCGGAAACAAGCTTATAGTAAAGTGTATATTTTTGTGTGCTGTAAATGGTCACAATATTTTTTATTATCAAGTTTTTTATTCACACTTTAATCCTTCAATGTGACAAATTCATTTTTAAAACAAGTATCCAGACAAATATCAGGTCTCTGAAGTAAAATCAGCTCAAACACTGCATGCCTAATAATCCTGATTAAAGTATTAGAGATGAAAGGCATCATAACGTTGCATGAACACACAGGTTAATGATGTCCAGATGTTCTGACCTGGCAGGTGGATGTAGGTCTGCAATGTGGAGAGACAGATGTGGCATAAAGCCCAGAGCTCCTGCACTGAGAACGGCTGAGCGGAGAACGACAGCAGATCCCGCAGGGACATCCACTGGGAAAACACACACACACACACACACACAACACACTTCTGTTCCTGTATCACACACTCCCCCAGCTGACTAATCACTGTATGTGTTTGTGTTACAAGTTATGAAATGTTCTTAACATATGCAAATGAGGCATTATCTCATTAATTATGCACTAATCTGCAACGATAAAGCCATTTTGTTGACATATTAAAGTTAAAGGATTTTACAGAGGGGATCTGGGATTTCTCTCTTTATCAGAACATCAAGTTCAGCATGTTTTTATGAGTAAATATGAATCAGGTGAATGTCATATGAATAAACCTTCAGCATATATAGATGTGAATAAAACTGTAAGGTTTGGTGTGTGAAGCTGCTGAAGTGGAGATTTGTGACTCAAACTCACGGCCTTTAAAGAGATGCACTGGAATTGAAAGATAATAGTGTCTATAGTCTGAAAGAAGAAGTTATGAAAGCAAAACATTTTCCCACAATTCTGACTTTATTTCTTTGAAGTTTGGCTTTTTTTCTTGCAATTCGACTTTTTTTCTCACAATTTTAACTTTATTTTTTGCAATTGCGACTTTTTTCACAACTGTGAATTTATTTGTCCGAATTCTGACTTTATTTTGTCAATTCCGACTTTATTTGTCAAAATTCTGACTTTATTTTTACAATTCTGACTTTATTTTCCGCAATTCTTACTTTATTTTTTTCAATTCTGACTTTTTCCTCTCAATTCTGACTTTATTTCTTGGAATTATAAATTTTTTTAACAATTCCGACTCTATTTTTTGATATTCTGACTTTTTTTCTCACAATTCCGAATTTATTTCTCGCAATTCTAACTTTATTTTTTGCAATTACGACTTTTTCCACAATTGCGACTTTTTCCTCGCAATGCCGACTTTATTTGTCAAAATTCTGACATTATTTTTCTCACAATTCCAAATTTATTTCTCGCAAATCCAACTTTTTCCTCTCAATTAAGACTTTTTTCCCACAATTCTGACTTTATTTTTCTGACTTTATTTTTATAAGTTCCGACTATTTCATCTCAATTCCGACCTTTTTCCCACAATTCTGACTATTTTTCTGAATTATGACTTTATTTCTTGCAATTCCGATTTTCTCACAATTACGATTTTATTTCTCACAATTCTAACCAAATTTTTTTGCAATTATGACTTTTTCCTCAATTGCAACTTTTTTCCCGCAATTACGACTTTATTTGTCAAAAAATTTATTTTTTAAAATTCTGACTTTATTTCTCTAAATTATAACTTTCTTTCTCAGAATTTTGACTTTATTCCCACAATTCTGACTTTATTTCACGGAATTCCGACTTCATTTCTGGCAATTAAGACTTTTTTTCATTATTCCGATTTTATTTTTTTATATTCTGACTTTTTTTCCTCACAATTCCAAATTTATTTCTAAAAATTCGAACTTAATTTTTAGCAATTACAACTTTTTCCACAAATGCGACTTTATTTCTCGCAATTCCAACTTTTTCTCGCCAACTTTTTTCTTGAAATTCTGACTTCATTTCTCTGAATTTTGACTTTATTTCTTGCAATTTCGACTTTTTTTTTCATAATTCCGATTTTATTTTTTGATATTCTGACTATTTTTCTCACAATTACGACTTTATTTCTCGCAATTCTGACTTTATTTTTTTAAGTTCCGACTTTTTCCTCTCAATTCCGACTTTTTTCCCATAATTCTGACTTTATTTCTCTGAATTATGACTTTATTTCTTGCAATTCCGACTTTTTTCACAATTCCGATTTTATTTTTTGATATTCTGACGTTTTTTCTCACAATTACGACTTTTTTCCTCACAATTCCAAATTTATTTCTCACAATTCAAACTAAATTTTTTGCAATTACGACTTTTCCACAATTGCGACATTTTTCTCGCAATTACGACTTTATTTTTACGATTCTGAATTTAGTTCTTGCAATTACAACTTTTTTTTCACAATTCCGATTTTATTTTGTGATATTCTGACTTTTTTTCCCTCACAATTCCAAATGTATTTCTCGCAATTCTAACTTTATTTTTTGAAAATTACGACTTTTTCCACAATTACGACTTTATTTCTTGAAATTCTGACTTTATTTTTTCAATTCTGACTTTATTCCCACAATTCTGACTTTATTTCTCGCAATTCTGACTATATTTTTAGCAATTCCACTTTTCTGACTTTTTTTCTCGCAGTTCCATCTTTTTTCTCAAAATTTCTCGCAACTCTACGTTTTTTATTCTTGCAATTCCGAAGTTTTTTTCTCAGAATTGTACATTTGCGAAATGCTAACTTTTTTTTTAATCTTGCAAAATAGAAGTCATATCTGTGCCGTCCTATATCAACAAACCAACCTCATTCTGATATTCCTGGTTCAGGCTCAACACAGTTTTGCTGGCGTGTTTCGAGCAGCACAGATCTCCGTCCTCCGGGGCTGCCGGGGTCTGAGCCTCCACAGGGCCGCTCTCCTCCATCTCATGGGCATCCACAGACGGGACACATACCTCCTCTCCGCCCGGGTCTGGCCTCCTCGTGGCCGGTCTGGGTCTGGCCCGATGCAGTGTCCCGCTCCAGCCCTCGTCCTCCGTGATCTCGGAGAGGTCGGCCACCAGCATGCTGATGGGGGTGTGTGAGGGCGGGCTGAAGGCCGGAGGGTTGTTGGAGTCCGGGACGGAGCAGGAGCGGTTGAGGGCTCTCCTCTCCTGACTCCTCCTGTGCACCGGAGAACTGTTCTGAGACCTGCTGTCCGGCGAAGGCTCGTCTTCCCTGAGTCCAGACCAGGCCGATCCGTTACAGACCAGACCTCTGCGCTTCAGCAGCAGCTCCTCTCCGTCGCAGGAATCCGTGGAGTAGTTTCTGATCACGGTGCGATCGCCGCTGCGGTTCTCCATGGAGTTTGATCTCAAAGCTTTGTAATCCAGAACATGGAAATTGGGTCCATCTGTGAACAAACAGAAAGATCTGACCACGCAACACACCAGAGCAGCGATTCACACACTGTTTTGTTAGCCAAAATCCTAAAATATTTACTAGAAGTCCAGAAAAGAGATTTTATTTGAATATTTCAATAATTTAACAACAAACAATTCATATATTCACGGTTCTCTGATGTCAGTTAATGCTCAAAAATAATAATGAAAATAATAAAAATATTAATTAATAATAATAAAAATGCTGGAGCCGCTTACCTCCAGCCTTTGTGCTAAGATAGGCTAGATGGAGCCGATTACCTCCAGTCTTTGTGCTAAGCTAGGCTAGCTGGAGCCGTTTACCTCCAGTCTTTGTGCTAAGCTAGGCTAGCTGGAGCCGTTTACCTCCAGTCTTTGTGCTAAGCTAGGCTAGCTGGAGCCGTTTACCTCCAGTCTTTGTGCTAAGCTAGGCTAGTTGGAGCCATTTACCTCCAGTCTTTGTGCTAAGCTAGGCTAGCTGGAGCCATTTACCTCCAGTCTTTGTGCTAAGCTAGGCTAGCTGGATCCATTTACCTCCCGTCTTTGTGCTAAGCTAGGCTAGCTGGAGCCGTTTACCTCCAGTCTTTGTGCTAAGCTAGGCTAGCTGGAGCCGTTTACCTCCAGTCTTTGTGTTAACATAGGCTAGCTGGAGCCATTTACCTCCAGTCTTTGTGCTAAGCTAGGCTAGCTGGAGCCATTTACCTCCAGTCTTTGTGCTAAGCTAGGCTAGCTGGAGCCGTTCACCTCCAGTCTTTGTGCTAAGCTAGGCTAGTTGGAGCCATTTACCTCCAGTCTTTGTGCTAAGCTAGGCTAGCTGGAGCCATTTACCTCCAGTCTTTGTGCTAAGCTAGGCTAGCTGGAGCCGATTACCTCCAGTCTTTGTGCTAAGCTAGGCTAGCTGGAGCCGTTTACCTCCAGTCTTTGTGTTAACATAGGCTAGCTGGAGCCATTTACCTCCAGTCTTTGTGCTAAGCTAGGCTAGCTGGAGCCATTTACCTCCAGTCTTTGTGCTAAGCTAGGCTAGCTGGAGCCATTTACCTCCAGTCTTTGTGCTAAGCTAGGCAAGCTGGAGCCGTTTACCTCCAGTCTTTGTGCTAAGCTAGGCTAGCTGGAGCCATTTACCTCCAGTCTTTGTGCTAAACTAGGCTAGCTGGAGCCATTTACCTCCAGTCTTTGTGCTAAGCTAGGCTAGCTGGAGCCATTTACCTCCAGTCTTTGTGCTAAGCTAGGCTAGCTGGAGCCATTTACCTCCAGTCTTTGTGCTAGGTTAGCTTATATATATATAATTTATTATCATTTTATTATTATATGTCTATTATTGTCAGTTAATGGTCACATGACATGCAGCTAAACAAATAAAATATGAGTTTTTTTATTATTTATTATATTTTTGTTATTTTTGTTATTATTCTCTGATATCAGTTAATGGTCACATGACATGCAAGTAAATAAATAAAACATTTTTAACTTTAGTATATTTGTATTATTTATTATTTTTTAAGTGTTTTATTTTAATTGTATAAAACTGTTTATTTATTTTAGATTTACATTTTTAAATTTAATTATCAACCCATTGAGTTTTTTGTTGTTGTTGATAATATGATATAATATTTTTTTTTTAATGTATTTAATGTATTTTTTTAAGTTTATGTTGTTCGTTTATTCTTAGTTTGCTGCTATTGGGACATATTGACATTGCATTACGCTTTGTCTTTTTGAGGTTTGTTTAGTATCTTGTATGTTCTTTCAAGCATTAATATATACATATACATATATAAAAGTGTGTAATCAAACCTGTGAAGTTGGCGACGGACTCTATGGACAGAACTCTTCGGCCAATAGCAGAGAGTCTCCGGCAGACGGATGTGGGCGAGACGTCTCCGAGGACAGCCTCGGCCTGAGAGAGAACATCCTGTCAAAATAAGAGCTGATGTTATTCACACACATATCACTAAACAACCAGAGAAATCTGCCTCCTTCAGTCACATGACCACTAAACACTTCATCTCAGAGGTTCAGCTTCAGCTGGATATTTTATTATTCCTTGAAGGCTAGCTTTACTCTCAAAAAAAAGAGTACAAAATTGTACCTTTTAAGGCACAAGTGTCCATCACTGGGGTGAGACCCTTAAGGGTACGTTTTTGTACCTCTAAGTCGGGGTCGGCAAGTTCGGTCCTAGAGATCTGATGTCCTGCAGAGTTTAGCTCCAACCCTACTAAACCACCGCAGTATAAAACTCATGGCTCCCAGCATGCATTGCAGCATTAGGTACATCACCATTGTTGAGATTCATATGCTGATTCTTGATATCTGTGTGTGTCTAAACTTCTTTCTCCCTAGAATGTGTTTAAAAATCAGAATTCAGGATGTCTGATCTGTGGCAAGAAAGTATTGCTGGTGAGTATTATTTATTAGTGTTTTTAGTCAGTGATGAGTTCAGTCAAAGATTTTTCTTCATGGTCATTTTTGTTTATGGCTTTTTTTTTAAAATTCAGATTATGTGTTGTTTACACTGTAACAAAAACCACAAACTCACATAAAAAGCCAAGTTAAACTGCCCAACTAAACGAAACACTGGTCTCCATAATGGTGACCACATATTAAACCAACATCTAAACCTCTGTTAATTCTCAATAAGAGTTTCTGTAGATGTCTTTCAGGGTTGGAGCCAAACTCTCTAGGACCGATCTTGCCTGCTAATGGTTAATTGTAGGGGTAATTGTCCCCTAAGGACCAATTGTGTACCTTTAAAGGTACAGTTATACGTTTTGTTTTGTCCCCGAGGAACAACATTTTTTTTTTTGAGAGTGTAGAGTGACTTCCATGAAACATGTATAGTTGTAGATTCTCGTATCATCATCATCATCATCATCATCATCATCATCATCATCATCATCATCATCACAGTGCGAGTGTGTTTTCTGAAACGTGTGGTCAGTAAAGTGTGAGATGAGATCTGTCCGTCACACTGGAGGAATGGCCGGTAAAGAGCGCAGTTAACACTGTACATTTATGATTCATCTGTGGACTTTATTTCAGCGCACTAGCTTTGAATAACCACAAGATGGCGCTCCAGGACACCCAGGATTCAGTGCACAGATGTGAGAAACATCAGCACAGGTCTACAAACATGACCATCAGGATCTGCTCAGGGCTTTCAGACTGTGCTCTCAGACCTTTACATTACAAGAACAGATAATTCAATTATGTTATTAACATAATGCAATATGCAGCCTGTAGAGCTGATATCCATCAATATGTTATGATGTTAACATAATAATAATATGTCCATTAATTAAAATGTTTAAGTATTTTCACTAACGCTCTCAGATGTTTAGATTGAAATCACAAACTTATTAAAATTATGTTATTAACATGGGGAAAAAATAATATACAGTTTTTACAGCTGATATCCATCAAAAAATAATATGTTTATAATAAGAATTCAATAAAACCAGGAGCATTTTCCCTATGGTGTGTTAGATTATAATACAAATGTTACAATTCTATTATAAACATGCAAAAAGATTATTAAATCATGCAATGAACATGCAAAAAAAATATGCTTTAATATGCAGCCTTTACTGTTGATATCCATCAAAATGTCATATAAAAATAATATGTTTATTAACAAAAAATAATTAAATAAAAGCAAAAGTATTTTCACTAATGCTCTCAGACTGTTAGATTGAAATTACAAAATGATGATGCAAAAAGCCTTTTCAAATTATTATGCAGTTAAAAAGTGTATACAATTATTATGTTTATAATTTAAAAAAAAGTGTATAATTGATAAAAATAAAATGAACAGAAGTATTTTTACTAGTGGTGTTTTAGATTATAATTTAAAAAATATATTACAATTATATTATGAAGATGCAAAATAATGATTAAATTATGTATTGAGCATGCAGAAAAGTATTAAAAAAAAATTTTTTTAATGCAGCTGATATCCATCAAAATTGTAACGCTGTTAATATAAAAGATAATATGTTAATTCATTAAAAAATAAATAAATAAAAAGCAAAAGTATTTTCACTAACATTCTCAGATGTTTAGATTGAAATTACAAAATTATAAAAATTATGTCATTAACATGGGAAAAAAATAATATGCAGCCTTTACAGCTGATATCCATCAAAGTGTAATGCTGTTAATATTGCTGATTTTAAATTCTTTAATAAATTAAGTAAAAAATAAAAGCAGAATTTAATTTAGTGGACTTTAAGATTAGATTTTAAAAAATATTACAATTATACAATGAACATGCAAAAAAAGTTTTAAAATTATGTTTTAATATTCCACCTTTATAGCTGATATCCATCAAAATGTTATGCTGTTAATAAAAAAATTTAAAAAAAGAATAGTCTCAGACTTTGATTTTATAATTAAAATATTAAAATTATATTATGAGCATGCAAAAAACAACTGATATCCAAGTTGTTATGATGCTAATATAAAAATAATATGTTCATTAAAAAAATAAAAGTAAAAGGAGTTTCACTAATGGTCTCAAATTTTTATATTATACCCACAAAATTATTTAAATTGTTTTTAACATGCAAAAAAAAAACCTGTAACATACGGTCCACTGGAGGCAAATGTTCAGAACCCATGTGCAGCATTTATTTACAACAAACATAAATCCTAACATAACTCAAAACTTGGCAAAACAACAAACAAAACTTGGCTTGACAATAAACTTGGCTTGATTAAACATAACAGACTTGAGAACACTCACCACCAACGGGTACAACGTTAATATCAGACCAAGACACATGGCAAACATGAGGGCTTAAATACACAGACTAATGACAAGACAAGTGACACCTGTGAACAGTGATGAGACAATGAACCAATGACATGACAACACATGAGGGCATGGGAATCACATGACAAGACCAGGAAGTGCATGACAAGACTGTGAACATGACAAACTCAAACATAACCTGATAAACAAAAACATAACCAAGAACGATGAATATGAACCATCACCAAAACACCCTGTGACAGATCCCCCCCTCTATGGGCGGCCCCTGACGCCCAAACAACACCAAAACACCACTGGCCTAACCGAGAGTCTTAACAAAAAGTCTTGGGGGGCGGTCTTGGGGGAGGGATGGTGGGCCAGGCCCGTGCAGGGGCACCGGACCCAGACATGACCTGGACGGGCCTGGGAGCATGGGCGGACCTGGACCCTGTGGCGTGGGCGGACCTGGACCCTGAGGCGTGGGCGGACCTGGACCCTGTGGCGTGGGCGGACCTGGACCCTGTGGCGTGGGCGGACCTGGACCCTGTGGCGTGGGCGGACCTGGACCCTGTGGCGTGGGCGGACCTGGACCCTGTGGCGTGGGCGGACCTGGACCCTGAGGCGTGGGCGGACCTGGACACTGGGGCGTGGGCGGACCTGGACCCTCGGGCGTGGGAGGACCTGGACCCTCGGGCGTGGGAGGACCTGGACCCTCGGGCGTGGGTGGCCATGGCGGCAACGGCAGTTCACCGGGCCATGGCGGCAACGGGAGTTCATCAGGCCATGGCGGTAACGGGAGTTCATCAGGCCACAGAGGCGGGGCCTTCATGGCCTCCATGTACCCCTTGCCCCCCCCCAAAATTTTCTTGGGCGGGACAGCGGGGCCGTGGGCTGGAGCCTGGACGGGGCCGTGGGCTGGAGCCTGGACGGGGCCGTGGGCTGGAGCCTGGACGGGGCCGTGGGCTGGAGCCTGGACGGGGCCGTGGGCTGGAGCCTGGACGGGGACGTGGGCTGGAGCCTGGACGGGGACGTGGGCTGGAGCCTGGACGGGGACGTGGGCTGGAGCCTGGACGGGGACGTGGGCTGGAGCCTGGACGGGGACGTGGGCTGGAGCCTGGACGGGGACGTGGGCTGGAGCCTGGACGGGGACGTGGGCTGGAGCCTGGACGGGGACGTGGGCTGGAGCCTGGACGGGGACGTGGGCTGGAGCCTGGACGGGGACGTGGGCTGGAGCCTGGACGGGGACTTGGGCTGGAGCCTGGACGGGGACTTGGGCTGGAGCCTGGACGGGGACTTGGGCTGGAGCCTGGACGGGGACTTGGGCTGGAGCCTGGACGGGGACTTGGGCTGGAGCCTGGACGGGGACTTGGGCTGGAGCCTGGACGGGGACTTGGGCTGGAGCCTGGACGGGGACTTGGGCTGGAGCCTGGACGGGGACTTGGGCTGGAGCCTGGACGGGGACTTGGGCTGGAGCCTGGACGGGGACTTGGGCTGGAGCCTGGACGGGGACTTGGGCTGGAGCCTGGACGGGGACTTGGGCTGGAGCCTGGACGGGGACTTGGGCTGGAGCCTGGACGGGGACTTGGGCTGGAGCCTGGCCTTGGGCTGGAGCCTGGACTTGGGCTAGGGTGGAGAGTACTGTGGGACAGTGGAGCTCCTCATCCACTGTTCCCACAGTAAAGGCCGAGCCGCCCAACAAAAGGGCCTGGTCTATATATTGGGCCAGGGTAAAATGGATCTTCCCCCCTGGCATCTGTGCTCGGATGGGTTCATTAAGCCCAAATCTAAAAATGTCCTTGAGGGCTACATCATTAAAATCTACCTCACTGGAGAGTCCACAAAATTCTACAACATAGTCCTCAATGGATCGATGGCCTTGGCGTAGGCGAAGGATGGCAACTGCTGGGTTCATAATTTTGGTCTGTTATTCTGTAACATACGGTCCACTGGAGGCAAATGTTCAGAACCCATGTGCAGCATTTATTTACAACAAACATAAATCCTAACATAACTCAAAACTTGGCAAAACAACAAACAAAACTTGGCTTGACAATAAACTTGGCTTGATTAAACATAACAGACTTGAGAACACTCACCACCAACGGGTACAACGTTAATAACAGACAAAGACACATGGCAAACATGAGGGCTTAAATACACAGACTAATGACAAGACAAGTGACACCTGTGAACAGTGATGAGACAATGAACCAATGACATGACAACACATGAGGGCATGGGAATCACATGACAAGACCAGGAAGTGCATGACAAGACTGTGAACATGACAAACTCAAACATAACCTGATAAACAAAAACATAACCAAGAACGATGAATATGAACCATCACCAAAACACCCTGTGACAAAACCTGAATTATGCAATGAACATGCAAAAAAAAAAGTTTTAAAATTATGTTTTAATATTCAGCCTTTTCAGCTAATATCCATAAAAATGTTCAGCTGATATCCATCATATTGTTATGTTGTTAATATACAAATAATATGTTTATAATTAAAAAATAAATAAAAGCAGAAGTATTTTTATTATTGGTCTCATATTTTTATAGTATTATTTCATTTAGAAATTAAAATAATTATTTTTAAAAAATATGTTACAATTATATTATGAGCATGCAAAACGGTTATTAAAATGATGCAATGAAAATGCAAAAAACAACTGATATCCAAGTTGTTATGATGCTAATATTAAAATAATGTGTTCATTAAAAAAAATTTAAGTAAAAGTAGTTTCACTAGTGGTCTCATATTTTTTTATTATACTCACAAAATTATTAAAATTGTTTTTAACTGAATTATGCATTGAACATGAAAAAAAAGTTTTTAAATTATGTTTTAATATTCAGCCTTTTCAGCTGATATCCGTCAAAATGTTATGCTGTTAATATAAAAATAATATGTTAATAAAAAAATAAAAGCAAAATAGTCTCAGACTTTTAGATTATACTTACAAAATTATTAAAATTATGTTTTAAAAATATGCTATAATATGCAGCATTTTTAGCTGATTGTTATGCTGTTAATAAATAAATAATATGTTTATAATTAAAAAATAAATTGAATTAAAAAAATATTATTGGTCTCATATTTTTATTAAATTTTTTTTTTTAGAAATTAAAATAATTATTAAAAAATGTATGTTAAAATTATATTATGAGCATGCAAAGCAATTATTAAAATTATGCAATGCAAAAAACAACTGATATCCAAGTTGTTGATGCTAATATAAAAATAATATGTTCATTAAAAGTAGTTTCGCTAGTGGTCTCATATATATATATATTTTTATTTATTTATTTTTTTATAAAAAATAATTATGAATAGACATAAGTGTGTTCACTGATGGACCTGCAGTGGTGGTCGATGGTCAGGTTTCTCTCGCTGCATCTGCTTCAGCAAACTCCTGCTCTCCTCACTCAGCTCCAGCTCTGAGTCCAGCGCCACCCAGAGGGAGGAGCCTAACGAGAACATGTGACCCTGAAGAGGAGAGAGGAGCCAATCAGATCATGGGAGGAAATCATACATCTTCAATGTGTCTAAGGGATCTCGTTTACAGACCTGGGGCCATCTTAAAGGAACACGCCGAACTTTTGTGACTTTATCTTATTCACCGAATCCCCCAGAGTTAGATCAGTCCATACACACCATTCTCATCTCCGTGCTATAACTCTGTTTGACACACACACCGCTAGCCTAGCTTAGCACAAAGACTGGAGGTAAATGGCTCCAGCTAGCCTAGCTTAGCACAAAGACTGGAGGTAAACGGCACCAGCTAGCCTAGCTTAGCACAAAGACTGGAGGTAAACGGCTCCAGGTAGCCTAGCTTAGCACAGAGACTGGAGGTAATCGGCTCCAGCTAGCCTAGCTTAGCACAAAGACTGGAGGTAAATGGCTCCAGCTAGCCTAGCTTAGTACAAAGACTGGAGGTAAATGGCTCCAGCTAGCCTAGCTTAGCACAAAGACTGGAGGTAAATGGCTCCAGCTAGCCTAGCTTAGCACAAAGACTGGAGGTAAATGGCTCCAACTAGCCTACTGCTCAATAAGCGACAAAATAACGTCAACATTTTCATATTTACATGTTGTGTTGTGTATAGTTACACCGTGTACAACATGTAAATAGGAAAATTAAATGTATATGATATATAAAAATGTAGTAGAACATTAAAATTACAAAATCATTAAAATTATATTATGAACCTGCAAAAAAAATATTTTTACAATTATGTTATGAAAATGAATTTTTTTAAATCAAAATTATGTCATGAACATGCAAAAGAGTGGCCTCCATCTGAAGTGTATTTGACGTATAAATATGAAGTATAAAATTAATATTACAAAATTATTAAAATTATATATTATGAACCTGCAAAAAATATTATTAAAATAAAAAAACTGCCTTCCATCTGAAGAAATAAAGTGTATATGAAGTATAAAAATGAATATAAAATTAAAATGACAAAATTATTAAAATTATATTATGAACATGAAAAAAAATATTAAAATTTTATAAAAATGCAACAAAAAAAACTGCCTTCCCTCTGAAGAAATTAAGTGTATATGAAGTATAAAAATTTATATAAAATTAAAATTACAAAATTATTAAAATGATATTATGAACATGCAAAAAAATATTAAAATGTTATGAAAATGCAACAAAAAAACTGCCCTCCATCTGAAAAAAGTGAAATGTATTTAACGTATAAACATGGAGTATAATATTATTATTATTACACAATTATTACATTTATGTTATGAACATGCAAAAAAAAATATTTTTAATA
The DNA here is from genome assembly GCF_949357685.1 of Gobio gobio. Classification (NCBI taxonomy): domain Eukaryota; kingdom Metazoa; phylum Chordata; class Actinopteri; order Cypriniformes; family Gobionidae; genus Gobio; species Gobio gobio. The sequence continues at coordinate 48,744,807 of NC_137111.1, forward strand.
AATATGTAAAACAAAAAAAAAAAAAAAACACTGGGCTCCATCTGAAAAAAGTTAAATGTATTTGACGTATAAACATGGATTATAAAATTATTATTATTACACACTTATTACATTTATGCTATGAACATCCCAAAAAATATACATATATATATACATTTTTTATAAATATGTAAAAAAAAAAAAAAAAAAAAACACTGCCCTCCATCTGAAAAAAATGAAATATATTTGACATATAAACAAAGAATAAAATTATTTCGCAAAAAAGGCAAAAAAAAAAATGTATTGTGTCATGAACATGCAAAAAAAAAAAAATTAAAATTATTATGAATATGTAAAAAACAAAGACTGAACTCCATCTGAAAAATGTTTAATGTATTTGTCGTATTACGCACATTTTTTAAAACTGTGTTAAGAACCTGCAAAAAAATTAAGTGTATATGAAGAATAAAAATTAAGTATAAAAGTAAAATTACAAAATTATTAAAATTATGTTATGAAAATGCAAAAAAAAAGAGACTGGCCTACACCTGAAACAAAAAAATGAAATGTTTATGATGTATAAAATGACAAAATGATGATAATAAGAACGATTATATATATATATATATATATATATATATATGTGTATATTCCTGATTCCTGATGCCAACATGCATCTGAGGATTATATTTCATAAAACATGAGTTCGTGTAGAGAAACAGAATGAAGGTGTGTTTAATAAAAGAGTATTACATAACATGCTTTCATTTCACAAACGCCTACAGCAATTCTGCCGTGTGTTTTTATACTCATGATGTTCAGGACAGCCTTATGGATTATAGATATATATCCAGATATAATGTAGAAGCTGGTGGGGTGTTTAGTTTTTATTCTATTTATTAGTTTATTAAATAAAAAAGGCTATTTTACCAGGACAGAATGAAGTCACCCTAAAATGAAGTATAAAATTATGTTAATGAATATTGAAAAAAGTATGAAGTATAAAATTATCATTACAAAATTATTACAATTATGTTATGAACCTGCAAAAATAAATTAAAAATGACTGGTCTCCATCTGAAAATAAAATTCTGAGTATATGACATATAAACATGATAGTTAAAATTATCATTACAAAATTATTACAATTATGTTATGAACCTGCAAAAAAAATATTAAAATTATGTTATGAACATGGCAACAAATATTAAAATTATGTTATGAACATCGCACATTTAAAAAAAAAAATATGTTATGAACATGGCAAAAAATATAAAAATTATGTTATGAACATGCCAAAAAAAATATTAAAATTATGTTATGAACATGCAAATAGAATATAAAAATGATATTATGAACGTGCCAAAAAATATCTACAAAATTATATTATGAACATGGCAAAAAAATATTAAAATTATGTTATGAACATGCAAATAAAATATAAAAATGATGTTATGAACCTGCAATTTTTTTTAAATTTTGTTAGGAACATGGCAAAAAAAAAAAATTGTGATATGAACATGCCAAAAAAATATTAAAAATTGTGTTATGAACATGCAAATAAAATATAAAAATTATGTTATGAACATGCCAAAATTTTTTTGTTATGAACATGCAAATAAAAATATAAAAATTGTTATGAGCATGCAAATAAAATATTAAAATTATGTTATGAACACGGCAAAAAAAATATTAAAATTGTGATATGAACATGTCAAAAAAATATTAAAATTGTGTTATGAACATGGCAAAAAAATATTAAAATTGTGTTGTGAAAATGGCAAAAAAAAAATAAAATTGTGTTATGAACATGTCAAAAAAATATTAAAATTGTGTTATGAACATGCAAATAAAATATTAAAATTATGTTATGAACATGGCAAATAAAATATTAAAATTGTGTTATGAACATGGCAAAAAAATATTAAAATTATGTTACTGGCTGAAGCCCCCCTAAAAAGGGCCTAGTGACGCCCATGACGATCACAGCATGGCAATCTTCTCATGAGCACTCAAACAACTGCTAGAAAAACCACAAGAACCCCATGATCCTCAGCTTAAGTTCACCTCACCTCAAACGTGCATCCAGTCTTATCCAACTCTGGAGGAACAAAACAGCCTTCCGGATCATCTGAGAAAACACACATAACACCAGAGAAATCAAACTACATTTATACACTTCCAATGCAAAACGTCTCGGTTGCGTATGGTAACCCTCGTTCCCTGAAGGAGGGAACGGAGACGTACGTCGGACGTACCGACGAATTGGGATCACTTCTGGGAGCCCCTATCAGCTTCGAGCTATCTAGAACCGGCCAATGAACAATTGGCGTGCGAGATTTGCATCTCGCGCTCCGCCCCGCACTGCGGGTATAAACAGGAAGCGAGAGCGAATGCACGCTGTTTTTCACTGAGGAGCCAAACGTAGTGGCTCAACCTGCAGTGATGGTACAGCAACTGTGGCGACGGGACGTACGTCTCCGTTCCCTCCTTCAGGGAACGAGGGTTACCATACGTAACCGAGACGTTCCCATTCAGTCGGTCACGTTCGACGTACGTCGGACGTACCGACGAATTGGGATCCCCTATGGAAAACGCCACAGTTACTACCACTTCCAGCGCCCAGCGATGAGCCCCACAGACCCCGATCTGATGCGGCAGGAATTCACGCAGGGAGAGTCCAAGCTGCTGTTCCGCAAGACCCATTCAGCTGACTGTATTGGATAACGCTGGGAAGCGTGCCTGTGAAGGCAGCTGCGGAAGCCACATCATGCCCAGAGGGAGTTAAAAATGTGGAGAATACACGTATGGGCTGGCCGTGGGCAGCACAACATACGGAAGTCCCAGGGGTGGCCCCGGCCAATTAGTGGAGGGGGAACAACAAGTACCTGGGACGGCAGAGGACACTCTGCCGAGGGAAAGACACGGGCTCGCCGTAGGGAGCCGTACCGTTGAAGAATACACATATGGGACCGCCGTGGGGGTCACTACATATGGAACCCAGCCTAACACAAGTTCCACCAATGCATACGAGTGTTAGACTTGGCGTCGAACGCTCCGCCACGTCCGACTGCCGCGGGTTGCGGAGGACTCAACAGGGTTCGCCGTTCCGGGGAACTCGACTGGAGCAGAATAAGCGCACGCATCCGTCTACCACAGGGGAGGGAATGGCGCAGCAAGCCGACACTAGAACAGGCATTTCGGTGTTACTGACTATGGGAAGTGAGCACACAGGAAGATACCGGCTCTACACGGAGGCTATAGAATCTAGCGAACGTGTTAGGTATCGCCCAGCCCGCAGCTCTACAAATATCTGTCAGCGAGGCGCCACGAGCCAGCGCCCAGGAAGAGGCAACACCCCTAGTGGAGTGGGCTCTTAACCCGAGCGGGCAGGGCACGTCTTGGGACTGATAAGCCAAGACGATGGCATCCACTATCCAGTGGGCCATCCTCTGCTTGGAGACAGCCTTTCCCTCCGTAACAGACGAAGAGCTGCTCTGAGGTCCTGAAGCTTTGCGTTCTGTCCACGTAAGTCCGGAGAGCACGGACGGGACAGAGAAAAGCTATGGCTGGGTCTGCCTCCTCCGAAGCCAGCGCTTGCAGGCTCACCACTTGGTCCCGGAAGGGAGTAGTGGGAACCTTGGGCACGTATCCAGGCCGGGGTCTCATGATCACATGAGAGTTACCGGGCCCGAATTCTAGGCACGATTCGTCGACCAAAAATGCCTGCAGGTCCCCTACCCTCTTGATGGACGCCAACGCAATCAGGAGTATAGTCTTTAACGACAGGATTTTCAACTCAGCTGACTGCAGAGGCTCAAAGGGTTCTCTCTGTAGTGCAGTAAGCACCAGAGCTAAGTCCCAAGAGGGTATAGAGGGAGGACGAGGCGGATTTAATCTCCTCGCTCCCCTAAGGAACCTGACGATCAGATCGTGCTTACCTAGAGATTTTCCATCTACTAGCTCATGGTTAGCGGCGATAGCGGCAACATAGACTTTGAGGGTGGAGGGAGACAGCCTTCGCTCCAACCCATCCTGTAGAAAGGTAAGCACAGTTGCGATCGCACATCTTCGGGGGTCTTCTCGGCGAGAAGAGCACCAATCGACGAACAGGTTCCACTTCAACGCATAGAGGCGCCTCGTAGAGGGGGCTCTAGCGGAAGTGATGGTGTCAACTACCCCTTGCGGTAGGTCACCTAGAACCTCCGCGTCCCGTCCAGGGACCAGACATGGAGTTTCCAGAGGTCTGGACGCGGGTGCCATAGGGTGCCCCGTCTCTGAGTCAGGAGGTCCTGTCTCAGAGGAATGGGCCAGGGAGGTGCTGTCGCAAGGAGCACTAGTTCCGGGAACCAGGTCCGGTTGGGCCAATACGGAGCAACCAACAAGACCTGCTCCTTGTCCTCCCTGACTTTGCACAGTGTCTGCGCAAGAAGGCTCACTGGGGGAAACGCATACTTGCGTTCTTCCCGGGGCCAGCTGTGGGCCAGGGCATCCGACCCGAGGTTCCCCTGGGTCAAGGAATAGAACCACTGACAGTGGGTCGTCTCTGGGGAGGCAAACAGGTCTACCTGTGCGGCCCCGAAACGACTCCAGATTAGCTGGACCGCCTGGGGATGGAGTCGCCATTCTCCCGGAAGTACCTGCTGACGTGACAGCTCGTCGGCCGCACGATTGAGCAGGCCCGGAATGTGAACAGCACGAAGCGACCTCAGATGCTTCTGACTCCATAAGAGGAGATGGCGGGCGAGTTGCGACATGCGACAGGAGCGTAGACCACCTTGTTTGTTGATGTACGCTACGGCCGCAGTGTTGTCCGTCCGGACCAGAACGTGCTTGCCTCTGAGCGACACTTTGAAGCGGCTGAGTGCAAGACGAACTGCTAACAACTCGAGGCAATTGATATGCCATTGCAGTTGAGGCCCCGTCCACAGACCCGAAACTGCAAGCCCGTTGTACGTGGCACCCCAACCCGTGGATGAGGCATCCGTGGAGACAACGGAGTGCCTGGACACTTGCTCTAGGGGAACTCCCGCCCGGAGAAACAAAGGGTCCGACCACGGGCCGAAGGTTTGGCGGCATCTCGGAGTCACTTGGACACGGAGGGAACCGCTGTGCCACGCCCATCTCGGGACTCGATCGTGTAGCCAGCGTTGAAGCGGTCTCATATGAAGCAATCCGAGCGGCGTTACTGCGGCTGCGGATGCCATATGCCCCAGGACCCTCTGAAAATGTTTCAGTGGTACCGCTGTCCTGCCTTTGAACGAATTCAAGCAGTTCAACACTGACTGGACGCGCTCCTCGGGGCCAGCGGCGGAACAGAAAAACAAAAGATTCTCCCCCGGCCCTCCTCCGGGGGAGGGAGTGGTGCTGCAGCCATCTCCCTCAGAGCAGTTTCCTCCATCTCTGGGCGGCCCGTCTCAGGGTCGCTTGCGACGGCGCTTGCCACCTGGCTTGGCAGCGGCCTGAGCGGGCTGGACGTCCTTCCCACGGCCGGCCCCACGCCGACGGCCGGTGTTAGGCTGCTGCGGGGCTTTGGCGGGGGCGGAGGCGGCGGCGGGTGGACGTCCTCGGCGACGAGTAGCCGGAGGCGCTGCCGCCGGCTGTGGTGTAGGGGAAGCAGCGGGCCGCCGGGGCAGGATGTGCTTGATCGCCTCCGTCTGCTTCTGCGCGGCCGAGAACTGCTGGGCAAAGCTCTCGACCGCGTCGCCGAATAACCCAGCTGACGAGATGGGGGAGTCCAGGAACCGATATTTATCGGTCTCCCTCATATCAGCCAGGTTAAGCCAGAGATGCCGCTCCTGGACCACAAGTGTGGACATCGCCTGACCAATGGAACGGGCGGTGACTTTCATTGCCCGGAGGGCGAGGTCCGTCGCCGTCCAGAGCTCCCGGAGGAGCTCTGGGTCAGGCCTACCCTCGTGCATGTCAAGGAGCGCTTGGGCCTGGTGGACCTGAAGCAGCGCCATGCCATGCAAGGCGGACGCAACCTGTCCGCAGGCCTTGTAAGCCTTCCCGGTCAGACCGGAAGAGAACTTACAGGCCCGGGACGGGAGACGTGGGTCACCGCGCCAGTTAGAGGCGGTCACCGGACACAGTTGCATCGCGACGGCGAGGGTAGTGAGGGGGGAGGAGTCACTCGGTCGGTTTCTGGCAGAAAAAGGTGCCGTCCACGACCTCGTGAGCTCCTCATGCACCTCCGGGAAGAAAGGTGTCGGGGCGGGACGCTGAGAACCAGCGCGAGCCGCCCCGAGGAACCAATCATCCAACCTAGAGGGTTCGGGACACGGTGGAGGGTTCCACTCGAGCCCAACCCTTTCGGCGGCCCGGGCAAGCATAGCAGCCATCTCAGGGTCCGGGGCAGCCGTTGCCACTCTCCCAGAGGGAGGCAGTACAACTGACCCTTCATCCTCCGAGGACTGAAACTCCCTCTCCGATGCAGCGATCGACATCTGCTCGTCTACCGGAGCTCCGAAAGACACCACTGGTCTCCCGTGGGAGGGTCCAGCGGTCTCTCTCGGGAGCTCTACCGGCTGCGGAACCGAGGGAATAGGGGCCTGCGGAGTTTCACTCGGCGGGTTTGCCCTAAACGTGATCCTCAGATCACCCTGGCCATCCAAAGAAGCAGGTCCACCCGGGTTAGGGGTAGACCTGGTTCGTGGGATGGGTAAGGGGACTCCCCCAGCCCGGAGGTAGGAGAGTCTCGATCTTAGTTCCGCGATGGTCATGTTCCCGCAGTGGGAACATGAGTCATCCACAAACGCCGCCTCAGCGTGCTGTGTGCCCAAACACGTGAGACAGCGATTGTGACCGTCAGTAGGCGCCAGGGAACGACCGCATCCAGAAACGCACGGGTGGAATGTCATCTTGAAAAAGACGCAGCGTCACCCGTGTACTCTTTTGTGAGGAAACGCTCTGTGCTGAAGCACTCAGGGGGAAACGCGACAGCGCACGGGATTGTAGTGCAGCCCGTGCCTGTACTCAGCAGGAAAACGCCCAACCAGACCAACAGATTTGCTGTTGCTGTGAAAACAGCAGTTTTTCTCTGCTTGCAGAGGCAGCCGATGAGTCAGCGCGGATCCCGCTGAAATGTGCCGTCTCTCCGCGTCTCCTGGATTCTCCGGTCTTCTTACTCTTGCTGATAGCAGCGATAAACTCATTAATATGAATGAGAGTCCTCTTCATCTGCCATTTGGCTCTGAAGTGAATGACAGCGTGCATTCGCTCTCGCTTCCTGTTTATACCCGCAGTGCAGGGCGGAGCGCGAGATGCAAATCTCGCACGCCAATTGTTCATTGGCCGGTTCTAGATAGCTTGAAGCTGATTGGGGCTCCCAGAAGTGATCCCAATTCGTCGGTACCTCCGACGTAAGTCGAACGTGACCGACTGAATGGGAACCCACATGTAAAAAACTGGAAGTTAGCAACACCACGGTTAGATTCAATATTGAATATCAATGCAACTATGGTAAAAATAGTACACCTAATAGTACACCTATTTTAAAGGTTGCTAATGTTGTTTTTGGCGTCTCCTACAACAGGTTCACATGCATCCCAGGTCAAAAATCATCTGATAATCTCCACTGCAGCATCAGCTCTTTCCTCTCAGAGTCTGAAACGCTTCATTAGAAGATTCAGTCTCTCTAAACCCCGCCTCTCTGAGAGCTGCTCTGCTCTGATTGGTCTGAAATGAAACGCTCATTAGCATATCTGAATCTCAGCTCTTGCCACACAGTGATAGGAACAGTAGCGATGGCGTGGGTTTGACCGTCTCAATTTCAGCAGAAAACAGCTTCTTCTCCACATCAGATACAGCGACAGTGTGTGAGGGCGGGGCAAAGATTGTTCAGCCAATCAAGACCAGAGGGCGGGCATTATGCAAATTAGTTACAAACCTAGTGAGACTGGAATTACTGACGAATCGTTTCAGTTCAGAATTGCTTCTTATTTTAGGAGACAATAACGTTATTTATCTGCACTTTGTTCTTTGAAATGTTATAGATGTCTACATAAAAGGGAAATATCCAAAAAAATATAATGTGGGCACTTAAAATAGCATAAATATGTTTAATATTTAATGTTTAATATATAATAGTTATAATTCACTTCACAATCGCAAAAAGAGAAGTCATATGGGTGAAAATGCGCAAAAGCCCACAGCACCGGCTGTGATGTGTAATTATATTCCCTTCATCAATAAGAGCGAGTGTGAATAAGTGTGTAAGTCACAGAGGAGCGTTCTGCTGTCTAACTAGGGCACGGTGAGAAGAGACGCTCTCCTCCAGAGTTTGGATCCGCTAAATAGGTCAGGCTTTCTCCTCCTGAATGTGTCAGATCATCCAGAAGCTACTCGGGCAGAGGAACTCACTGGTATATTTAGAAAGTTTACGCTGTGGCCTTTGAGAATGACATTCAGGCTCATAACAGGACTAGAGGATAAAAACAGTGGGTATGTGGCTCTCATTTATATCTTCTCCTCCAGTATCCTGAGACCTGGTGGTATATTTGTGCTGGTTTATTTTACAACTTGTAAGACAAAACACCCTAAAGTACATTACTGATGACAAAAATAAGAAGAAACAACAGCATATCAAATATAATAATCTGCTTTTCACAGTAAATGATATGGTAACTCGAAGCTTTTAATTGCAAAAACCATACATTTGACCGTATTTTACAGTAAAATTACAGTTAACTCTTTACTGAGCAGTACCTTTGTTCGCAGGGACATCTGGGAATGTCATTTTACTGTTTTTTACAGTAAATTATATGGTAATTCATCATTTTTACCTTCCAAAACCATTACAGTTAACTCTTTACTCTAAGGTCTTATTAGTTAACATTAGTTAAGAAATGAATTAACATGAACTAGTAATGAGCAGTACCTTTGTTCGCAGGGACTTCTGGGAATGTCATTTTACTGTTTTTTTTACAGTAAATTATATGGTAATTCATAATTTTTACCTACCAAAACCATTACAGTCAACTCTTTACTCTAAGGTCTTATTAGTGAACATTAGTTAAGAAATTAATTAACATGAACTAGTAATGAGAAGTACCATTGTTTACAGGGACATCTGGGAATGTAATTTTACTGTTTTTTCCAGTAAATTATATGGTAATTCATCATTTTTACCAGCCAAAACTAATACAGTAAAATTACAGTTAACTCCTAAGGTCCCATTAGTTGACATTAGTTAAGAAATTAATTAACATTAACTAGCAATGAGCAGTACCTTTGTTTGCAGGGACTTCTGGGAATGTCATTTTACTGTTTTTCATAGTAAATTATCTTGTAAATCGTAGCTTTCACTTGCAAAAACCATTACAGTAAACTACAGTTAACTCTTTATACTAAGGTCTTATTAGTGAACATTAGTTAAGAAATTAATTAACATGAACTAGTAATGAGCAGTACCTTTGTTCGCAGGGACTTCTGGGAATGTCCTTTTACTGTTTTTTTACAGTAAATTATATGGTAATTCATCATTTTTACCTACCAAAACCATTACAGTAAAATTGCAGTTAACTCCTAAGGTCCCATTAGTTAACATTAGTTAAGAAATTAATTAACATTAACTAGTAATGAGCAGTACCTTTGTTCGCAGGGACTTTTGGGAATGTCATTTTACTGTTTTTCACAGTAAATTATAAGGTAATTTACAGTTTTTACTCGACAAACCCATAAATTTGACTGTATTTTACAGTAAAATTACAGTTAACTCTTTACACTAAGGACTTATTAGTTAACATTAGTTAAGAAACTAATTAACAGGAACTAGTAATGAGCAGTACCTTGGTTCGCAGGGAATTATGGGGAATGTAATTTTACTGTTTTTAACAGTAAACGATAAATTGTAGCTTTCACCTGCAAAAACCATGTCATTTTACTGTTTTTTACAGTAAATTATATGGTACTTCATAATTTTTACCTGCCAAAACTATTACAGTAAAATTACAGTTAACTCCTAAGGTCCCATTAGTTAACATTAGTTAAGAAATTAATTAACATTAACTAGTAATGAGCAGTACCTTTGTTCGCAAGGACTTCTGGGAATGTCATTTTACTGTTTTTCACAGTAAATGATAAATCATTGCTTTCACTTGCAAAAATTATAAATTTGACCGTATTTTACAGTACAATTACAGTTAACTCTTTACACCAAGATCCTATGAGTTAAAATTAGTTAAGGCATTAATTAACATTGAATAGCAATGAGCAGTACATTTGTTCGCAAGGGCGACTGGAAATGTCCTTTTACTGTTTTTCACAGTAAATGATATGGTAACTTGTAGTTTTACTTGCAAAAACAATACATTTTCCAGTAAAATTACAATTAACACTTTAAGTTCCCATTATTTAACATTAGTTAAGGCATTAATTAACATGAACTAGCAATAAGCAGTACATTTGTTCGCAGGGACTTCTAGGAATGTCATTTTACTGTTTTGTATAGTAAATTATATCGCACTTCATAGTTTTTACTTGCTAAACCCATACATTTGACAGTATTTTCCAGTAAAAATACAGGTATTACTTTACAATAAGCTCCTATTAGTTAAGGCATCGCCTAACAATGAGCTTTACATTTGTTACGTTATAAACATTATAAATCTTAGCTACGTTTAGTTACAATGTTCATATGTTAGCTCTGGTGTATTAATAATAATGTATTAGCAAATTAACGTTAACTAAAATAATAATCGCTCTAGAATATGTTTTGTTGTTAGTTCACGTTAACTTATATAGTTAAATGATGTTAACAAATGGAACCTTATTGTAAAGTGTTACCAATTGTAAACCATTTACAATTTTGTATTTGCATTTTTACTGTAGCATTTTTACACTGTTTTATCTTGACATGATCCTGACTCTCTTAAAATGCACATTAATAATGCTTTACGGCTGAAATTTCACACTCGTGGGAGGGTGTCGTATCTGTTAATTATTATCCAAATGAATGCCCCCATTCTCCGACTTGACAATAGCACTGAAACACACCAACACATGTGAGATGCACATGAATAAAATCACACTCTCCCAGCTTTACAAAGACACATCTGTCATAACCATCCATTTGTAGAGGTGTGCATTAAAAGCAATATTTCATAAAGCCAGGCAAACGATTGACTCATGAAACCGTTGACTCACCATTGAGCTGTTCCATGAAACACACGTTGCCATAAGCGTTGAAGGCCAGCGTGTCGGGCGTAACGCAGAGTGTGTGAAAGAGCGGAGAGAGGGCGATGCTCTGTAGAGAGCTCACACACTCCACACACACCGCCCACAACTCCTGCTCCGACAGCCCGCTATCCCTCAGACACAGAACATCAGCCAGAGAAACATTCTCCTGAGGACAGAGGAAATATTGAGCGAACGATCGCATACATGATGTTCAAAAGTCTCTAAAACTAGTGAGGTAAACATACATGAACACAAATACACACACACACACTCACAAACACTGCTAAAAATTTGGAATAATTATGTTTTAATGTCTTCTAAAGAAGTCTCTTCTGCTGACCAAAGCTGTGTTTATTTGATCAAAATACAGTAAAAATTGTGAAATATTATTCCAGTGTAAAGCAGCTGTTCTCTATGTGAATATATAGTAAAGTGTAATTTATTCAAAGCTGATTTTTCAGTCACATGATCCTTCAAAAACATCATTGACAATTAATGTTAAATATATATATTTCAGCTTTGCATCACAAGAATAACTTACCCTTTAAAATGTATTCAAATACAAAACTGTTTTAATATTTTTAAAATATTTTTAAAAGTCTCTTCTGCTCACAAAGGTTGCATTTATTTGATAAAAAAATCGTGAAATATTTATTACAATTTAAAATGCCTGTTTTCTAGGTGAATATATAGTCAAATATAATTTATTCCTGTGATCAAAGCTGAAATATTTGGTCAGAAATACAGTAAAAATTGTGAAATATTATTACAATTTAAAATACCCATTTTCTATGTGAATATATAGTAAAATATAATTTATTTCTGTGATCAAAGCTGAATTTATTTGATCAAAAATACAGTAAAAATTGTGAAATATTATTACAATTTAAAATACCTGTTTTATTTGTGAATATATAGTAATATATAATTTATTCCTGTGATCAAAGCTTAATTATTTGATCAAAAATACAGTAAAAATTGTGAAATATTATTAAAATTTAAAATACCTGTTTTCTATGTGAATATATAGTAAAATATAATTTATTCCTGTGATCAAAGCTGAATTATTTGATCAACAATACAGTAAAAATTGTGAAATATTATTACAATTTTAAATACCCCTTTTCTATGTGAATATATAGTAAAATATAATTTATTCCTGTGATCAAAGCTGAATTTATCATCATTACTCCAGTCTTCAGTGTCACATGATCCTTCACAAATAATTCTAATATGAGGATTTGCTGCTCAACAAACATTTATGATTATTATCATGCTGCTTCATATTTTCTGTGGAATAAATTCACATGAATAAATTACATATCAAAATATATTCACATAGAAAACAATATGTCACTGTCAATATGTAAATAATATGTCACTGTTTTTACTGTATTTTGATCAAATAAATGCAGCCAGAAACTATTTTTTTAATCATAAAAAAAAATTACTCCATACTTATGACCGGTAGTGTAAACACACACACACACACACACACACACACACACACACACACACACACACACACACACACACACACACACACACACACATACAGTACACAATTCCAAGGTCTCCATGGCGACCCATTCATTCCAATGGAACACAGAAGACAGATTGTAACCCTCTAAGTTCCGTTATGATGTCACCAGAGTCATCATTGTGCTCCATTTCCTGAATGCATTCGTGGGAATGTGTGTTTGGCAGACATGTGATGGACAGCTGGGTCTTTACTGGGTTTTCCTCTCCATTTGGGTTAGAATTTGCTAATGTGTTTACGCAAACAAAACTACTATAAAACCAAGGCATGCTTTGGACAGATGGGAGTCTTAAGGGGGCTTTCAACAAGAAGATCTATGAAGAATTTTTGGCCGCTGCATAATCTGCGTAATAAATGGCAAATACATATTCTGTTGGTTCAGAGATGG
>NC_137111.1:48765394-48775394 GCF_949357685.1 Gobio gobio
TAAAATACCAATATTCTATGTGAATATATGGTAAAGTGTAATTTAATCCATTTATGTAATTTATTCTTCAGTGCCACATGATAATAATAATAAGTTTAATTTATATAGCGCCTTTCCCAAGCTCAAGGACGCTTCACAATAACAGTAAATAACAAGCAAGATCCTTCACTAATCATTCTCATATGAAACATTTATCAGTGTTGAAAACAGTTCATATTTTTAAGGAAACCGTATTGTTTCATGATTCTTGATGAATATAAAGTTCAAAAGAACAGCATTTATCTGAAATGTAATATTTTTTAACATTATAAATGTCTTTACTATCACTTTTGATCAATTTAATGCGTTATTGAATAACGAAAGCACTACATTTCTATTGGTATGACGTTTCCACCAGAATATGAACATTAATAATAATCATAAATGTGTCTTGAGCATCTGATCCTCATATGAGAATGATTTGTGAAGGATCATGTGACACTGAAGACTGGAGTAATGATGATAAATTCAGCTTTGATCACAGGAATAAATTATGTTTTACTATATATTCACATAGAAAATTGGTATTTTAAATTGGAATAATATTTCAAATTTACTGTATTTACTTTATTTTTGATTAAATAATTCAGCTTTGATCACAACAATAAATTACACTTTTATTCAGAACAGAATAAAAAAAAACAGAACAGCTGATTTACAATGGAGTAATATTTCACAACTTTTACTGTATTTTTGATCAAATAAATTCAGCTTTGATCACAGGAATAAATTATATTTTACTATATATTCACATAGAAAATTGGTATTTTAAATTGTAATAATATTTCAAAAATTTTACTGTATTTTTGATCAAATAAACCGAGCATTGGTGAGCAGAAGAGACTCAAAAACATTAACAAACTTAAACACACAGTGTGTCTTGCAGAGGTGATGTAACACTCGTTTAGATGGTGACTCACTCTCTCTCTCTCTCTCTCTCTCTCTCTCTCTCTCTCTCTCTCTCTCTCTCTCTCTCTCTCTCTCTCGGCCATCTGGGTGTTTTGGTTTCACACACTCATTGGTGACAGCAGCAGATGTGACCCGCTCTGACCCGTGTCTTTCTCAGACTCTCCCCGAGGCTGAAGACCAATGTTAACAAACACTGAAAACACTGACCTGTGTCTGTCCTTCGGGTTAACACGGCAAGATAAGAGTGGAACCATTCCTTCAGGAATACATGAGCAAAAAACACTATTTGTAGAATAAACAGAGCGGGGTCAGCGCATGCTGAGGGTCACAGAGCGGGGTCAGCGTATGCTGAGGGTCACAGAGCGGGGTCAGCACATGCTGAGGGTCACAGAGCGGGGTCAGCACATGCTGAGGGTCACAGAGCGGGGTCAGCGCATGCTGAGGGTCACAGAGCGGGGTCAGCGCATGCTGAGGGTCACAGAGCGGGGTCAGCGCATGCTGAGGGCCACAGAGCGGGGTCAGCGTATGCTGAGGGTCACAGAGCGGGGTCAGCACATGCTGAGAGTCACAGAGCGGGGTCAGCGCATGCTGAGGGTCACAGAGCGGGGTCAGCACATGCTGAGGGTCACAGAGCGGGGTCAGCACATGCTGAGGGTCACAGAGCGGGGTCAGCACATGCTGAGGGTCACAGAGCGGGGTCAGCACATGCTGAGGGTCACAGAGCGGGGTCAGCACATGCTGAGGGTCACAGAGCGGGGTCAGCGTATGCTGAGGGTCACAGAGCGGGGTCAGCGTATGCTGAGGGTCACAGAGCGGGGTCAGCACATGCTGAGGGTCACAGAGCGGGGTCAGCACATGCTGAGGGTCACAGAGCGGGGTCAGCACATGCTGAGAGTCACAGAGCGGGGTCAGCACATGCTGAGAGTCACAGAGCGGGGTCAGCACATGCTGAGAGTCACAGAGCGGGGTCAGCACATGCTGAGGGTCACAGAGCGGGGTCAGCACATGCTGAGGGTCACAGAGCGGGGTCAGCACATGCTGAGGGTCACAGAGCGGGGTCAGCACATGCTGAGGGTCACAGAGCGGGGTCAGCACATGCTGAGGATCACAGAGCTGGGTCAGCGTATGCTGAGAGTCACAGAGCGGGGTCAGCGCATGCTGAGAGTCACAGAGCGGGGTCAGCACATGCTGAGGGTCACAGAGCGGGGTCAGCACATGCTGAGGGTCACAGAGCGGGGTCAGCACATGCTGAGGGTCACAGAGCGGGGTCAGCGTATGCTGAGGGTCACAGAGCGGGGTCAGCACATGCTGAGGGTCACAGAGCGGGGTCAGCACATGCTGAGAGTCACAGAGCGGGGTCAGCACATGCTGAGAGTCACAGAGCGGGGTCAGCACATGCTGAGGGTCACAGAGCGGGGTCAGCGCATGCTGAGAGTCACAGAGCGGGGTCAGCACATGCTGAGGGTCACAGAGCGGGGTCAGCACATGCTGAGAGTCACAGAGCGGGGTCAGCTCATGCTGAGAGTCACAGAGTGGGGTCAGCACATGCTGAGGGTCACAGAGCGTGGTCAGCGCATGCTGAGGGTCACAGAGCGGGGTCAGCACATGCTGAGGGTCACAGAGCGGGGTCAGCACATGCTGAGAGTCACAGAGCGGGGTCAGCGCATGCTGAGAGTCACAGAGCGGGGTCAGCACATGCTGAGGGTCACAGAGCGGGGTCAGCGCATGCTGAGGGTCACAGAGCGGGGTCAGCACATGCTGAGGGTCACAGAGCCGGGTCAGCGCATGCTGAGGGTCACAGAGCGGGGTCAGCGCATGCTGAGGGTCACAGAGCGGGGTCAGCACATGCTGAGGGTCACAGAGCGGGGTCAGCACATGCTGAGAGTCACAGAGCGGGGTCAGCTCATGCTGAGAGTCACAGAGTGGGGTCAGCACATGCTGAGGGTCACAGAGCGTGGTCAGCGCATGCTGAGGGTCACAGAGCGGGGTCAGCGCATGCTGAGGGTCACAGAGCGGGGTCAGCACATGCTAAGGGTCACAGAGCGGGGTCAGCGCATGCTGAGGGTCACCGAGCGGGGTCAGCAAATGCTGAGGGTCACAGAGCGGGGTCAGCGCATACTGAGGGTCACAGAGCGGGGTCAGCACATGCTGAGTGTAACAGAGCGGGGTCAGCACATGCTGAGGGTCACAGAGCGGGGTCAGCACATGCTGAGGGTCACAGAGCGGGGTCAGCGCATGCTGAGGGTCACAGAGCGGGGTCAGCGCATGCTGAGGGTCACAGAGCGGGGTCAGCGCATGCTGAGGGCCACAGAGCGGGGTCAGCGTATGCTGAGGGTCACAGAGCGGGGTCAGCACATGCTGAGAGTCACAGAGCGGGGTCAGCGCATGCTGAGGGTCACAGAGCGGGGTCAGCACATGCTGAGGGTCACAGAGCGGGGTCAGCACATGCTGAGGGTCACAGAGCGGGGTCAGCACATGCTGAGGGTCACAGAGCGGGGTCAGCGTATGCTGAGGGTCACAGAGCGGGGTCAGCACATGCTGAGGGTCACAGAGCGGGGTCAGCACATGCTGAGAGTCACAGAGCGGGGTCAGCACATGCTGAGAGTCACAGAGCGGGGTCAGCACATGCTGAGGGTCACAGAGCGGGGTCAGCGCATGCTGAGAGTCACAGAGCGGGGTCAGCACATGCTGAGGGTCACAGAGCGGGGTCAGCACATGCTGAGAGTCACAGAGCGGGGTCAGCTCATGCTGAGAGTCACAGAGTGGGGTCAGCACATGCTGAGGGTCACAGAGCGTGGTCAGCGCATGCTGAGGGTCACAGAGCGGGGTCAGCACATGCTGAGGGTCACAGAGCGGGGTCAGCACATGCTGAGAGTCACAGAGCGGGGTCAGCGCATGCTGAGAGTCACAGAGCGGGGTCAGCACATGCTGAGGGTCACAGAGCGGGGTCAGCGCATGCTGAGGGTCACAGAGCGGGGTCAGCACATGCTGAGGGTCACAGAGCCGGGTCAGCGCATGCTGAGGGTCACAGAGCGGGGTCAGCGCATGCTGAGGGTCACAGAGCGGGGTCAGCACATGCTGAGGGTCACAGAGCGGGGACAGCACATGCTGAGAGTCACAGAGCGGGGTCAGCTCATGCTGAGAGTCACAGAGTGGGGTCAGCACATGCTGAGGGTCACAGAGCGTGGTCAGCGCATGCTGAGGGTCACAGAGCGGGGTCAGCGCATGCTGAGGGTCACAGAGCGGGGTCAGCACATGCTAAGGGTCACAGAGCGGGGTCAGCGCATGCTGAGGGTCACCGAGCGGGGTCAGCAAATGCTGAGGGTCACAGAGCGGGGTCAGCGCATACTGAGGGTCACAGAGCGGGGTCAGCACATGCTGAGTGTAACAGAGCGGGGTCAGCGCATGCTGAGGGTCACAGAGCGGGGTCAGCGCATGCTGAGGGTCACAGAGCGGGGTCAGCACATGCTGAGGGTCACAGAGCGGGGTCAGCACATGCTGAGGGTCACAGAGCGGGGTCAGCGCATGCTGAGGGTCACAGAGCGGGGTCAGCGCATGCTGAGGGTCACAGAGCGGGGTCAGCGCATGCTGAGAGTCACAGAGCGGGGTCAGCGCATGCTGAGGGTCACAGAGCGGGGTCAGCACATGCTGAGAGTCACAGAGCGGGGTCAGCGCATGCTGAGGGTCACAGAGCGGGGTCAGCGCATGCTGAGGGTCACAGAGCGGGGTCAGCACATGCTGAGGGTCACAGAGCGGGGTCAGCACATGCTGAGGGTCACAGAGCCGGGTCAGCGCATGCTGAGGGTCACAGAGCGGGGTCAGCACATGCTGAGAGTCACAGAGTGGGGTCAGCACATGCTGAGGGTCACAGAGCGTGGTCAGCGCATGCTGAGGGTCACAGAGCGGGGTCAGCACATGCTGAGGGTCACAGAGCGGGGTCAGCACATGCTGAGAGTCACAGAGCGGGGTCAGCCCATGCTGAGAGTCACAGAGCGGGGTCAGCACATGCTGAGGGTCACAGAGCGGGGTCAGCGCATGCTGAGGGTCACAGAGCGGGGTCAGCACATGCTGAGTGTAACAGAGCGGGGTCAGCGCATGCTGAGGGTCACAGAGCGGGGTCAGCGCATGCTGAGGGTCACAGAGCGGGGTCAGCACATGCTGAGGGTCACAGAGCGGGGTCAGCACATGCTGAGGGTCACAGAGCGGGGTCAGCGCATGCTGAGGGTCACAGAGCGGGGTCAGCGCATGCTGAGGGTCACAGAGCGGGGTCAGCGCATGCTGAGAGTCACAGAGCGGGGTCAGCGCATGCTGAGGGTCACAGAGCGGGGTCAGCACATGCTGAGAGTCACAGAGCGGGGTCAGCGCATGCTGAGGGTCACAGAGCGGGGTCAGCGCATGCTGAGGGTCACAGAGCGGGGTCAGCACATGCTGAGGGTCACAGAGCGGGGTCAGCACATGCTGAGGGTCACAGAGCCGGGTCAGCGCATGCTGAGGGTCACAGAGCGGGGTCAGCACATGCTGAGAGTCACAGAGTGGGGTCAGCACATGCTGAGGGTCACAGAGCGTGGTCAGCGCATGCTGAGGGTCACAGAGCGGGGTCAGCACATGCTGAGGGTCACAGAGCGGGGTCAGCACATGCTGAGAGTCACAGAGCGGGGTCAGCGCATGCTGAGAGTCACAGAGCGGGGTCAGCACATGCTGAGGGTCACAGAGCGGGGTCAGCGCATGCTGAGGGTCACAGAGCGGGGTCAGCACATGCTGAGGGTCACAGAGCCGGGTCAGCGCATGCTGAGGGTCACAGAGCGGGGTCAGCGCATGCTGAGGGTCACAGAGCGGGGTCAGCACATGCTGAGGGTCACAGAGCGGGGTCAGCACATGCTGAGAGTCACAGAGCGGGGTCAGCTCATGCTGAGAGTCACAGAGTGGGGTCAGCACATGCTGAGGGTCACAGAGCGTGGTCAGCGCATGCTGAGGGTCACAGAGCGGGGTCAGCGCATGCTGAGGGTCACAGAGCGGGGTCAGCACATGCTAAGGGTCACAGAGCGGGGTCAGCGCATGCTGAGGGTCACCGAGCGGGGTCAGCAAATGCTGAGGGTCACAGAGCGGGGTCAGCGCATACTGAGGGTCACAGAGCGGGGTCAGCACATGCTGAGTGTAACAGAGCGGGGTCAGCACATGCTGAGGGTCACAGAGCGGGGTCAGCACATGCTGAGGGTCACAGAGCGGGGTCAGCGCATGCTGAGGGTCACAGAGCGGGGTCAGCGCATGCTGAGGGTCACAGAGCGGGGTCAGCGCATGCTGAGGGCCACAGAGCGGGGTCAGCGTATGCTGAGGGTCACAGAGCGGGGTCAGCACATGCTGAGAGTCACAGAGCGGGGTCAGCGCATGCTGAGGGTCACAGAGCGGGGTCAGCACATGCTGAGGGTCACAGAGCGGGGTCAGCACATGCTGAGGGTCACAGAGCGGGGTCAGCACATGCTGAGGGTCACAGAGCGGGGTCAGCACATGCTGAGGGTCACAGAGCGGGGTCAGCACATGCTGAGGGTCACAGAGCGGGGTCAGCGTATGCTGAGGGTCACAGAGCGGGGTCAGCGTATGCTGAGGGTCACAGAGCGGGGTCAGCACATGCTGAGGGTCACAGAGCGGGGTCAGCACATGCTGAGAGTCACAGAGCGGGGTCAGCACATGCTGAGAGTCACAGAGCGGGGTCAGCACATGCTGAGGGTCACAGAGCGGGGTCAGCACATGCTGAGGGTCACAGAGCGGGGTCAGCACATGCTGAGGGTCACAGAGCGGGGTCAGCACATGCTGAGGGTCACAGAGCGGGGTCAGCACATGCTGAGGGTCACAGAGCGGGGTCAGCACATGCTGAGGGTCACAGAGCTGGGTCAGCGTATGCTGAGAGTCACAGAGCGGGGTCAGCGCATGCTGAGAGTCACAGAGCGGGGTCAGCACATGCTGAGGGTCACAGAGCGGGGTCAGCACATGCTGAGGGTCACAGAGCGGGGTCAGCACATGCTGAGGGTCACAGAGCGGGGTCAGCGTATGCTGAGGGTCACAGAGCGGGGTCAGCACATGCTGAGGGTCACAGAGCGGGGTCAGCACATGCTGAGAGTCACAGAGCGGGGTCAGCACATGCTGAGAGTCACAGAGCGGGGTCAGCACATGCTGAGGGTCACAGAGCGGGGTCAGCGCATGCTGAGAGTCACAGAGCGGGGTCAGCACATGCTGAGGGTCACAGAGCGGGGTCAGCACATGCTGAGAGTCACAGAGCGGGGTCAGCTCATGCTGAGAGTCACAGAGTGGGGTCAGCACATGCTGAGGGTCACAGAGCGTGGTCAGCGCATGCTGAGGGTCACAGAGCGGGGTCAGCACATGCTGAGGGTCACAGAGCGGGGTCAGCACATGCTGAGAGTCACAGAGCGGGGTCAGCGCATGCTGAGAGTCACAGAGCGGGGTCAGCACATGCTGAGGGTCACAGAGCGGGGTCAGCGCATGCTGAGGGTCACAGAGCGGGGTCAGCACATGCTGAGGGTCACAGAGCCGGGTCAGCGCATGCTGAGGGTCACAGAGCGGGGTCAGCGCATGCTGAGGGTCACAGAGCGGGGTCAGCGCATGCTGAGGGTCACAGAGCGGGGTCAGCACATGCTGAGGGTCACAGAGCGGGGTCAGCACATGCTGAGAGTCACAGAGCGGGGTCAGCTCATGCTGAGAGTCACAGAGTGGGGTCAGCACATGCTGAGGGTCACAGAGCGTGGTCAGCGCATGCTGAGGGTCACAGAGCGGGGTCAGCGCATGCTGAGGGTCACAGAGCGGGGTCAGCACATGCTAAGGGTCACAGAGCGGGGTCAGCGCATGCTGAGGGTCACCGAGCGGGGTCAGCAAATGCTGAGGGTCACAGAGCGGGGTCAGCGCATACTGAGGGTCACAGAGCGGGGTCAGCACATGCTGAGTGTAACAGAGCGGGGTCAGCGCATGCTGAGGGTCACAGAGCGGGGTCAGCGCATGCTGAGGGTCACAGAGCGGGGTCAGCACATGCTGAGGGTCACAGAGCGGGGTCAGCACATGCTGAGGGTCACAGAGCGGGGTCAGCGCATGCTGAGGGTCACAGAGCGGGGTCAGCGCATGCTGAGGGTCACAGAGCGGGGTCAGCGCATGCTGAGAGTCACAGAGCGGGGTCAGCGCATGCTGAGGGTCACAGAGCGGGGTCAGCACATGCTGAGGGTCACAGAGCGGGGTCAGCGCATGCTGAGGGTCACAGAGCGGGGTCAGCGCATGCTGAGGGTCACAGAGCGGGGTCAGCACATGCTGAGGGTCACAGAGCGGGGTCAGCACATGCTGAGGGTCACAGAGCCGGGTCAGCGCATGCTGAGGGTCACAGAGCGGGGTCAGCACATGCTGAGGGTCACAGAGCAGGGTCAGCGCATGCTGAGGGTCACAGAGCGGGGTCAGCGCATGCTGAGGGTCACAGAGCGGGGTCAGCGCATGCTGAGAGTCACAGAGCGGGGTCAGCGCATGCTGAGGGTCACAGAGCGGGGTCAGCGCATGCTGAGGGTCACAGAAGTCGCTCCAGACCTCCAAACTCCTGTGGCCTTCAGATGAGCTCAAGAACAGTGTGTAGAGCTTCATGGAATGGGTTTCCATGCATTCATCCAAGCCTTACATCACCAAAGGGTGGGATGCAGTGGGGTAAAGCGCGCCGCCACTGGACTCTAGAGCAGTGGAGACGTGTTCTCTGAGTGACCAATCACGCTTCTCTGTCTGACAATCTCATGGACGAGTCTGGGTTTGGCGGTCGCCAGGAGAACGGGACTTGCCTGACTGCATTGTGCCAAGTGTAAAGTTTGGTGGAGGGGGGATTATGGGGTGGGGTTGTTTTTCCAGTGAAAGGAACTCTTAATGCTTCACCAAGACATTTTGGACAATTTCATGCTCCCAACTTTGCGGGACCAGTTTGGGGACGGCCCCTTCCTGTCCCAGCATGACTGACCAGTGACCAAAGCGTCTCCAGTAAGACATGATGAGGAGTTTGGTGTGGAGGAACTGGAGGACTGACCTCAACCCGATAGAACAGCTTTGGGATGAATTAGAGCGGAGACTGAGAGCCAGGCCTTCTCCAACATCACTAATGAAGAATCCCCATAAATACACTCCTAAACCATCCCAGAAGAGCATTATAGTGTATATCCAGTGAATCGCTTCCCAAACAAGAACAAATGTAGGGCGGGGCTTGATTTTGTCTGTGGGGAATCGATTGGATGGTGGTGGTTAGCTATTGGCTGATCTCATGTGAGTGACAGGTGGCCCCGCCCTCATCATCGAGTGATTCTAGATTCAATGCCGCATTTACTTAAACTTGAATTGAATTGCAGCCTCCGTCTCCCTGAAGGCGCAGCTCTAGAATGCAAATGAGACGCGAATCAAATTCTCCCAAAATATCCGTCCTGGAGACGTGAGCCGCAGAAATAAACACCCACAGAAGTCCTCGGCGCCGGATCGGCATTGAGAAGATCACGTGAGCAGTTTAATATTTATTATTTTTCAAAAATAATAAATATTAAATAATAATACTAAAAATAAAATGATTAAAAATATGATTAAAATATGTCTTTTTTTAAATTTATTTTAAGTCTGGGAATTTAAATAAAGGTGAAATAAAATATGAATATTATCATAATCTAATTTAAATATTCTTAAAAAAAATACAAAAGCATGTAATTAAAATGACCAAAAAAGTATATACATCATTATCAAAAACGAACAATAAAACTAGTAAAAATTGGTATTTTTTTTAAAATTTGGTAATTGAAATAAATCTGAAATAAAATATGAATATAAGAGAAACTAGGAAAATTATAAATGCTGAGTAATTTTATCCAAAGTACTATAATTATTAAAACTAAAACTGTAATAAACATAAATGAAAACTAAATAGAAATATCATTTTCAAAAATAATAAATATTAAATAATAATACTAAAAATAAAATGATTAAAAATATGATTAAAATATGTCATTTTTTATATTTATTTTAAGTCTGGGAATTGAAATAA
>NC_137111.1:48780394-48812894 GCF_949357685.1 Gobio gobio
ATCTATTGTTCTGTCTGTCTGTCTTTCTATCTGTCTATCGTTCTGTCTGTCTATCGTTCTATCGTCTGTGTGTCGTTCTGTCTGTCTATCGTTCTATCTATTGTTCTGTCTGTCTGTCTTTCTATCTGTCTATCGTTCTATCGTCTGTCTGTCGTTCTGTCTGTCTATCGTTCGATCTATTGTTCTGTCCGTCTATCGTTCTGTCTGTCTGTCGTTCTATCTGTCTATCGTCTGTCTGTCTATCGTTCTATCTATCGTTCTGTCTGTCTGTCGTTCTATCTGTCTGTCGTTCTGTCTGTCTATCGTCTGTCTGTCTATCGTTCTGTCTGTCTATCGTTCTATCGTCTGTCTGTCGTTCTGTCTGTCTATCGTTCTATCTATTGTTCTGTCTGTCTATCGTTCTGTCTGTCTGTCGTTCTATCTGTCTATCGTTCTGTCTGTCTATCGTCTGTCTGTCTATCGTTCTGTCTGTCTATCGTTCTATCTCTTGTTCTATCTGTCTATCGTCTGTCTGTCAATCGTTCTGTCTGTCTGTCGTTCTATCTGTCTATCGTCTGTCTGTCTATCGTCTGTCTGTCTATCGTTCTGTCTGTCTATGGTTCTATCTATTGTGCTGTCTGTCTATCGTCTGTCTGTCTATCGTTCTGTCTGTCTATCGTCTGTCTGTCTATCGTTCTGTCTGTCTATCGTTCTGTCTGTCTATCGTCTGTCTGTCTATCGTCTGTCTGTCTATCGCCTGTCTGTCGCTCTGTCTGTCTATCGTTCTGTCTGTCTATCGTCTGTCTGTCTATCGTCTGTCTGTCTATCGTTCTGTCTGTCTATCGTTCTATCTATTGTTCTGTCTGTCTATCGTCTGTCGGTCTATCGTTCTGTCTGTCTATCGTCTGTCTGTCTATCGTTCTGTATGTCTATCGTTCTATCTATTGTTCTGTCTGTCTATCGTCTGTCGGTCTATCGTTCTGTCTGTCTATAGTCTGTCTGTCTATCGTTCTGTCTATCGTTCTGTCTGTCTATCGTCTGTCTGTCGCTCTCACTGTCTATCGTTCTATCTGTCTATCGTTCTGTCTGTCTATCGTCTGTCTGTCTATTGTCTGTCTGTCGCTCTGTCTGTCTGTCGTTCTATCTGTCTATCGTTCTGTCTGTCTATTGTCTGTCTGTCTATCGTTCTGTCTGTCTATCGTCTGTCTGTCGCTCTCACTGTCTATCGTTCTATCTGTCTATCGTTCTGTCTGTCTATCGTCTGTCTGTCTATCGTTCTGTCTGCCTATCGTCTGTTTGTCTATCGTCTGTCTGTCGCTCTGTCTGTCTGTCGTTCTATCTGTCTATCGTTCTGTCTGTCTATTGTCTGTCTGTCTATCGTTCTGTCTGTCTATCGTTCTGTCTGTCTATCGTCTGTCTGTCGCTCTCACTGTCTATCGTTCTATCTGTCTATCGTTCTGTCTGTCTATCGTCTGTCTGTCTATCGTCTGTCTGTCGCTCTGTCTGTCTGTCGTTCTATCTGTCTATCGTTCTGTCTGTCTATCGTCTGTCTGTCTATCGTTCTGTCTGTCTATCGTTCTATCTATTGTTCTATCTGTCTATCGTCTGTCTGTCTATCGTTCTGTCTGTCTATCGTTCTATCTATTGTTCTGTCTGTCTATCGTCTGTCTGTCTATCGTTCTGTCTGTCTATCGTCTGTCTGTCTATCGTTCTGTCTGTCTATCGTTCTGTCTGTCTATCGTCTGTCTGTCTATCGTCTGTCTGTCTATCGTTCTATCTTTCTATCGTTCTGTCTGTCTATCGTCTGTCTGTCTATCGTCTGTCTGTCTATCGTTCTGTCTGTCTATCGTTCTATATATTGTTCTATCTGTCTATCGTCTGTCTGTCTATCGTTCTGTCTGTCTATCGTTCTATCTATTGTTCTGTCTGTCTATCGTCTGTCTGTCTATCGTTCTGTCTGTCTATCGTCTGTCTGTCGCTCTCACTGTCTATCGTTCTATCTGTCTATCGTTCTGTCTGTCTATCGTCTGTCTGTCTATCGTCTGTCTGTCGCTCTGTCTGTCTGTCGTTCTATCTGTCTATCGTTCTGTCTGTCTATCGTCTGTCTGTCTATCGTTCTGTCTGTCTATCGTTCTGTCTGTCTATCGTTCTGTCTGTCTATCGTTCTGTCTGTCTATCGTTCTGTCTGTCTATCGTTCTATCTATTGTTCTGTCTGTCTATCGTTCTGTCTGTCTATCGTTCTGTCTGTCTATCGTCTGTCTGTCGCTCTCACTGTCTATCGTTCTATCTGTCTATCGTTCTGTCCGTCTATCGTCTGTCTGTCTATCGTCTGTCTGTCGCTCTGTCTGTCTGTCGTTCTATCTGTCTATCGTTCTGTCTGTCTATCGTCTGTCTGTCTATCGTCTGTCTGTCGCTCTGTCTGTCTGTCGTTCTATCTGTCTATCGTTCTGTCTGTCTATCGTTCTATCTATTGTTCTGTCTGTCTGTCTTTCTATCTGTCTATCGTTCTGTCTGTCTATCGTTCTGTCTGTCTGTCCTTCTATCTGTCTATCGTTCTGTCTGTCTATCGTTCTATCTATTGTTCTGTCTGTCTATCGTTCTGTCTGTCTATCGTCTGTCTGTCTATCGCCTGTCTGTCGCTCTGTCTGTCTATCGTTCTGTCTGTCTATCGTCTGTCTGTCTATCGTCTGTCTGTCTATCGTTCTGTCTGTCTATCGTTCTATCTATTGTTCTGTCTGTCTATCGTCTGTCGGTCTATCGTTCTGTCTGTCTATCGTCTGTCTGTCTATCGTTCTGTCTGTCTATCGTTCTATCTATTGTTCTGTCTGTCTATCGTCTGTCGGTCTATCGTTCTGTCTGTCTATCGTCTGTCTGTCTATCGTTCTGTCTGTCTATCGTTCTATCTATTGTTCTGTCTGTCTATCGTCTGTCGGTCTATCGTTCTGTCTGTCTATAGTCTGTCTGTCTATCGTTCTGTCTATCGTTCTGTCTGTCTATCGTCTGTCTGTCGCTCTCACTGTCTATCGTTCTATCTGTCTATCGTTCTGTCTGTCTATCGTCTGTCTGTCTATTGTCTGTCTGTCGCTCTGTCTGTCTGTCGTTCTATCTGTCTATCGTTCTGTCTGTCTATTGTCTGTCTGTCTATCGTTCTGTCTGTCTATCGTCTGTCTGTCGCTCTCACTGTCTATCGTTCTATCTGTCTATCGTTCTGTCTGTCTATCGTCTGTCTGTCTATCGTTCTGTCTGCCTATCGTCTGTCTGTCTATCGTCTGTCTGTCGCTCTGTCTGTCTGTCGTTCTATCTGTCTATCGTTCTGTCTGTCTATTGTCTGTCTGTCTATCGTTCTGTCTGTCTATCGTTCTGTCTGTCTATCGTCTGTCTGTCGCTCTCACTGTCTATCGTTCTATCTGTCTATCGTTCTGTCTGTCTATCGTCTGTCTGTCTATCGTCTGTCTGTCGCTCTGTCTGTCTGTCTGTCGTTCTATCTGTCTATCGTTCTGTCTGTCTATCGTCTGTCTGTCTATCGTTCTGTCTGTCTATCGTTCTATCTATTGTTCTATCTGTCTATCGTCTGTCTGTCTATCGTTCTGTCTGTCTATCGTTCTATCTATTGTTCTGTCTGTCTATCGTCTGTCTGTCTATCGTTCTGTCTGTCTATCGTCTGTCTGTCTATCGTTCTGTCTGTCTATCGTTCTGTCTGTCTATCGTCTGTCTGTCTATCGTCTGTCTGTCTGTCGCTCTGTCTGTCTATCGTTCTATCTTTCTATCGTTCTGTCTGTCTATCGTCTGTCTGTCTATCGTCTGTCTGTCTATCGTTCTGTCTGTCTATCGTTCTATATATTGTTCTATCTGTCTATCGTCTGTCTGTCTATCGTTCTGTCTGTCTATCGTTCTATCTATTGTTCTGTCTGTCTATCGTCTGTCTGTCTATCGTTCTGTCTGTCTATCGTCTGTCTGTCGCTCTCACTGTCTATCGTTCTATCTGTCTATCGTTCTGTCTGTCTATCGTCTGTCTGTCTATCGTCTGTCTGTCGCTCTGTCTGTCTGTCGTTCTATCTGTCTATCGTTCTGTCTGTCTATCGTCTGTCTGTCTATCGTTCTGTCTGTCTATCGTTCTGTCTGTCTATCGTTCTATCTATTGTTCTGTCTGTCTATCGTTCTGTCTGTCTATCGTTCTGTCTGTCTATCGTCTGTCTGTCGCTCTCACTGTCTATCGTTCTATCTGTCTATCGTTCTGTCTGTCTATCGTCTGTCTGTCTATCGTCTGTCTGTCGCTCTGTCTGTCTGTCGTTCTATCTGTCTATCGTTCTGTCTGTCTATCGTCTGTCAGTCTATCGTTCTGTCTGTCTATCGTTCTGTCTGTCTATCGTTCTATCTATTGTTCTGTCTGTCTATCGTTCTGTCTATCTATTGTTCTGTCTGTCTATCGTCTGTCTGTCTATCGTTCTGTCTGTCTATCGTTCTGTCTGTCTATCGTTCTGTCTGTCTATCGTTCTGTCTGTCTATCGTTCTGTCTGTCTATCGTTCTATCTATTGTTCTGTCTGTCTATCGTTCTGTCTGTCTATCGTCTGTCTGTCGCTCTCACTGTCTATCGTTCTATCTGTCTATCGTTCTGTCCGTCTATCGTCTGTCTGTCTATCGTCTGTCTGTCGCTCTGTCTGTCTGTCGTTCTATCTGTCTATCGTTCTGTCTGTCTATCGTCTGTCTGTCTATCGTCTGTCTGTCGCTCTGTCTGTCTGTCGTTCTATCTGTCTATCGTTCTGTCTGTCTATCGTTCTATCTATTGTTCTGTCTGTCTGTCTTTCTATCTGTCTATCGTTCTGTCTGTCTATCGTTCTGTCTGTCTGTCCTTCTATCTGTCTATCGTTCTGTCTGTCTATCGTTCTATCTATTGTTCTGTCTGTCTGTCTTTCTATCTGTCTATCGTTCTGTCTGTCTATCGTTCTATCTATTGTTCTGTCTGTCTGTCTTTCTATCTGTCTATCGTTCTGTCTGTCTATCGTTCTATCGTCTGTCTGTCGTTCTGTCTGTCTATCGTTCTATCTATTGTTCTGTCTGTCTGTCTTTCTATCTGTCTATCGTTCTGTCTGTCTATCGTTCTATCTATTGTTCTGTCTGTCTGTCTTTCTATCTGTCTATCGTTCTGTCTGTCTATCGTCTGTCTGTCTATCGTTCTGTCTGTCTATCGTTCTATCTATTGTTCTATCTGTCTATCGTCTGTCTGTCTATCGTTCTGTCTGTCTATCGTTCTATCTATTGTTCTGTCTGTCTATCGTCTGTCTGTCTATCGTTCTGTCTGTCTATCGTCTGTCTGTCTATCGTTCTGTCTGTCTATCGTTCTGTCTGTCTATCGTCTGTCTGTCTATCGTCTGTCTGTCTGTCGCTCTGTCTGTCTATCGTTCTATCTTTCTATCGTTCTGTCTGTCTATCGTCTGTCTGTCTATCGTCTGTCTGTCTATCGTTCTGTCTGTCTATCGTTCTATATATTGTTCTATCTGTCTATCGTCTGTCTGTCTATCGTTCTGTCTGTCTATCGTTCTATCTATTGTTCTGTCTGTCTATCGTCTGTCTGTCTATCGTTCTGTCTGTCTATCGTCTCTCTGTCGCTCTCACTGTCTATCGTTCTATCTGTCTATCGTTCTGTCTGTCTATCGTCTGTCTGTCTATCGTCTGTCTGTCGCTCTGTCTGTCTGTCGTTCTATCTGTCTATCGTTCTGTCTGTCTATCGTCTGTCTGTCTATCGTTCTGTCTGTCTATCGTTCTGTCTGTCTATCGTTCTGTCTGTCTATCGTTCTGTCTGTCTATCGTTCTATCTATTGTTCTGTCTGTCTATCGTTCTGTCTGTCTATCGTTCTGTCTGTCTATCGTCTGTCTGTCGCTCACACTGTCTATCGTTCTATCTGTCTATCGTTCTGTCCGTCTATCGTCTGTCTGTCTATCGTCTGTCTGTCGCTCTGTCTGTCTGTCGTTCTATCTGTCTATCGTTCTGTCTGTCTATCGTCTGTCTGTCTATCGTCTGTCTGTCGCTCTGTCTGTCTGTCGTTCTATCTGTCTATCGTTCTGTCTGTCTATCGTTCTATATATTGTTCTGTCTGTCTGTCTTTCTATCTGTCTATCGTTCTGTCTGTCTATCGTTCTGTCTGTCTGTCCTTCTATCTGTCTATCGTTCTGTCTGTCTATCGTTCTATCTATTGTTCTGTCTGTCTATCGTTCTGTCTGTCTATCGTCTGTCTGTCTATCGCCTGTCTGTCGCTCTGTCTGTCTATCGTTCTGTCTGTCTATCGTCTGTCTGTCTTTCTATCTGTCTATCGTTCTGTCTGTCTATCGTTCTATCTATTGTTCTGTCTGTCTATCGTCTGTCGGTCTATCGTTCTGTCTGTCTATCGTCTGTCTGTCTATCGTTCTGTCTGTCTATCGTTCTATCTATTGTTCTGTCTGTCTATCGTCTGTCGGTCTATCGTTCTGTCTGTCTATCGTCTGTCTGTCTATCGTTCTGTCTGTCTATCGTTCTATCTATTGTTCTGTCTGTCTATCGTCTGTCGGTCTATCGTTCTGTCTGTCTATAGTCTGTCTGTCTATCGTTCTGTCTATCGTTCTGTCTGTCTATCGTCTGTCTGTCGCTCTCACTGTCTATCGTTCTATCTGTCTATCGTTCTGTCTGTCTATCGTCTGTCTGTCTATTGTCTGTCTGTCGCTCTGTCTGTCTGTCGTTCTATCTGTCTATCGTTCTGTCTGTCTATTGTCTGTCTGTCTATCGTTCTGTCTGTCTATCGTCTGTCTGTCGCTCTCACTGTCTATCGTTCTATCTGTCTATCGTTCTGTCTGTCTATCGTCTGTCTGTCTATCGTTCTGTCTGCCTATCGTCTGTCTGTCTATCGTCTGTCTGTCGCTCTGTCTGTCTGTCGTTCTATCTGTCTATCGTTCTGTCTGTCTATTGTCTGTCTGTCTATCGTTCTGTCTGTCTATCGTTCTGTCTGTCTATCGTCTGTCTGTCGCTCTCACTGTCTATCGTTCTATCTGTCTATCGTTCTGTCTGTCTATCGTCTGTCTGTCTATCGTCTGTCTGTCGCTCTGTCTGTCTGTCGTTCTATCTGTCTATCGTTCTGTCTGTCTATCGTCTGTCTGTCTATCGTTCTGTCTGTCTATCGTTCTATCTATTGTTCTATCTGTCTATCGTCTGTCTGTCTATCGTTCTGTCTGTCTATCGTTCTATCTATTGTTCTGTCTGTCTATCGTCTGTCTGTCTATCGTTCTGTCTGTCTATCGTCTGTCTGTCTATCGTTCTGTCTGTCTATCGTTCTGTCTGTCTATCGTCTGTCTGTCTATCGTCTGTCTGTCTGTCGCTCTGTCTGTCTATCGTTCTATCTTTCTATCGTTCTGTCTGTCTATCGTCTGTCTGTCTATCGTCTGTCTGTCTATCGTTCTGTCTGTCTATCGTTCTATATATTGTTCTATCTGTCTATCGTCTGTCTGTCTATCGTTCTGTCTGTCTATCGTTCTATCTATTGTTCTGTCTGTCTATCGTCTGTCTGTCTATCGTTCTGTCTGTCTATCGTCTGTCTGTCGCTCTCACTGTCTATCGTTCTATCTGTCTATCGTTCTGTCTGTCTATCGTCTGTCTGTCTATCGTCTGTCTGTCGCTCTGTCTGTCTGTCGTTCTATCTGTCTATCGTTCTGTCTGTCTATCGTCTGTCTGTCTATCGTTCTGTCTGTCTATCGTTCTGTCTGTCTATCGTTCTATCTATTGTTCTGTCTGTCTATCGTTCTGTCTGTCTATCGTTCTGTCTGTCTATCGTCTGTCTGTCGCTCTCACTGTCTATCGTTCTATCTGTCTATCGTTCTGTCTGTCTATCGTCTGTCTGTCTATCGTCTGTCTGTCGCTCTGTCTGTCTGTCGTTCTATCTGTCTATCGTTCTGTCTGTCTATCGTCTGTCTGTCTATCGTTCTGTCTGTCTATCGTTCTGTCTGTCTATCGTTCTATCTATTGTTCTGTCTGTCTATCGTTCTGTCTATCTATTGTTCTGTCTGTCTATCGTCTGTCTGTCTATCGTTCTGTCTGTCTATCGTTCTGTCTGTCTATCGTTCTGTCTGTCTATCGTTCTGTCTGTCTATCGTTCTATCTATTGTTCTGTCTGTCTATCGTTCTGTCTGTCTATCGTTCTGTCTGTCTATCGTCTGTCTGTCGCTCTCACTGTCTATCGTTCTATCTGTCTATCGTTCTGTCCGTCTATCGTCTGTCTGTCTATCGTCTGTCTGTCGCTCTATCTGTCTATCGTTCTGTCTGTCTATCGTCTGTCTGTCTATCGTCTGTCTGTCGCTCTGTCTGTCTGTCGTTCTATCTGTCTATCGTTCTGTCTGTCTATCGTTCTATCTATTGTTCTGTCTGTCTGTCTTTCTATCTGTCTATCGTTCTGTCTGTCTATCGTTCTGTCTGTCTGTCCTTCTATCTGTCTATCGTTCTGTCTGTCTATCGTTCTATCTATTGTTCTGTCTGTCTGTCTTTCTATCTGTCTATCGTTCTGTCTGTCTATCGTTCTATCTATTGTTCTGTCTGTCTGTCTTTCTATCTGTCTATCGTTCTGTCTGTCTATCGTTCTATCGTCTGTCTGTCGTTCTGTCTGTATATCGTTCTATCTATTGTTCTGTCTGTCTGTCTTTCTATCTGTCTATCGTTCTGTCTGTCTATCGTTCTATCTATTGTTCTGTCTGTCTGTCTTTCTATCTGTCTATCGTTCTGTCTGTCTATCGTTCTATCGTCTGTGTGTCGTTCTGTCTGTCTATCGTTCTATCTATTGTTCTGTCTGTCTGTCTTTCTATCTGTCTATCGTTCTATCGTCTGTCTGTCGTTCTGTCTGTCTATCGTTCGATCTATTGTTCTGTCCGTCTATCGTTCTGTCTGTCTGTCGTTCTATCTGTCTATCGTCTGTCTGTCTATTGTTCTATCTATCGTTCTGTCTGTCTGTCGTTCTATCTGTCTGTTGTTCTGTCTGTCTATCGTCTGTCTGTCTATCGTTCTGTCTGTCTATCGTTCTATCGTCTGTCTGTCGTTCTGTCTGTCTATCGTTCTATCTATTGTTCTGTCTGTCTATCGTTCTGTCTGTCTGTCGTTCTATCTGTCTATCGTTCTGTCTGTCTATCGTCTGTCTGTCTATCGTTCTGTCTGTCTATCGTTCTATCTATTGTTCTATCTGTCTATCGTCTGTCTGTCAATCGTTCTGTCTGTCTGTCGTTCTATCTGTCTATCGTTCTGTCTGTCTATCGTCTGTCTGTCTATCGTTCTGTCTGTCTATCGTTCTATCTATTGTTCTATCTGTCTATCGTCTGTCTGTCTATCGTTCTGTCTGTCTATCGTTCTATCTATTGTGCTGTCTGTCTATCGTCTGTCTGTCTATCGTTCTGTCTGTCTATCGTCTGTCTGTCTATCGTTCTGTCTGTCTATCGTTCTGTCTGTCTATCGTCTGTCTGTCTATCGTCTGTCTGTCTATCGTCTGTCTGTCGCTCTGTCTGTCTATCGTTCTGTCTGTCTATCGTCTGTCTGTCTATCGTCTGTCTGTCTATCGTTCTGTCTGTCTATCGTTCTATCTATTGTTCTGTCTGTCTATCGTCTGTCGGTCTATCGTTCTGTCTGTCTATAGTCTGTCTGTCTATCGTTCTGTCTATCGTTCTGTCTGTCTATCGTCTGTCTGTCGCTCTCACTGTCTATCGTTCTATCTGTCTATCGTTCTGTCTGTCTATCGTCTGTCTGTCTATTGTCTGTCTGTCGCTCTGTCTGTCTGTCGTTCTATCTGTCTATCGTTCTGTCTGTCTATTGTCTGTCTGTCTATCGTTCTGTCTGTCTATCGTCTGTCTGTCGCTCTCACTGTCTATCGTTCTATCTGTCTATCGTTCTGTCTGTCTATCGTCTGTCTGTCTATCGTTCTGTCTGTCTATCGTCTGTCTGTCTATCGTCTGTCTGTCGCTCTGTCTGTCTGTCGTTCTATCTGTCTATCGTTCTGTCTGTCTATTGTCTGTCTGTCTATCGTTCTGTCTGTCTATCGTTCTGTCTGTCTATCGTCTGTCTGTCGCTCTCACTGTCTATCGTTCTATCTGTCTATCGTTCTGTCTGTCTATCGTCTGTCTGTCTATCGTCTGTCTGTCGCTCTGTCTGTCTGTCGTTCTATCTGTCTATCGTTCTGTCTGTCTATCGTCTGTCTGTCTATCGTTCTGTCTGTCTATCGTTCTATCTATTGTTCTATCTGTCTATCGTCTGTCTGTCTATCGTTCTGTCTGTCTATCGTTCTATCTATTGTTCTGTCTGTCTATCGTCTGTCTGTCTATCGCTCTGTCTGTCTATCGTCTGTCTGTCTATCGTTCTGTCTGTCTATCGTTCTGTCTGTCTATCGTCTGTCTGTCTATCGTCTGTCTGTCTGTCGCTCTGTCTGTCTATCGTTCTATCTTTCTATCGTTCTGTCTGTCTATCGTCTGTCTGTCTATCGTCTGTCTGTCTATCGTTCTGTCTGTCTATCGTTCTATCTATTGTTCTATCTGTCTATCGTCTGTCTGTCTATCGTTCTGTCTGTCTATCGTTCTATCTATTGTTCTGTCTGTCTATCATCTGTCTGTCTATCGTTCTGTCTGTCTATCGTCTGTCTGTCGCTCTCACTGTCTATCGTTCTATCTGTCTATCGTTCTGTCTGTCTATCGTCTGTCTGTCTATCGTTCTGTCTGTCTATCGTTCTGTCTGTCTATCGTTCTATCTATTGTTCTGTCTGTCTATCGTTCTGTCTGTCTATCGTTCTGTCTGTCTATCGTCTGTCTGTCGCTCTCACTGTCTATCGTTCTATCTGTCTATCGTTCTGTCCGTCTATCGTCTGTCTGTCTATCGTCTGTCTGTCGCTCTGTCTGTCTGTCGTTCTATCTGTCTATCGTCTGTCTGTCTATCGTCTGTCTGTCGCTCTGTCTGTCTGTCGTTCTATCTGTCTATCGTCTGTCTGTCTATCGTCTGTCTGTCGCTCTGTCTGTCTATCGTCTGTCTGTCTATCGTTCTGTCTGTCTATCGTTCTGTCTGTCTATCGTTCTATCTATTGTTCTGTCTGTCTATCGTTCTGTCTGTCTATCGTTCTGTCTGTCTATCGTCTGTCTGTCGCTCTCACTGTCTATCGTTCTATCTGTCTATCGTTCTGTCCGTCTATCGTCTGTCTGTCTATCGTCTGTCTGTCGCTCTGTCTGTCTGTCGTTCTATCTGTCTATCGTTCTGTCTGTCTATCGTCTGTCTGTCTATCGTCTGTCTGTCGCTCTGTCTGTCTGTCGTTCTATCTGTCTATCGTTCTGTCTGTCTATCGTTCTGTCTGTCTAACGTTCTGTCTGTCTATCGTCTGTCTGTCGCTCTCACTGTCTATCGTTCTATCTGTCTATCGTTCTGTCTGTCTATCGTCTGTCTGTCTATCGTCTGTCTGTCGCTCTGTCTGTCTGTCGTTCTATCTGTCTATCACTCTATCTGTCTATCGTTCTGTCTGTCTATAATTCTGTCTGTCTATCGTTCAATCTATTGTTCTGTCTGTCTGTCGTTCTATCTGTCTATCGTTCTGTCTGTCTATCGTTCTGTCTGTCTATCGTCTGTCTGTCTATCGTCTGTATGTCGTTCTGTCTGTCTATCGTTCTATCTATTGTTCTGTCTGTCTGTCTTTCTATCTGTCTATCGTTCTGTCTGTCTATCGTTCTATCTATTGTTCTGTCTGTCTGTCTTTCTATCTGTCTATCGTTCTGTCTGTCTATCGTTCTATCGTCTGTCTGTCGTTCTGTCTGTCTATCGTTCTATCTATTGTTCTGTCTGTCTGTCTTTCTATCTGTCTATCGTTCTATCGTCTGTCTGTCGTTCTGTCTGTCTATCGTTCGATCTATTGTTCTGTCCGTCTATCGTTCTGTCTGTCTGTCGTTCGATCTATTGTTCTGTCCGTCTATCGTTCTGTCTGTCTGTCGTTCTATCTGTCTATCGTCTGTCTGTCTATCGTTCTATCTATCGTTCTGTCTGTCTGTCGTTCTATCTGTCTGTCGTTCTGTCTGTCTATCGTCTGTCTGTCTATCGTTCTGTCTGTCTATCGCTCTATCGTCTGTCTGTCGTTCTGTCTGTCTATCGTTCTATCTATTGTTCTGTCTGTCTGTCTTTCTATCTGTCTATCGTTCTGTCTGTCAATCGTTCTATCGTCTGTCTGTCGTTCTGTCTGTCTATCGTTCTATCTATTGTTCTGTCTGTCTATCGTTCTGTCTGTCTGTCGTTCTATCTGTCTATCGTTCTGTCTGTCTGTCGTCTGTCTGTCTATCGTTCTGTCTGTCTATCGTTCTATCTATTGTTCTATCTGTCTATCGTCTGTCTGTCAATCGTTCTGTCTGTCTGTCGTTCTATCTGTCTATCGTTCTGTCTGTCTATCGTTCTGTCTGTCTATCGTCTGTCTGTCTATCGTTCTGTCTGTCTATCGTTCTATCTATTGTTCTATCTGTCTATCGTCTGTCTGTCTATCGTCTGTCTGTCTATCGTTCTGTCTGTCTATCGTTCTATCTATTGTGCTGTCTGTCTATCGTCTGTCTGTCTATCGTTCTGTCTGTCTATCGTCTGTCTGTCTATCGTCTGTCTGTCTATCGTCTGTCTGTCGCTCTGTCTGTCTATCGTTCTGTCTGTCTATCGTCTGTCTGTCTATCGTTCTGTCTGTCTATCGTTCTATCTATTGTTCTATCTGTCTATCGTCTGTCTGTCTATCGTTCTGTCTGTCTATCGTTCTATCTATTGTTCTGTCTGTCTATCGTCTGTCTGTCTATCGCTCTGTCTGTCTATCGTCTGTCTGTCTATCGTTCTGTCTGTCTATCGTTCTGTCTGTCTATCGTCTGTCTGTCTATCGTCTGTCTGTCTGTCGCTCTGTCTGTCTATCGTTCTATCTTTCTATCGTTCTGTCTGTCTATCGTCTGTCTGTCTATCGTCTGTCTGTCTATCGTTCTGTCTGTCTATCGTTCTATCTATTGTTCTATCTGTCTATCGTCTGTCTGTCTATCGTTCTGTCTGTCTATCGTTCTATCTATTGTTCTGTCTGTCTATCATCTGTCTGTCTATCGTTCTGTCTGTCTATCGTCTGTCTGTCGCTCTCACTGTCTATCGTTCTATCTGTCTATCGTTCTGTCTGTCTATCGTCTGTCTGTCTATCGTTCTGTCTGTCTATCGTTCTGTCTGTCTATCGTTCTATCTATTGTTCTGTCTGTCTATCGTTCTGTCTGTCTATCGTTCTGTCTGTCTATCGTCTGTCTGTCGCTCTCACTGTCTATCGTTCTATCTGTCTATCGTTCTGTCCGTCTATCGTCTGTCTGTCTATCGTCTGTCTGTCGCTCTGTCTGTCTGTCGTTCTATCTGTCTATCGTCTGTCTGTCTATCGTCTGTCTGTCGCTCTGTCTGTCTGTCGTTCTATCTGTCTATCGTTCTGTCTGTCTATCGTCTGTCTGTCTATCGTTCTGTCTGTCTATCGTTCTGTCTGTCTATCGTTCTATCTATTGTTCTGTCTGTCTATCGTTCTGTCTGTCTATCGTTCTGTCTGTCTATCGTCTGTCTGTCGCTCTCACTGTCTATCGTTCTATCTGTCTATCGTTCTGTCCGTCTATCGTCTGTCTGTCTATCGTCTGTCTGTCGCTCTGTCTGTCTGTCGTTCTATCTGTCTATCGTTCTGTCTGTCTATCGTCTGTCTGTCTATCGTCTGTCTGTCGCTCTGTCTGTCTGTCGTTCTATCTGTCTATCGTTCTGTCTGTCTATCGTTCTGTCTGTCTAACGTTCTGTCTGTCTATCGTCTGTCTGTCGCTCTCACTGTCTATCGTTCTATCTGTCTATCGTTCTGTCTGTCTATCGTCTGTCTGTCTATCGTCTGTCTGTCGCTCTGTCTGTCTGTCGTTCTATCTGTCTATCACTCTATCTGTCTATCGTTCTGTCTGTCTATAATTCTGTCTGTCTATCGTTCAATCTATTGTTCTGTCTGTCTGTCGTTCTATCTGTCTATCGTTCTGTCTGTCTATCGTTCTGTCTGTCTATCGTCTGTCTGTCTATCGTCTGTATGTCGTTCTGTCTGTCTATCGTTCTATCTATTGTTCTGTCTGTCTGTCTTTCTATCTGTCTATCGTTCTGTCTGTCTATCGTTCTATCTATTGTTCTGTCTGTCTGTCTTTCTATCTGTCTATCGTTCTGTCTGTCTATCGTTCTATCGTCTGTCTGTCGTTCTGTCTGTCTATCGTTCTATCTATTGTTCTGTCTGTCTGTCTTTCTATCTGTCTATCGTTCTATCGTCTGTCTGTCGTTCTGTCTGTCTATCGTTCGATCTATTGTTCTGTCCGTCTATCGTTCTGTCTGTCTGTCGTTCGATCTATTGTTCTGTCCGTCTATCGTTCTGTCTGTCTGTCGTTCTATCTGTCTATCGTCTGTCTGTCTATCGTTCTATCTATCGTTCTGTCTGTCTGTCGTTCTATCTGTCTGTCGTTCTGTCTGTCTATCGTCTGTCTGTCTATCGTTCTGTCTGTCTATCGCTCTATCGTCTGTCTGTCGTTCTGTCTGTCTATCGTTCTATCTATTGTTCTGTCTGTCTGTCTTTCTATCTGTCTATCGTTCTGTCTGTCAATCGTTCTATCGTCTGTCTGTCGTTCTGTCTGTCTATCGTTCTATCTATTGTTCTGTCTGTCTATCGTTCTGTCTGTCTGTCGTTCTATCTGTCTATCGTTCTGTCTGTCTGTCGTCTGTCTGTCTATCGTTCTGTCTGTCTATCGTTCTATCTATTGTTCTATCTGTCTATCGTCTGTCTGTCAATCGTTCTGTCTGTCTGTCGTTCTATCTGTCTATCGTTCTGTCTGTCTATCGTTCTGTCTGTCTATCGTCTGTCTGTCTATCGTTCTGTC
The DNA here is from genome assembly GCF_949357685.1 of Gobio gobio. NCBI lineage: Eukaryota > Metazoa > Chordata > Actinopteri > Cypriniformes > Gobionidae > Gobio > Gobio gobio. The sequence continues at coordinate 48,795,271 of NC_137111.1, forward strand.
TGTCTATCGTTCTATCTATTGTTCTATCTGTCTATCGTCTGTCTGTCTATCGTCTGTCTGTCTATCGTTCTGTCTGTCTATCGTTCTATCTATTGTGCTGTCTGTCTATCGTCTGTCTGTCTATCGTTCTGTCTGTCTATCGTCTGTCTGTCTATCGTCTGTCTGTCTATCGTCTGTCTGTCGCTCTGTCTGTCTATCGTTCTGTCTGTCTATCATCTGTCTGTCTTTCGTCTGTCTGTCTATCGTTCTGTCTGTCTATCGTTCTATCTATTGTTCTGTCTGTCTATCGTCTGTCGGTCTATCGTTCTGTCTGTCTATAGTCTGTCTGTCTATCGTTCTGTCTATCGTTCTGTCTGTCTATCGTCTGTCTGTCGCTCTCACTGTCTATCGTTCTATCTGTCTATCGTTCTGTCTGTCTATCGTCTGTCTGTCTATCGTCTGTCTGTCGCTCTGTCTGTCTGTCGTTCTATCTGTCTATCGTTCTGTCTGTCTATTGTCTGTCTGTCTATCGTTCTGTCTGTCTATCGTCTGTCTGTCGCTCTCACTGTCTATCGTTCTATCTGTCTATCGTTCTGTCTGTCTATCGTCTGTCTGTCTATCGTTCTGTCTGTCTATCGTCTGTCTGTCTATCGTCTGTCTGTCGCTCTGTCTGTCTGTCGTTCTATCTGTCTATCGTTCTGTCTGTCTATTGTCTGTCTGTCTATCGTTCTGTCTGTCTATCGTTCTGTCTGTCTATCGTCTGTCTGTCGCTCTCACTGTCTATCGTTCTATCTGTCTATCGTTCTGTCTGTCTATCGTCTGTCTGTCTATCGTCTGTCTGTCGCTCTGTCTGTCTGTCGTTCTATCTGTCTATCGTTCTGTCTGTCTATCGTCTGTCTGTCTATCGTTCTGTCTGTCTATCGTTCTATCTATTGTTCTATCTGTCTATCGTCTGTCTGTCTATCGTTCTGTCTGTCTATCGTTCTATCTATTGTTCTGTCTGTCTATCGTCTGTCTGTCTATCGTTCTGTCTGTCTATCGTCTGTCTGTCTATTGTTCTGTCTGTCTATCGTTCTGTCTGTCTATCGTCTGTCTGTCTATCGTCTGTCTGTCTGTCGCTCTGTCTGTCTATCGTTCTATCTTTCTATCGTTCTGTCTGTCTATCGTCTGTCTGTCTATCGTCTGTCTGTCTATCGTTCTGTCTGTCTATCGTTCTATCTATTGTTCTATCTGTCTATCGTCTGTCTGTCTATCGTTCTGTCTGTCTATCGTTCTATCTATTGTTCTGTCTGTCTATCGTCTGTCTGTCTATCGTTCTGTCTGTCTATCGTCTGTCTGTCGCTCTCACTGTCTATCGTTCTATCTGTCTATCGTTCTGTCTGTCTATCGTCTGTCTGTCTATCGTCTGTCTGTCGCTCTGTCTGTCTGTCGTTCTATCTGTCTATCGTTCTGTCTGTCTATCGTCTGTCTGTCTATCGTTCTGTCTGTCTATCGTTCTGTCTGTCTATCGTTCTATCTATTGTTCTGTCTGTCTATCGTTCTGTCTGTCTATCGTTCTGTCTGTCTATCGTCTGTCTGTCGCTCTCACTGTCTATCGTTCTATCTGTCTATCGTTCTGTCTGTCTATCGTCTGTCTGTCTATCGTCTGTCTGTCGCTCTGTCTGTCTGTCGTTCTATCTGTCTATCGTTCTGTCTGTCTATCGTTCTGTCTGTCTATCGTTCTGTCTGTCTGTCTATCGTTCGGTCTGTCTATCGTCTGTCTGTCGCTCTCACTGTCTATCGTTCTATCTGTCTATCGTTCTGTCTGTCTATCGTCTGTCTGTCTATCGTCTGTCTGTCGCTCTGTCTGTCTGTCGTTCTATCTGTCTATCGCTCTATCTGTCTATAATTCTGTCTGTCTATCGTTCATTCTATTGTTCTGTCTGTCTGTCGTTCTATCTGTCTATCGTTCTGTCTGTCTATCGTTCTGTCTGTCTATCATCTGTCTGTCTATCGTCTGTATGTCGTTCTATCTGTCTATCGTTCTGTCTGTCTATAATTCTGTCTGTCTATCATTCTGTCTGTCTATCGTTCTGTCTGTCTATCATTCTGTCTGTCTGTAGTTCTGTCTGTCTGTCGTTCTGTCTGTCTATTGTTCTGTTTGTCTATCGTTCTATCTGTCTATCATTCTGTCTGTCTATCGTTCTGTCTGTCTATCATTCTCTCTGTCTATCGTTCTGTCTGTCTATCGTTCTGTCTGTCTATCATTCTGTCTGTCTATCGTTCTGTCTGTCTGTCGTTCTGTCTGTCTGTCGTTCTGTCTGTCTATCATTCTTTCTGTCTATCGTCTGTCTGTCTATCGTTCTGTCTGTCTATTGTTCTATCTGTCTGTCCTTCTGTCTGTCTATCGTCTGTCTGTCTATCGTCTGTCTGTCTATCGTTCTGTCTGTCTATCGTTCTATCTGTCTATCGTTCTGTCTGTCTATCGTCTGTCTGTCTATCGTCTGTCTATCGTTCTGTCTGTCTATCGTTCTGTCTGTCGTTCTGTCTGTCTATCGCTCTATAGTTCTCTCTATCTATCGTTCTGTCTGTCTATCGTTCAATCTATTGTTCTGTCTATCTATCATTCTGTCTGTCTATCGTTCAATCCATTGTTCTGTCTGTCTGTCGTTCTTTCTGTCTGTCGTTCTGTCTGTCTATCGCTCTATCGTTCTGTCTATCTATCGTTCTGTCTGTCTATCGTTCAATCTATTGTTCTGTCTGTCTAACGCTCTGTCTGTCTATCATTCTATCTGTCTATAGTTCTGTCTGTCTATCGTTCTGTCTGTCTATCGCTCTGTCTATCATTCTGTCTGTCTATCGTTCTTTCTATCTATCGTTCTGTCTGTCTATTGCTCTGTCTATCTATCGTTCTGTCTGTCTATCGCTCTGTCTATCGCTCTGTCTGTCTATCGTTCTGTCTGTCTATCGTTCTGTCTATCGCTCTGAGAAAAGATAATCTCACTCCAACCTAATTTTAAAAGTTGGCAACCCTGCTATCTATCGCTCTATCTATCGTCCTATCTATTGTTCTATCTATCGTTCTATCGCTCTGTCTATCGTCCTATCTATTGTTCTATCTATCGTTCTATCGCTCTGTCTATCGTCCTATCTATTGTTCTATCTATCGTTCTATCGCTCTGTCTATCGTCCTATCTATTGTTCTATCTATCGTTCTATCGCTCTGTCTATCGTCCTATCTATTGTTCTATCTATCGTTCTATCGCTCTGTCTATCGTCCTATCTATTGTTCTATCTATCGTTCTATCGCTCTGTCTATCGTCCTATCTATTGTTCTATCTATCGTTCTATCACTCTGTCTATCTATCGGTCTGTCTATCGTTCTGTCTATCGTTCTGTCTATCATTGTATCGTTCTGTCTATCTATCAAGTAACACTGAATTAAACATGAATAGTAATAAAAAAAGGTAAATAATTTTGCTGTCGCATGATTTTAATAGTTGAGAAAGACGAGTGAGGCGGGACAGACAAATATCATAATTTCAAGGGGATTTCATGCTACTTTAATTTTGTTGGATAATAGTTGAATTAACGTTTCAAATCACTTTCTCTCAGAACAATGAATGAACGAGTGAACGAATAAACTATTAGTGGAAATGCCCATAAATAAAACCAATCATGAAATTAAATTAAATAATATATATATAATATTGTGATGCTCCCCCATCGAGGCATGGACTCCTCTAGACCCCTGAAGGTGTGCTGTGGGATCTGGCACCAAGATGTTAGCAGCAGATCCTTTAAGTCCTGTAATTTGCGAGGTGGGGCCTCCATGAAGCAGCAGCTCTAAACTCTTCACACTCACCTTCACAAGTCTCGGACACACAGTCCAGCCTTTCAAGACCTTTTTAATTAAATAAGAGCGAATTACACACAACACTGACTCAGCCTGCGTCCGTCTCTCCGCCTGGAAACGTCTGTATTTGGCAGGAGTTTGATCTATTTTGGGGTTTTGTGTTCAGACCCCTGAATATATTAAACGCATTCAGGGATTTCACGCCTGTCAGTGAGAGCCAGATTTGAGACGCGAGCATGATCTCCCGGAGAGAGTCTGAAAACACACACAACTGCTAAATACCTGTGTGTTATGGTGGAAAATAGATTTAATGGAGATACACGTCCGTCAGCCTTTACTTACATGAGAGTAAAGTCGGGATCTGCTTTCTCCTTCATCACATCTTCATCTGCATCTCCACAAACCTGATTAAAACACACTTTTTGGAAGAAATATAAAACTATAAAATATAAAAATTTACACAAAAGTTTAAATGAAACAATGACATTTTTTATATTTTTGAAGTCTCTTCTGCTCACCAAAGCTGTGTTTATTTGATCAAAAATACAGTAAAAATTGTGAAATATTATTCCAATGTAAATCAGCTGTTCTCTATGTGAATATATAGTAAAATTTTATTTATTCTTGTGATTAAAACTGAATTTATTTGATAAAAATACAGTAAAATTTTGAAATATTATTCCAATGTAAAGCAGCTGTTCTCTATGTGAATATATAGTAAAATTTTATTTATTCTTGTGATTAAAACTGAATTTATTTGATAAAAATACAGTACAATTTTGAAATATTATTCCAATGTAAATCAGCTGTTCTCTATGAGAATATATAGTCAAATTTAATTTATTCTTGTGATTAAAGCTGAATTTATTTGATCAAAAATACAGTAAAATTTTGAAATATTATTCCAATGTAAAGCAGCTGTTCTCTATGTGAATATATAGTAAAATTTTATTTATTCTTGTGATTAAAACTGAATTTATTTGATAAAAATACAGTAAAATTTTGAAATATTATTCCAATGTAAAGCAGCTGTTCTCTATGTGAATATATAATAAAATTTTATTTATTCTTGTGATTAAAACTGAATTTATTTGATAAAAATACAGTAAAATTTTGAAATATTATTCCAATGTAAATCAGCTGTTCTCTATGAGAATATATAGTCAAATTTAATTTATTCTTGTGATTAAAGCTGAATTTATTTGATCAAAAATACAGTAACAATTTTGAAATATTATTCCAATGTAAATCAGCTGTTCTCTATGTGAATATATAGTAAAATTTAATTTATTCTTGTGATTAAAACTGAATTTATTTGATAAAAATACAGTAAAATTTTGAAATATTATTCCAATGTAAATCAGCTGTTCTCTATGAGAATATATAGTCAAATATAATTTATTCTTGTGATTAAAGCTGAATTTATTTGATCAAAAATACAGTAAAAATTGTGAAATATTATTCCAATGTAAATCAGCTGTTCTCTATGTGAATATATAGTAAAGTGTAATTTATTCCTGTGATCAAATCATCATTACTCCAGTCTTCAGTGTCACATGATCCTTCACTAATCATTCTCATATGAGGATTTGCTGCTCAACAAACATTTATGATTATTATCAGTGTTGAAAACAGTCGTGCTGCTTTGATATATTTTATTTCTCAGGATTCTTTGATGAAAGGAGAGTTCAAAAGAACAGCATTTATTTGAAATAGAGTCTTTTGTAACATTATAAATGTCTCAATTTATCACATTTCTATTTCTTAATTAATCCAACGTTGGCATGTGTATCACGGTTTCCACAAAAATATGAAGCAGTTATGCTGCTTAATTATAGATATGGATTATGTTCTTGCTTCAGAGCAGATCAAACTATATTCTGGCCACAAGTTAGACATCACAGAGCATAATTTAACTCTTAATTATGGGCATTATTCATGGTGAGGAAAATGAAGGGACAGAGAAATGTCAAACGTTCAGCTGATGAAATATTGGACATTTTTTGGAAATATATAGACATAAACTATAACTTTAAGAGAGTGCAACCCCTTGATACGCTCCATCATTTGATATTTTAAGTATTAAAAGTGAAAGGAGTGCAGACATCCAGTTCTAGAGGATTGAGTTATAATTGTAGTTTCTGTCATAACATCACAGTGTAAATCCTGCCGTAACACACATGGACAGACGCATTAAAACACACACACACACACACACACACACGGCTCAACTCAGATACTGAGCAATACCCCATCACACAAATCTCCCACTTCCACACGCATCTCTCCATTTAAATATCGTTCATCATTTATTATCTCAATCTGTGGTGCATGGAAACACATGGACAGAAAAGTAAAATGGAGAATCTCAAAAAAACATGTCCAGGTCACATTTAAATTCATAAAGAAATAAAAGTCATGGCATCGCAGTTAAACACATTTACCCCATTACGATGCAAAAAATAATAATACAATAAAAAATAAATAATAATAATAATAAATAAAAAGAATGCATCTTAAAATAGTCCTAAAATAGGCTTAATTTTCTTTAATGAAAATATACTTCTTTCTAATATAATTGTTTAAAATATTTTTTAATATAATATAATAACTTTTCTTTTGATTTTGGGGGGAAATATACAGAAGCTTGTTTCTGCCATGGAATAAATAAAATAAAATAGGTAATTGTGACTTTTCATCTCACAATTCAGATATTTTTTCTCAGAATTGTGAGTTTATATCGTATAATTCAGACTTTCTTGCCTCGCAATTGCTTGATAAAGACTCCCCGAGAAAGTCTGAAATTTGAGATAAAAACGCCAAAAAAACCTGAATTGCCAGATAAAAACTTGCAATTGCAAGTAAAAAAGTCTGAATTGGGAGGAAAAAAATCCAGAATTGCGAGTACATTTTTTTTCAGAATTGCAAGGGGAGAAATCCAGAATTGCGAGGAAAAAAATTGCACAATTGGGAGGAAAAAAAATGTCAGAATTGAGAGGAAAAAATTTCAGAATAGTGAGGAAAAAAAATGCAGAATTGCAAGTAAAAAAAAATTCTGAATTTCAAGGGGAAAAAATGCAGAATTGCGAGGAAAAAAAAGTCAAAATTGCGAGGAAAAAAAATTAAGAATTGCGAGGGAAAAAAATCAGAATTGCGAGGAAAAAAATATCAGAATTGGGAGGAAAAAAAATGTCAGAATTGAGAGGAAAACATTTCAGAATAGTGAGGAAAAAAATTCAGAATAGTGAGGGAAAAAAAATTCAGAATTGGGAGGGAAAAAATTCAGAATTGCGAGGAAAAAATTTCAGAATTGCAAGGAAAAAAAGTCAAAATTGCAAGAAAGCCAGATGAGACATAAACTTGTAAATGCGAGAAAAAAAGTCAGAATTGTGAGAATCTTGCAATTGCAAAAAAAAAGAAAGAATTGCAAGATAAAAACTTGCATTTTCAAGAAAAATGTCAGCATTGCGATAAAAAGTCTGAATAGTGAGAAACTCGCGACTGCAAAAAAACTGAAATGTGAGAAAAAAGTTAAAATTGTGAGATAAAAACTTAACAAACATATTGCAAGAAAGTCATAATTATGAGATATAAACTTGTAAATGCGAGAAAAAAAGTCAGAATTGTGAGAAAAATATCCGAATTGCAAGATAAAATGTCAGCATTGCGATAAATGTATTTTTTTTTTTTAGAAAACGCAATCACCTTTCTTATTGATTATTGATACAGCGGCGGAAACAAGCCTCCATATAAACATGAGCAGGAAATGGACAGATTCACTGAGATGTCCTGTAATTCAGACACATCAGATGCTCAGAGAGCGTGACGTGTGTGTGTGTGTGTGTGTGAATGATCCTTCAGATAGACCTGGGCCGCTACACACACTGCTCACCAATCAAACACAAGCATTTCCCCTCTAGTACCACAATGAGGATGTTCTTGCACAAGCAACGTCTCCTTGACGACAGAACAGCGATTCACCATAGAAACAGTAAAGAATCAGCACAGATCTGTAATAGCACAACTAGAGACGCTCTAGCTCCGCTCCAGAGCCCAGTGAGCGCTTCACCGCCTCGGCTCACACACTCACACACTTTATGCCTTTGCATTGCATATGAACACTTAATGCCTTTATATATCATGCATTACCAAACAAAATCATTATGCACCTTATAATGCATTGCATAATTGTAACCACAGTTATTATTACATTTATTGAGCACACCTCTAGATGCATTAAAATACACGACAAACCACCAATTTCAGATTTGACAAGGAATCTGCAAATATCATAATGCATCTTAACTTTGGTTATGCATTATAACATACATTATAATTACCTTTATAACGCATTATCATAATGCTGCGTTCACACCGAACACCAATAGAGCGTCAGTAGTGATTTCAAGTCAATGTAAAGAAACCCCGTAATAATTTTAAAATACTACTATTGTGTCACAGAATGTAGTTTTAAGACTTTTTCAGGTGAGAATGTACACTCTAAAAAAAATGCTGGATTATAAATAACCCAAGTTGGGTTGAAAATTGACTAACCCAGCAATTGGGTTGTTTTAAGCAAACATTTAACCCAAACGCTGGGTTAAAACAACCCAATTGCTGGGTTAGTCCATTTTCAACCCAACTTGGGTTATTTTTAACCCAGTATTTTTAGAGTGTAGTAGTTTAAAGCTCGAATCTGTGGTTTATTTATAAAGAGAGCGCCTATTTGAACATGTGATCTGGTGATTGTCTCTATAGTGGTTCAACATGAGATATGATTCGTCTTGTGTCGATCTAATTGTCACATATCTGTCTTGTCTTGTTGAGCACATGTGGTTTTTGTTTATTTTCTAGCCATGTGCTTTGGGTTGTCATGTTTACGTCATGTCTATTGTCCTCACCCCGCCCCTCTTATTATCTCATTATTGGTTTCATTTGCCCCACCTGTGTTCCCTCATTTCCTGCTTTATTTGTCCCCTTTATAAGTTCCTTTGTGTTGCCAGTCTTTGTCGGATCGTTGTATTGTCTTGTATTGTCTACGTCTCCCACGCGTTCCCATTTGGTATGAGCTTAAGTATTTTTGGTGTTTTTCCCCCCCGTGGGTTTTTGTTTTGAGTTTATGTTTTATTTTGTAATAAATACATCACCTTCTGCATTTGAGTCCTCACTCCAGTTTTTCCCTTATTTCAGTCCTTCCAGAAAAATGCGGCTTTTTTTGTGATTGTTGCGGGCAAAAATCCTTGATTATGCGGCACGTTTTCTTAAAAAATGCGATGGAAGATGCGGGATATTTATGCAATTTTATGCGAAAAAATTGCGGGAACTTGCAAAAACTGTGTTTTGATGAAAAAGAGAAAAAAAGCACTACATCACAGAAAGTGCTGGGAATATTTAAGTTTTATTGATCTTGTTTTCATCTTGTTTTATTGAAGACCTTAATAAACACATGGCTCAAATTCACAAAACATTGAGTCAAACAAGTTCTGTAGCTTTACGACGAGAATAGTTTTTGTGCTAAAACCTAAATGACGACTTATATAGTGATGACCGATTTAAAAAAACAGCATCATGAAGATTCGAAGCCTTATGAATCAGCGAGTCGACTCACTGATTCATAACGCTTCAAACCGCTGAATTGACTCACTGATTCATAACGCTCCAAACCGCTGAATCAACTCACTGATTCATAACGCTTCAAACCGCTGAATCGACTCACTGATTCATAACGCTCCAAACCGCTGAATCAACTCACTGATTCATAACGCTTCAAACTGCTGAATCGACTCACTGATTCATAACGCTCCAAACCGCTGAATCGACTCACTGATTCATAACGCTCCAAACCGCTGAATCGACTCACTGATTCATAACGCTCCAAACCGCTGAATCAACTCACTGATTCATAACGCTTCAAACTGCTGAATCGACTCACTGATTCATAACGCTCCAAACCGCTGAATCGACTCACTGATTCATAACGCTTCAAACCGCTGAATCGACTAACTGATTCGCTGAATCGACTCACTGATTCATAACGCTTCGAAGCTTCATGATGCCGTGTTTTGAAATCGCTCAACACATCGGGAAACTGCTTTGCTTTGGTCTTTTGCTGTTATTTTTGTTGGCAGATGTGAATGTGCTTCCTCATGGTTTCAGCGATATCTATGGTTTCACCACGGGGTTTTCAGCTTTTCGATGACGTTCACGTCGGGTAATTACGTCACTTCTAAACGTTCCCATGGCAATAGGGGGAAATGTGTGTGAAGTAAACGAACATTTTTCAACTTTCTGCTAATATATATGACCTTTTTGCATCGAAAATGCGGGGATTATGAAATCATGCTAGCCCCGCATATTTTGCACGCGGAAATAGGCAATTTACGCGACGAAAGTGCGCGTATTTGAAAAAATGCGGCCCCCACATAAATATGCGGACTTTGGCTGATTATACATGAAATCATGCGATCGCATAATCGCGTTTTTCTGGAGGGACTGTTATTTAAACGTGACACTAATGGCCGATCTTTAGTGTCATGAATCTATAATGTGTTGCCAACGAAATTGTTCTGACCAAGCGGCAAACGCTCGATTTATACATTCGTCCAATTCGCTGTGGACCAGAATGGATTCAAAATGTTCAGGCGTCAAACTAGACGCGATTTTGATGCTCTATTCGCGTTTGGTGTGAACGCAGCATAAAGGCTTTCGGTGTTACCCGCAGTTTTAACACAAGCTAATAAACTTAATGTGATGCATATCAGTTATACAATAATGTAGTATGTGTAACTTAAAAATAAGCAAAATAAATAAAAACAAATGTAATGTTGAGTATAACCACAAGATGGCAGCATAGGCTTATTTTGAACAGGGTTGGACAAATCTGTGCACTGACAAGCAATATTCAATCAGTTAAAATGCATGAGATGGACACAAATTGGATTTATAGATGATATATAAACTTGGTTATTGTGTATTTAAAACAGTTTTATTAGCACTATAACAGAAATCTGCTTCATTTATGACTGACAGATATGCATCAGATTACGTTTATTCGTTAGTTTATGTTAAAACTGTGATTCAAATGCATGGACATTTTATATGCAATTCAAAAATAGATCAATCTTGAATTTAGGACTAAATATTTGTCACAAAATAGAGTCTGAAAGAGCACGTTTCTAAGCTAGCGCTACTGTAATAGCCTTAAAAATAGACGAGCACCTCACTAGGATTTGGAGCGGAGCTTCTTTGTCTGTTTACATTGCACATTTCAACAGAAGTTAGACAGAAGCAGGCCTTTTTTATGTATTACTAAGTTTTCTCTAGTTGATATTCACAGTATATATTAAACATGTCGAGCTTATGGGTTTAAAATTGCTGGTGAATTTTAATGAATTTGGAAGTTTTTCTCAGAAATGATTCAGACATTCGAGGGACTTTCAATACATCTATGAAAATAAATATATGGCAAAATCCTTTGAAATGCTTCTTTTCATCACATAAACGCGTTTGCACACACACACACACACACACACACACACACACACACACACACACACACACACACACACACACACACACACACACACACACACACACACACACACACACACACACACACACACACACACACACACACACACACACACACACACACACACACACACACAATGGCAATGTTTGTTACCTGCACCAGCTTGTAACACAATGTTCACGTACACAATGCAGTTTTTGGGCTGCACAGAAACACACTTCTGGAAATAAGATCCACATTAAACTCCCGTAAGAGAAGTGACTCCGGATTGAACTGCAGTGTGAACGTGGCCAATGAACAGAAGTGAATCCAGGGCCTCGTTTATCAAACGCAGAGAGAACTGATCTCGCATTACAAATGTCAAACGTGGGGGACAAATCTGGATTTATAAACGCAGAAACTGATCAGTCATTAAAATAATACAGCAATATGAAAATATAAAGATAAATAGGCAATAATGATAAGCATTTATTTTATTATATGCTCAAACGAGCATCATTTTAACTGATTTGTGATAATGAATTATTTATTATTCATTATAATATATATATATATATATATATATATATATATATATATATATATATATATATATATATATATATATATATATATATATATATATATATATATATATATATATATATATTGGAAAAAAAAATTCACACACACACACAAACACACAAATATTCATGTGAAAAAAATAATAGGGAATATAAATGATAAGCATTTATATTATTGTAAGCTCAAATTAGCAACATTTTAACTGATTTGTGTAAATGAATTCATTTATAAATATTAATTATTTCCTGAAAAAATATAATTTTTTATTTGTATTATATATATGTATATATATATATATATATATATATATATATAGACTGTATGTGAAATTGTTTCATAATTTTTTTTCATAAACTGTCCTATGCTCACATTTAGAATCATTGTAAAATAATGAATTATTAATAATTTTGTTATGCGTGTGTGTGAAAATAAAAAAATATGTATAAAAGTTTGATATATATATGTTTGTGAGTAATAAATGTATATATATAGGGAATATAAATGATAAGTATTTATATTATTATATGCTTAAATGAGCAACATTTTAATTGATTTGTGATAGTGAATTAATTGATATTTATTTCCAGAAAAAATATATTTATAAGATATATAAATCTTACACATTTTACATATACTGCAAGTGAAAATCTGAAAAATACGTTAAAATATGGAGCATTATAAATTGTTTATAGGTAAATTTCTTCGCATACTTGGTCGATTGATTTCATATACTTGATATACACTGTGATTTGCAGAGGGGAATGCATCTTTTGTGCATACAGAACTTGCTAAATAACATTCTGTAAACCGTCATATTTTTGGCAAACGTGGATCATTCACCGCACGTGTGATTAAACGAGGCCCCGGGTCCCTTACTCTAGCATCCGAGGAGCAAACATCCTGTACAACGAACAATGCAGGGCTAGTGAAACGTGTGACGCTACTTTAAAAAAAAAGTTCCTTTCTTAAATCCTAGGGGGTCGGAGTCCCTCGAACTACACGGTAGTTTCGTTTCTCCAGGGTCCCGTGCGTATATTCCCCGTGCCGTCCGGGGGGTAGAGCGCGCTCCCCTTGAGAATGCCGTTCTGATTGGGCAGGGATTGTCTGCGAGCGTGCAACTCGATGTGGGCGTGGTGGAGCTCGTCCTCCGGGGTCTTCGCGCAGCCGCACAGAAAGGGCTCGCCCGTGTCCAGCTCGTCCTTGGCGCAGCAGGCGTGGTGGTGGTGGTGGCAGAGCGCCAGCGCCTCGTGGTGGGCGAGGTGGCAGATGTGGCTGTGCGGGCTGTTGGTGCGCGAGCTGTGCGCGCTCGCGCCCTCCGAGGGGATGCGGAACGCTAGCTCCCGTTCCCGATGCCGCCTCGCTTTAGTCCTGGCGGGCTTCAGGCAGCGGTGCAGATGCACGGCAGGGCGATATCCGTCCGGGTCGGCGTGGAGAAGCACGTGCGGGGCGGTTTCGTCCTCCAGAAGCTGCTGCGTGTGCAGGGTGGCACAGCACGGCGAGACGGGCGTCAGGCAGGTCACGTGATTCTGGCACGTGGCACAATGCGAGTGGCTCAGAATCGACTTCCCGGGGCAAACCGTGTCCGAATGGCAGTGGCTGTGCATGTCGCCGTTCACGTTGACTTTGGGACGGGTGTGTGCGTGACACGCCTTATTACTCGGGCGTCGCCCGGGACAGCAGGCGCACCAGCAGTGCCACACGTCGTCGCGTTTCGCACAATGGTGAATGAGTACAAACAACCCAAGCGTGACGGAAAACGCCCCATACAGGCAGCTGAAGATCATATCCAGAAAGTGACCCTGTGTGACCGCCAGAGCGCCGAAGGTCCACGTGGTGAGGAACAGGAACAGCGTGAAGGCGACCGTGCGCAGCTGAGCCTTGAACGAGTGCTCGTTCGCCAGCATGGACGGGTTGATCAGACCCGGGCATCCGCCGTGGCACTGCCCGCCGTCCGTCCCCGGCTCGCCCTGGTGGACGTCAGCCAGCCGCTGCTGCTCCTCGCTCATGGCCTTCAGCTCGTACTTCCTCTCCGGGTGTTTGCGCAGCTGGATGAAGGTGCACAGGAAGTAGACGCAGGTCACCAGGACGATGAAGGCCACCGGCCCATAAAACGCACCTAGACTGGGCTCCCACGCCATCCAACAGCTGCAAACACAATGAAAGCCAAATTAACAATGCTTAGTGTTTTTTTATTTAATTAAAATTTGTGAAAAAAAATACTAGTGGTGTCAACAATAATCGATTCGGCAATGCATCGCAATGTGGGGCATGCACGATTCAGCATCGATGCGGCTAAGTGCCATAATCGATTATGTCATCGTTTATTTTCTGGCCTTGAGTTGGACAATAAAGTTGTGAAGTTTCAATTACTTCCGGGGTCATAACAACAACAACATCAATCAAGATGGCTGAGGCGGAGGGAGATTACTGATGAATTAAAACACTTATGTTCACTGCTGGAAAAAGTTGGCTGTTATTATTGCTCTATTTAATTTCAAATGGTTCTAAAGCAGAGAAGAGAAACATTTCTCATTCAAAGCACTGAAAGCAGTGATTTATGTTTTCTTTTTCAGGTTTGAAAATGCCATATCCAATACCCTGTACCATTCAATTTTATTTTATTTAATGACCTTTATGTCAAAGATACAGGAGAGTGATAATACACACATAGCAGCCAATAAAATCTGTTGTTCAATATCTGACTGCTTGTATTGCCTCATGACTGATTAAAAATTTGCCTTGTTGTGTGCAGTAGAATTTTGATGCATCGTAGAATCGAATTGAATCGAATCGTTACCTGGTGAATTGTAATCGAATCGAATTGTGAGGGCAGTCCCAATGCACACCCCTATAAAATACATACAGAAATTGTACACAATACATACACTCACCTAAAGGATTATTAGGAACACACACTAATACTGTGTTTGACCCCCTTTCGCCTTCAGAACTGCCTTAATTCTACGTGGCATTGATTCCACAAGGTGCTGAAAGCATTCTTTAGAAATGTTGGCTCATATTGATAGGAGAGCATCTGCAGTTGATGGAGATTTGTGGGATGCACATCCAGGGCACGAAGCTCCCGTTCCACCACATCCCAAAGATGCTCTATTGGGTTGAGATCTGGTGACTGTGGCGGCCATTTTAGTCCAGTGAACTCATTGTCATGTTCAAGAAACCAGTTTGAAATGATTGGAGCTTTGTGACGGTGCATTATCCTGCTGGAAGTAGCCATCAGAGGATGGGCACATGGTGCTCATAAAGGGATGGACATGGTCAGAAACAATGCTCAGGTAGGCCGTGGCATTTAAACCATGCCCAATTGGCACTAAGGGGCCTAAAGTGTGCCAAGAAAACATCCCCCACACCATTACACCACAACCACCAGCCTGCACAGTGTGAACAAGGCATGATGGATCCATGTTCTCATTCTGTTTACGCCAAATTCTGACTCTACCATCTGAATGTCTCAACAGAAATCCAGACTCATTCTTCCAGTCTTCAACTGTCCAATTTTGGTGAGCTCGTGCAAATTGTCGCCTCTTTTTCCTATTTGTAGTGGAGATGAGTGGTACCCGGTGGGGTCTTCTGCTGTTGTAGCCCATCCGCCTCAAGGTTGTGTGTGTTGTGGCTTCACAAATGCTTTTTGGCACCAACAACCATGCCACGCTCAAAATTGCTTAAATCCCCTTTCTTTCCCATTCCGACATTCAGTGTGGAGTTCAGGAGATTGTCTTGACCAGGACCACACCCCTAAATGCATTGAAGCAACTGCCATGTGATTGGTTGATTAGATAATTGCATTAATGAGAAATTCAAAAGGTGTTCCTAATAATCCTTTAGATAAGTGTATATTGAGACATAACACAAAAAAACAACAGTATAGACAAACACTTATATAGTGAGAGATGAAGGAGAGAAAAAAAAAATAAACTAAACAAAACAAACAAACAAAAATGTAGTGAAAAGAGAGATCTTGTAATTAGAATATGTCTTTAGGGAGTAGTTAGATTTTATTTTAAAGGGTTTTTAGTAATTTATTAATTTCAACAGGCACTAAAGACGTCGTTACAAAGTCCATCTCACTACAGCGGCTCTACAATAACTTTATGGAGTGACGAGAATAGTTTTTGTGCGCAAGAAAACCCTAAATAACGACTTATATAGTGATGACGATTTCAAAACACGGCATCATGAAGCTTCGAAGCGTTATGAATCAGTGAGTCGATTCAGCGGTTTGAATCGCCAAAGTCACGTAATTTCAGCAGTTTGACACGCGATCCGAATCATGATTCGACTCACTGATTCATAACGCTCCAAACTGCTGAATCGACTCACTGATTCATAACGCTCCGAACCGCTGAATCGACTCACTGATTCATAACGCTCCGAAGCTTCATGATGCATTATTTTGAAATCGTCATCACTATATAAGTCGTTATTTAGGGTTTTTTTGCGCACAAAAACTATTCTCGTCTTCATAAAGTTATTGTAGAACCGCTGTAGTGAGATGGACTTTGTGTCTTTAGTGTCTTTTAAGGGTCTTGAGAGTGTAAAGTGCATTGTGTCAATGGAGGCCTTTCAGAGCATCAGATTTACACTAAAATATCTTCATTTGTGTCTGAAGATGAACGGAGGTCTGACGGGTGTCCAACCACATGAGGGTCAGTCATTAATGACAGAATTTTCATTTTAGGGTGAACTAACCCTTTAAGATTTCCCCTTATAGTCTCTGCATGTGTGCGTCATTCAGAGCATTTGATCAGTTTGTTTCTCTGAGTGACTGAAGTGTGTGAAAGAGTCAAACGTGTAAGGCTGGTTTCTCTGCACTTACAGCGGCGTCTGATCTCCACTGCCGTAGTTCTCCATGTTGATGGCGGCTGTGATGCCACATATGATGAAGGGAACTCCTCCACTGATTAAATAAAACCTGCGGACACGACACACACAAACACACGCTCATCACTCACACTGAAGCTAAAAATACAGCGTCTGGTTTCAGCACTGAGGGATGTATCTGATCTGTCAGCGCGGTTTGAGGAAGGCATTAAACACAGAGGAAGATCAGGATCAGAGCGGCGTGAAAACCCACAGCCAGCGCAGAGGACAGAGCAGAAGACCTGCACAACATCACTGCAGAAATAACACGAGTACAAACACAGACGCGCCGATGTTAAACTCCAGGACTCAAGGGGGCGCTAGAGGTTCCTTCAAATGTCTGTAGTGTTTACAGTGTTAATAACTCTTCTCTATGTGTGTGTGTGTGTGTGTGTGTGTGTGTGAGTGTGTGTGTGTGTGTGTGTGTGTGTTTGTGAGTGTGTGTGTGTGTGTGTGTGTGTGTGTGTGTGTGTGTGTGTGTGTGTGTGTGTGTGTGTGTGTGTGGGAGTGTGTGTGTTTGTGGGAGTGTGTGTGCGTGTGTGTGTGTGTGTGTGTGTGAGAGTGTGCATGTGCGTGCGTGCGTGTGTGTGTGTGTGTGTGTGTGAGTGTGTGTGTGGGAGTGTGTGTGTTTGTGGGAGTGTGTGTGTTTGTGGGAGTGTGTGTGAGTGTGTGTGTGTGTGTGGGCATGTTTTCGTGAAATATCAGGACACAAATGTGTATAATGACATGGGTATTACAAAAAGAGGGTGAAATATGAGGACGTTCCCCATGTCGTCACTTTTCAAAATGCTTATAAATCACAGAATGAGGTTTTTTGCACAGTCTCCTGTGATGGAT
>NC_137111.1:48817894-48825394 GCF_949357685.1 Gobio gobio
TACATTAAAATAATATTTCAGAATTTGTACTGTATTTTTGATCAAATAAACTCAGCTTTGATCACAATAATAAATTAATAATGGAATATTTCAGAATTTGTACTGTATTTACTGTATTTTGAATCAAATGAATGCAGCTTTGATGAGCAAAAGAGATTATTATCAAAAACATTTAAAAAATCGTACCGACCCCAAACTTTTAGATGATAATTTTACTGTATTTTGAACACAATTTATTTTAAGGTTTCTTGAATTGTGAAAGACTGGAGTAATGATGATAAATTCAGCTTCGATCACAGGAAAAAATATATATTTTACTATATATTCACATAGAGAACAGATGATCTACACTGGAATAATATTTCACAATTTTTACTGTATTTTTGATCAAATAAACACAGCCTTAGTGAGCAGAAGAGTCTCTTTCAAAGATATTTCAAGTATATTACAGATATATGATATTATAATTTAATGAAAGCAAATGAGACAGACATCATTGCCTCTGTAACAGCTTTATTTAGTGATCATTTAGCCTTTATCTATCAACTCAAGCACATTAAACACATCAGGTTGGATGACAGAAGCATCACGTGTGTCTTTTGACCATTCAATCTAATGGAAAACGAGACGCATAAAATGATTAGTGACTGATCCTAATAATCCCAAGGCCAATTAATCAGCCAGACCAATAAAATCAAAACCAAAACCTCTAATAGTACCTCAATGATACTACAACAGCAAACACACACAGATGAACGTTAAGCTCACTCAGCTGAACATCAGCTCCTGTCTCTGAGCCGCAGTGTTATTTAGTTCATCTGTAATATAAATGAAATGCTGCGCTGTCATATATTCAGCAGGAGTCCTGGCTAAATATAATTTCTCTCATCCACTTACACATCGCTCTGTTTGCAGAGACAGCGAATAAAATAATCACATTACCCCTGCGTTCTCGTCTGGGGAGCCGCGCGTGCTGTGAAAACAACATATGTGTTCACAAACACTCATGTGGAATTACCCAGAAGGGTAAAACTCAGATCCATACTATCAGGAGACAATGACTGACACCGGATTCCCATTACACAGATTACACTTTCCCATGTCATCCATCACTCGGCCAAGGCCAATCAAATCCAGCGTCTCTACAGGCGGTGGAGCAACGCAGGCTCTCTGAGATGAAACACATGAAGATGAATAAATATAAATCTGAGAACGACCTTGAGCCGAGAGACTGAACCCTACGGAAAAACCAGAGCCTTAACAACACGTTCAAGCCAAAACCGTGATCAACCGCATGCAAATCTGCGTTTAACTGATGTAATTACTGCTCCTCATGACTTTAGATTACACATTATATATACAGTACCAGTCAAAGGTTTGGGATAATTAAGATGTTTCATGATTTTGAAAGGTTTCTTGTTCTCACCAAGGCTGTATTTATTTGCTCAAAAATACAGTAAAAATTATTAAATATTTTTATAATGTAAAGCAGCTGTTTTCTATGTGAATATATAGTAAAATATAATTAATTCCTGTGATCAAAGCTGCATTTATTTGATCAAAATACAGTAAAAATTATGAAATATTTTTATAATGTAATTTCTATGTGAATATATAGTCAAATATAATGAATTCCTGTGATCAAATCTGCATTTATTTGATCAAAAATACAGTAAAAATTATGAAATATTTTAAAAATGTATTTTCTATGTGAACATATAGTAAAATATAATTAATTCCTGTGATGAAAGCTGCATTTATTTGATCAAAATACAGTAAAAATTAAGAAATATTTTTATAATGTAAAGCAGCTGTTTTCTATGTGAATATATAGTAAAATATAATTAATTCCTGTGATAAAAGCTGCATTTATTTGATCAAAATACAGTACAAATTATGAAATATTTTTATAATGTAATTTCTATGTGAATATATAGTAAAATATAATTAATTCCTGTGATCAAAGCTGCATTTATTTGATCAAAATACAGTAAAAAATTATGAAATATTTGTATAATGTAAAGCAGCTGTTTTCTATGTGAATATATAGTAAAATATAATTAATTCCTGTGATAAAAGCTGCATTTATTTGATCAAAATACAGTACAAATTATGAAATATTTTTATAATGTAATTTCTATGTGAATATATAGTAAAATATAATTAATTCCTGTGATCAAAGCTGCATTTATTTGATCAAAATACAGTAAAAATTATGAAATAGTATTCCAATGTAAATCAGCTGTTTTCTATGTGAATATATAGTAAAGTGTAATTTATTCCTGTGATCAAAAATCATTACTCCAGTCTTCAGTGTAACATGATCCGTTATTTTAAATTGTAATAATATTTCACAATTTTTACTGTATTTTGATCAGCTCTTACTGTCATTTTTTGATCAAATCGATGTAGCCTTGGTGAGCAGAAGAAACTTTTATCAAAAACATAAAAAAACTTTCCGACCCCAAACTTTTTAAGGCTATTTATACTGTATTTTGAACAGAATTTTTACTGTATTTTTGATCAAATAAATGCAGCCTTGGTGAGCAGAAGACACTGTTTCAAAAGACAGACAGCTCATTTAACTAGAAAAATGAAAGACCAGTTTTTAAATACATCAAACCACTCACACAAACCTCTCAACTAACCAATCAAACGTCATATACACAGACGAAATCATCTAAACAATCTGAACGGCTTCACAGCGGAATATATATATAATATATTGCAGCCATATTTGTTATCAATTTATTGGATATTTACACCCATTTAGCAATGACTTTTGCCATCATCCAGAGCTAACTAGCTCAAAGATACAGTACTATATCATTAGAAGCACATATAATCAATACTGCTTGTTTACTCACACACACAAACTCTCTTCTATAAAACCTCTTTGATCATCAGAATCCAATGATTAACCTGTAATTCTGAGCTCAACTGGCCAGCTGGGAGCTATAGCCACTTTCTACAACCTTAGAAACGGCCTAGCAACAGCCTAGCACCACTCAAAACACCCTAGCAACACCCTAACAACCAACCCCGGATACCCTAGAAACCACCTAGCAACCTCCTTGCAACACCATAGCAACCACTCACAACACCCTAGCAACCAACTAGCAACACCCTAACAAACCCCCAGGACACCCTAGTAGCCACCTAGCAACCGCATTGCAACACCATAGCAACCATTCACAACACCATAGCAATCAACTAGCAACACCCTAACAAACCCCCAGGACACCCTAGTAACCACCTAGCAACACCATAGCAACCACCCAGAACTAGGGTGATCTAGGTGGCTGCTATGGTGTTGCTAGGCGACATAGCAACCACCTCAAAGCTGAACTGCCTAGCAACACCCTAACAACCACCCAGGAATCCCCAACAACCGCCAAGCCACTACCTAGAAAAAACAGCAAAATTGAGTGAAATATTAAGACATGCTAGCATTAAGCTAACAACATGCTAAATGTGTTAGCATCATGCTATCAATTTGCTAATTGTGTTAACATCATCAACATGTGAATTGTGTTATCATTTGTTAAAACATGCTAATCATGTTAACATTTTACTCAAAACATGCTATCAACATGCTGATCGTGTTAACATCATGCTACCAACATGCTAATCATGTTAGCATTTTATTAAAAACATGCTATCAACATGCTAATCGTGTTAACATCATGCTGTCAACACGTTAATCATGTTAGCATTTTACTAAAAACATGCTATCAACATGCGAATCATGTTAACATAATGTCGTCAACATTCTAATCATGTTAACATTTTACTAAAAACATGCTATCAACATGCTAATCGTGTTAACATCATGGTATCAACATGCTAATCATGTTAGTATTTTACTATAAACATGCTATCAACATGCTGATCGTATTAACATCATGCTGTTAACATGCTAATCATGTTATCATTCTATTAAAAACATGCTATCAACATGCTAATCATGTTAACATCATGCTATCAACATGTTAATCATGTTAGCATTTTACTAAAAACATGCAATCAACATGCTAATCATGTTAGCATCATGATAACTAAATGTTAATCATGTTAACATCATGCTATCAACATGCTAATCATGTAATCATCATGCTATCAACATGCTAATCATGTTAACATCATGCTATCAACATGTTAATCATGTTAGCATTTTACTAAAAACATGCAATCAACATGCGAATCATGTTAGCATCATGATAACTAAATGCTAATCATGTTAACATCATGTTATCAACATGCTAATCATGTAATCATCATGCTATCAACATGCTAATCATGTTAGCATTATGTAAAAAAAATGCTAATCATGTTAGCATCATATTAGCAACATGCTAATAGTGCAATAGATTATTGGCCATAACATAAAAATTACAATCGGCTTATAATTTCAGTCAGAA
Organism: Gobio gobio; assembly: GCF_949357685.1. NCBI lineage: Eukaryota > Metazoa > Chordata > Actinopteri > Cypriniformes > Gobionidae > Gobio > Gobio gobio. The sequence goes on from NC_137111.1 coordinate 48,822,316, forward strand.
TTGCAATATCAGTGCATCTCATTTAATGCTCTCAAAAGCATGCAAACGTTATATAATGTTATAAAATTGTTAGTAATTGCTGAATTTGATTTGACTATGAGTTGAGGTAGCAAACAGGATGCAAATTCGCATTCAAGTGAGTAGAATTACATTTAATGTATGTCTTCCAGGTCTGAAGCTCTTATAGACCGCAGCAGAGATTCATGTGGAGCCTGAAGGGCCCTGACAAACAAACCCGCTGCACTTATGGACAAACATAGCGTCCCACTGACCCACACATTAATATCATCTTCATCTTCATCTTCATCTTCAGTCCGAGCTACACAATGACTGAAGCCCTTCAGCGCTAAACCTCACACACATCCGTCAGACGGGACAAAAGCGCCACTGAGCGGCCCTGAGGCACCACAGCATCTAAAGTGCACATATATGAGCTCTATATGGATGACTTGAGTCTGTAAAGCCTTTTCATTGAGCTCAGAGGCCGCATGCATGAAAAACACACACCGCTACACAGGCACGTGCAGAGGCTTTGGGTGCTCGAGCCCAAAATGAATCAAAAGTGCCCCAGACAAATATCAATGATAATATCGTGGTCAATAAAACTAAATAAATGTGATTATTATAACATGACAATGTATACAATAGTAACGAACGGCTCAAAAGTCGGACAATTTCTGTTGAGGCGTTGCCTTAACGCGTTGCTATGGGTTGCGTGTGTTTTGATTGACAGCTGATTTTCCACTGTTCGGAAACGGCTCTCGAGCCAAATATGGTCCTTTCAGAGAGTGTGTGGCCTTACGGGAAAAAAAGTAAACCAATATTTTTTTAAATCCATAATCAGAGCTAATGTGTTGATTTAATTACAAATCTATATATTATATATTTTAAAGTATTACACAATTCACCAATGCCCGTTTCTCATGTATATACACCAACCAATCGTGATCTGGCAAAGCAAGTTCAAATTCCATTGGGCGATGTGAAGCGGTAATTTTCTGTTCTTATTCATAAATCGGTTGAAAATTACATGGACAGACAAACTAACGTTTGTGGAACGATTTCCTGCGATTTGTCTCATTTTATTAATTGCATCACTGACAAAATGGATTTTAACTGACAACAAACAAAACCATGCAGCAGCAGCAAAAGTAGCATTAAAGGTAAGTGTTAAATTCACTTGTATTTATGTATATTGATACACCGTTTACTATTTCATGAAACTATCAAAGTTAACATAACCCAAGTGCCAGCGGCTCCTACAGGCCTATTATGTGAAGTGTAGGCTGGCCAAATGGTTACGTGAAAGGACTTTATATTAACGTTACCATTTTTGAATATTATGCAGCATTATGATTTATGAAAGAAGTCTCTTATGTTCATCAAGCCTGCATTTATTTGATAAAAAACAGCAATATTGTGAAATATTATTAAAATAATGGTTTTCTATTTTAAAATAATTTAAAATATAATTTATTCCTGTGATCACAGCTGGATTTTCAGCATCATTACTCCACTCTTCAGTGTCACATGATCATTCAGAAATCATTCTAATATGAGGATTTAATGTCAGTGATGGAAACTGTGATATTCTTTTCAAGATTGTTGGATTAATAAAAAGTTAAAAAGAACATAATGTAATAATATTTCACAATATTAGGCTCTGTTTTTTTCTTTATTTTTTATTAAATAAATGCAGGCTTGATGAGCATACGGATAATATAATATATTGCCCCTTTTTTACATTTGAGCCCTGAAGAACTCTCTGGCCCTGCCGCTACACATGAAGAGTCCGTTTGTAGGAGCGGCAATGCATTTATTTTATATTTTTATATTTTTATTTTTATTTTTATATTTTTATTTTTATCTTATTTCCTATTTTTATCTTTTACTTGATTTATTTATAATTCTACTTATGTTAATACTTTTTATTCTAATTTTATTCTATTTCTATTTTAATTTCCCCTTGTGTTTCTTGTAACTGTTATTTGCACTGTCCATGGAGCGGACCTGTTTACATTTCACTGCCAGTTGTATATTGTGTATAACTGTGTATGTGACAAATAAAACTCTTGAATCTTGAAATCTTGAGAGACGATGTGAGGGGATAAAGCGGCGCAGACTCACGGCCTGGCAGATGATGGGGTATTTGATCCGGTTGATGCCTCCGGCGAACACGGCGAACGTCAGGGCCGTGTGGAAGCAGAAGTTCAGGAGCATGTGCCATCCCTTCCGGCTGATCCGGATTGTGCTGGGAGAAAACACACACACACAACATATGGTCAACATGTGGAAACAGACGGACGGGTCATCATCACAACACACACTTCACATCATCAGAGGGTTATGGAGACATCACTGAAAACAAAAGAGCTCTGAGAAGGCATGTCTTTAAAGAAATAATCAAATATTAAATTAAATCAATATAATAAAATTAGGGCTGTCAAAAGATTAATCGCGATTAATCGCATCCAAAATAAAAGTGTTTACATAATATATGTGTGTGTACCCTGTTAATTATTATTTACATATAAATACAAACACATTCATGTATATATTTAAGAAATATTTGCATGTATATACATTCATATAATCTATAATATATATAAATATAAATGTTTTATATATAAAAATAATATTTTTTTCTTAAATATATACATGCTTGTGTGTGTATTTATATATAAATAATAATTAACAGAGTACACACACATATATTATATCAACACAAACTTTTATTTTGGATGCGATTAATCTTTTGACAGCCCTAAATAAAATACAAAAATACTATATATTTTTAGTACATATGTTTATATTATTTTTTTTAATTCGATATATAATAAAATGAAGACATAATATTAAAATATTAAATAAAATAAGATTTATATAAGATATAAAACTGAAAATACATAATACATAAAAAATTATATATTATATTTAAATCATAAAATACAATTACATGTGTATTTAATATTTTAGTATGTTTATTGTATTTTAAAAATAAAATATATAATACAACATAAAACTAAATACTTAACAGAATATATATATATATATATATATATATATATATATATATATA
>NC_137111.1:48830394-48832894 GCF_949357685.1 Gobio gobio
TTCGCGTCATGGGCGGGGCTTCCGCCAGCAGCTCGTCTCGTTGAGAAATGGCTGACATGGGCTGTCAGCAGCTCGTCTCGTTGAGAAATGGCTGACATGGGCTGTGTTTACATGTCTCTTATTTTTGTTCATATCTACTGTTAATGTGTGACAAAACGTAGTTTTAAGACTTTTTCAGTCGATAATGTAGTTGTTTAAAGCTCAAATCTGTGGTTTATTTACATAAACAGTGCCTATTTGAACATTTTATCTGCCGTTGTCGGAGCTGTGAGCTCCAGCGGACAGCGCGCTCAGCGCACGTGAAAGCCGGCGAGGGCAACCTTTCCTCGGCCAGACCTTCTGCCGTCTACCGCTGGCTCTGATGTCTCTGTGGCGTCTCGAGATATAATTCGTCTTGTAACGGCCGATCTTTGGTCTAATGGATCTATAATTTGTTCCCTGGCAAATCGTTTAGGCTGAGGGCAAAGATAAGTTTCATTACTTTATATTTTTAGGCTATAACTGTACGTTGCAGTTGTAACGTTAGCCTACTAGCACTGACTTTGAATGTTTGACTGCATTGTTTGCTTTATTTCATGTATAGCTTATTATACATTACTTATACTTTTGTATTATTGATCATACATTAACTTGCATTTAACAAAAAGAGACTGGGTTGTGTTTCATGTCATTTAATGTTCTCACAGTGATAATCATATTGTCTGAACCAGATATTAATATACAGATTTTCTCCTCATTGTTGTCACTACTAGAGCAAGCTCCTGATTGGTTAACGCGGTGCGAAATATCCGCCAAAGTTCAGATTTTTCAACTTGAGCGATTCGCGCGAATCGCGCGTTCAAAACGCTCAATTCGCGTCCTTCGCGCCGCCTCAATCGCGCGAATCTCGCGAATCTCGCCGCCTCATTCGCGCGAATCGCGCCGCAGAATGCCATTCCGCGTCTCTGCATTGATTTAACATGTAAATCACTCGCGCGAATCGCGTCCGGTGTGAACGCACCATAACAGGCTAGAGTAAGCGCCCTCATAAGAGTCCATAATAGAATTTTGGATAAGAATGGAATATCGCGAGTGGGCGCGCCAAAGTGTTCATATACGCTTGGGCGGGCGTCTGATTGCGCATTGACACGTCAAAAGCGTGTGATTTGACAGCAAATCGCGTGTCCTTGACGCGTGATTTACCACAAAAACGTGTTCTGAACGTGCGCTTTGGGGTCAAGGAAAACGCGCGTTTCTGATGCGTGTTTTTATATCAAAGCGCACATCCTCGACGCGTGTTTTGCTATTGTTTCCGACGCGCGTTTTCCGTGACCCCAGAGTGCACATTAAGAAGGCGCGCTTATATGGTAAATCACGCGTCGAGGATGCGCGCTATGAGTCGGATAAAACGCATGTTACTAACGTGTAGGCTAAACAGGTAAACCAAACTGTGCAAACTTGTGTTTAAAGTAACCAAACAGACTAAAGAACGTGCTCTTTCCTTGGTGTTCTCAAAATTGCATGCTTACTTTTTAGGGCACACCTCTTATAAAGTAAAGTTACATATTGTTGACCATCTTTTTAAGTCATTACACTATTTACCACGATACACTATGGCTGTTATAGAATTAAATGAAATCAGTATCAACAAAATCCATCTTACCATTTATCAAAATCCACTTACATTGTAATTACAATTGCCTAAATAATGTAATGAGATTTTTAGATTTATGTTCTAAATAGAAATATGAAATTATTCCAGGCCTATGAAACTATAAACTGCCACTATAATTGGCTGCGTGAGTGGATTCTAGAATCATTCAACTAATTAGTTCTAACCGACTGTTCAAAAACAGTGAATTATTCGAGAACGAAACCTATACTTTGTTGGAAAAATAAAGCAAAACTGTAAAAAATGACAACTTGTTGTTTATTGAACCATTTTGCAATCGTGCTGATATAGGCTACTCTGGAAAACTCTTGCTCGTATGATATTGCTTACCTCATAATTTCCTCTTTAATTACTTTCAAACTAATGTTTATTTTTATGTTTGTTATTAGCCTATTTTGAATGAAAATACAACAACAATAAGATAGTACAGTAAAAAAACTTGCGTATATTAAACGTTTGTTAAAAAACGAATAAGACGTATGACATAAAATAGCTATACCCTTTAATTCTTTAATATTTATCATTTTTGCAGTTTTTTTTTTTACCACTTCGTTATTTTGGCTCGGAATTTCGTTTGTTGGAAATATGAACTGAATTTAGAAATTAAATTTGAAATTAAAAACTTTGCGTTTAATAAACAAAATACATTTTTGAAGCGTTTGGAGTGGAGTTGGCTACATGCAAAACGTAGCCTATTTAGATTCATAGTTAGGCTATATGTTTAAATATTAGCCTATTATAATATTGTTTTAATTTCATATGTTGATGATGAAAAGTGAGCAGCATGAGTAAGATATGCGCAATATGTCTGGAGACATGGAGTGGGGTCAGACATGCTTTTTATTGAGT
>NC_137111.1:48835394-48842894 GCF_949357685.1 Gobio gobio
GAGTGTGTGTGTGTGTGTGTGTGTGTGTGTGTGTGTGTGTGTGTGTGTGTGTGTGTGTGTGTGTGTGTGTGTGTGTGTGTGTGTGTGTGTGTGTGTGTGTGTGTGTGTGTGTGTGTGTGTGTGTGTGTGTGTGTGTGTGTGTGTGTGTGTGTGTGTGTGTGTGTGTGTGTTATGGGTAGGTTTAGGGTCAGTGTAAGGGGATATAATATACGGTATGTACGGTATAATATGGAAGGATATCGCGGACAATTTTCAAAAGGAATTGCAAATGGTATTTGCAATTGCGTTTTCAATTTGTGGACGCATAATATGTGACACAATCCAAACGCAATTGCAAATCGCGCATTACCATTTGCATTTTCGTTTAGGCAAACGCACAACGACTGCCAAATTTCAAATGGAAAAGCAAAGTCTGTTTGCAATTGCATTTCCAATGTCTTGCAAGTTATGACCCTGCCATTTTGGAATAGCAATAGAAAATCACCTATTTGCTCTTTCATTTCCTCCGTGTCCTGCCACAACCTGCACAAAATTCAAATGGAATCGCAATCCTCTTTGCGTTTGCATTTCCGATGCCTACACAGTCAACTGTCAATCAGGCTTGAGGGCGGGGTTTATTGATGTAGTCGGAAAGTAGGCCACGCCCTCAAGTGGTGGAAAACCAAGGACTTTTTCATCATTATTCATTCCTAAGAACATGGGGAGAAATATCCAATGTGTCTATTTAGAAAAAACAACAAAAAAGTCATAAAACTACTGTGTAGTTTTTTGCACTTCAAACAAAGCCAAATACCTGGAAATAGACTATTTATCACCTGCCAACCAAACAAAAAGAAACCAAAAGAAGACTGCTGGTTGCAAGCAAATTGTCAAGAAGCAATTAAGATAAGGATGCTTTAACCGTTGACCAAAAGTAAGAATTTTGACTGATTAATATACAGTTAAACGGTTTAAAATGTGTAGCCTATATATATATATATATATTTTTTTTAAGGTTTTTATTTTTATTTAATTTTTTTTGATGCATGGTTAAAGCAAAATATGCTAAATTCGGTTTAAAAATCAGTTCAATATATAATATAGGCCTATAATCTTTTAAAATAGGCCTATCCTTTTATTGAACCTGGGGCAAAAAGACATTTTGAAAGATTTCACCAGCTGGTACTTTCGGTTTTGCCGCGGAGATCCTTGTGATAAATAAATGTGTTGTATTTATGATAATCCGTGTAGATTTCAGTTGACGAAAATAAATAATAAAAGCGTGATAAGTTACGAAAGACAACTGAATTACTGACAGGATGCTGTGCGCGTGTTCCGAGCGCAACACGGACAAGCGTGCCCAAACGGCCAAATAAACACAGAAATAGGCTATATCAAAATGCCAAGTCGAGTATTCACATAAACACAGTAGATGTAAGCACTGTGTGCGTGCACTGCACACACATAAATTTATAACCGGACCTCAAAGTGAAAAATTGTAAATTAATCTGATGAGAAAAAAATGCCGGTTCTTTATAAGATTCAATCTGATTTAGTAGTTTTTCGTTTTGTCATCTTAATGTATTAATTATTTAGAATAAGTGAGAAATAGGCTATTTAGTATTTATTTATTTTATGCTTTTTATTTATATTACTTTATTATATATTATTTCAGTTTTTCTCTGTTGTCAGAAACGCTGCAGGTGCGTGAAAATTTGTGTGAATCCAGGTTCTGTTGTTGAGCTGTTCTGTCAAATCTGTTAAATGTCAAAATAAAGATACAAATATAGTTCAATGAATAGGAATAGGCTACATATGATGAAAATAATAATGTTGAATAAAATGAAATGAAGAAGAAAATCAGATCATCAGAGGAGGTAGGCTACGAAACGAACATGAACTGCGATTGAATGTCACTAATGTAGTTTTCTTTTCTTTTTTGATCGCTTGGCTCTTGAGCACAGAATCGTATGGACAACACACAACTCACATCATGTCAAGTTTCTATAGATTTTCTGATTTTAACTCATCATGATAATTTACTGTGTCGGGTGCAATATGATGATATTCGTCTGATATAGGCTATAGCCTATATGCAGTCATGTCACTTTTCTTATTTGCTGTTTTTTTTTCTGGTTGCAGGTGAACATACAATCAGTTCTGCATTTTGACTTTGTTTGAACTAAAGAGTTTAAACTTGTTTTTTATTACAAAAATAGCCAAATCCCCCGTTTTCCACCACTTGAGGGCGTGGCCTACTTTCCGACTACATCAATAAACCCCGCCCTCAAGCCTGATTGACAGTTGACTGTGTAGGCATCGGAAATGCAAACGCAAAGAGGATTGCGATTCCATTTGAATTTTGTGCAGGTTGTGGCAGGACACGAAGGAAATGTAAGAGCAAATAGGTGATTTTCTATTGCTATTCCAAAATGGCAGGGTCATAACTTGCAAGACATTGGAAATGCAATTGCAAACAGACTTTGCTTTTCCATTTGAAATTTGGCAGTCATTGTGCGTTTGCCTAAACGAAAATGCAAATGGTAATGCGCGATTTGCAATTGCGTTTGGATTGTGTCACATATTATGCGTCCACAAATTGAAAAAGCAATTGCAAATACCATTTGCAATTCCTTTTGAAAATTGTCCGCGATATCCTTCCATAGTATAAAAACCATTACGCCTATGGAAAGTCCCCATAAAACATGAAAACCCAACATGTGTGTGTGAGATTGTGTGTGTGTGTGTGTGTGTGTGTGTGTGTGTGTGTGTGTGTGTGTGTGTGTATGTGGCGGTTTACGAAACTTCACTTTAGGGATAAATCTGTACCCACAAAATATATTACAAAGCAGATTAAATCTCATGAAACCTGTCAAGAAAATAATCATGTTGTTTTAAAACTAAAAATGAAATAATAATTATATAATATATATGTTGTGTCTCTTTAACGTGTGTGTGTTTGTGTGTGTGTGTGACAGATCACATCAATGTAGAACCGATCATCTCTACTCGTTACAGCAGCAAACAAACATGAATGAACATCAGACGATCCAGAACAGAAATCAATCATGTGATCACCAATCAGTGACAATTAAGTTAACGCTGTATTTCACTAAATACAACAAACTCTGATTTCTCTAATATTCTCTTGTCCGTCTCAGTAAGACAATCATTCATTTGACCTTTGACCTGCGCCGGTCTGGACCAGGAATCAACCAGCGGTCAACAAAAGTCAGGAGAGAAAGAGACGGGTATGGATCGCTTATCGAGACAGAGTGGGAGAAATACTGAGACTTGTAAATATTCATATCCACAAACTAGGCGTGGGATTAATACACACACACACACACACACACACACACACACACAAATCCTCTGGCTGGCGGCCTGAACATTGGCAGGCTTGATCCTCTTATGAAACGAGCTGCTGTGAAAACTAAACTGAGATCAGACCAGCTCAAGAAAACGGCTCTGATCAATCATCAATACTCAGATTAATAACCTCATACAACAGATATTAAACACACCTTCATCACAACTCCGGACTGTGAATAATATGCAAATTATTGTTATTATTTACTTGATAAAACGATCAATCAGACGACAGAGGAGATTGTGTGCGACGGCTTTATAATGATCATTTAGAGGCCTAAAATATGCGTATCAAATATGATACAGTAGCCGTTATCGGGTTAAACTTCTTTAAAGAGGAATATCTTGTTTTCAGTGTAGCAGATTCATAAAGCAGAATATGCAAATTATATCACGACTGATCTCAGAACATCCCAAGAGCTACAATTCATTGAATTAATGAACAACCGCTAACAGAAGAAAGCTCAACTACAGGAGGATCTGACTGAGAAAACAGAATAACTGGAGGATCGCACATCCTCTGACCTGAAGTAACCCACTGCATGTTCACTGACATACTGTATATAAATATATATATCATACATGACGGATGAGGAGATCTGACCTGAGGTAACCCACTGTATGTTCACTGAGGGGTGTGAGATGATGGTTATTGTAGTCCTAGACTGTTTACACAGCAACGTTTTCAACTAAAAACTGAAACATTTTATGCGTTTTGGCCATTCATTTACACAACAACAATGTTTTGGTGGCCTGAAAACACAAAAATGTATTTAAAACACATTTCAATTTCATAATAGAACAAGACCGATCGACATTTAAACCTCGTAATGGAACAAAACAGACTAATATTTAAATATTGTAATGGAACAAAACCGACTAATATTTAAATATCGTAATGGAATGGAACTAAATTAGGACTAATATTTAAATTAAATTGTGATGGAACATAACCGTATGAAACTAAATTATTAATGTTTAAATCTTGTGACGGAACAAAACAGACCAACTTTTAAATGTCTAAAAGAACAAGACCGATTAATATTTAAATATTGTAATGGAATGGACCAAAATTGTACGGAACAAAACGGACTAATATTTAAATCTCGTGATGGAACAAACCCGGCTACTATTTAAATCTTGAAATGGAACAAAACTGACCAAAATTAAATCTCTTAATGGAACAAACGTCCAATATTTAAATCTCGTGATGGAACAAAACCGACTAATATTTAAACCTTGTGATGGAACAAAACCAACCTATATTTTTTAAACCTTGTGATGGAACAAAACCGACTAATATTTAAATCTCATAATGGAACAAAACCGACTAATATTTAAATCTCGTAATGGAACAAAACCGACCTATATTTAGTTTAGTTTAGTTTATTAGTTTATAATGACGTGGACAGTCCCTTTTTTATAAAAAGAGCAGCTTTAGCCTCTACGGCTAATTTCCAGCTGTAGTCCCCGGCCAGTTGTTAATAGGCATACATCAAGTAAAATAAATTGTGTGACACACACACATTTAAATCTCGTAATGGAACAAAACCGACTAATATTTAAACCTTGTGATGGAACAAAACCGACTAATATTTAAATCTTGTAATGGAACAAAACTGACCAATTTTTTCTCATAATGGAACAAAACCAACATTTAAATCTCGTAATGGAACAAAACCCGACTAATATTTAAATATTGTAATGGTATGGACCAAAATTGTACGGAACAAAACGGACTAATATTTAAACCTCGTGATGGAACAAACCCGGCTACTATTTAAACCTTGTGATGGAACAAAACTGACAAAAATGTAAATCTCGTGATGGAACAAACCTGACTACTATTTAAATCTTGTAATGGAACAAAACTGACAAAAATGTAAATCTCGTGATGGAACAAAACCGACTAATATTTAAACCTTGTTATGGAACAAACCTGACTAATATTTAAATCTTGTAATGAAACAAAACTGACCAAAATTTTAATCTCATAATGGAACAAAACATCCAATATTTAAATCTCGTAATGGAACAAAACTGACCAACATTTTTATATCGTAATGGAACAAAACCAACCTATATTTAAATCTTGTAATGGAACAAAACTGACTAATATTTAAACCTTGTGATGGAATGGAACAAAATTTATGAATATTTAAATCTTGTAATGGAACAAAACTGACTAATATTTAAACCTTGTGATGGAATGGAACAAAATTGATGAATATTTAAATTAAATTGTGATGGAACAAAACTGTGTGAAACAAAATGACTAATGTTTAAATCTTGTGACGGAACAAAACAGACCAAAATTGTAATCTCATAATGGAACAAAACGTCCAATATTTATATCTCGTAATGGAACAAAACCAACCTATTTTTAAATATTGTAATGTAATGGAACAAAACTGTATGAAACAAAATTACTAATATTTAAATCTTGTGACGGAAACAAAACAGACCAACTTTTAAATCTCTAAAAGAACAAGACAGACTAATATTTAAACCTTGTGATGGAACAAACCCGATTACTATTTAAATATTGTAATGGAACAAAACCAACATTTAAATATTGTAATGGAACAAAACTGACCAAAACATTTTATATCATAATGGAACAAAATCGACTAATATTTAAATATCGTAATCGAATGGAACAAAATTTACTAATATTTAAATTAAATTGTGATGACTGTATGGAACAAAACTGACTAATATTTAAACCTTGTGACGGAACAAAACAGACCAATTTTTAAATCTCTAAAAGAACAAGACAGACTAATATTTAAATCTCGTAATGGAATGGACCAAAATTGTATTTACTCAAAACTGAGTAATATGTAAATCTCATAATGAAACAAACCCAACTAATATTTAAATCTCGTGATGGAACAAAACCGACTAATATTTAATCAGCTTAAGCTTTAATCAACTCAAATCATCTGTTCTCTATGTGAATATACAGTAAAGTGTAATTTATTCCTGTGATCAAAGTTGAATTTATCATCATTACTCCAGTCTTCAGTGTATTTTTCATAAGCATAATCTTTTTTACACTCTTTTCCACAACTGGAGCTCTGTTCCATTAAATGAGAGAGTTCCTGAAAGGACAAATACTTTAACATAAAACCACATTCTCTTCTAGACCAGACCAGAGCACTGTTATATGGACTGATTTTAGGGTAGGCATTGAATTTTGGTGATATTAAATTGGCATTTTAAACGGTTTATTGTTATGTAAGTGCATATATAGAGGGAGAGACAGGACATAGTGAACAGAGGAAGAGTCTGTGTAAGAAATCGCGAATGTACTGTGTGAGAAACTACATCACAATTACAGCATCAGGCGTTAATCTGAGACCATCCGACTGCACAACAACAGTAAAACATTGACCTCAAATAACATAAAAGACGTTTAACAGCCGTCCGCTTGCATAACAGCACCATTTCAACACTCGGCCAATTCACACCAGAACAAATTACTGCCGAGGTTATGCAACAATGAGCGGTACAAAAGGAGGAAGAGGAGCGGATGAGAGGAGGTGTGAGGAACGCCCTCCTCCACATTAACATGCAGCACTAACACGTCCTTCACATGTGCTTTACTACACGCGTGTCCTTCAGAAGCCATTAACCCATGGTGGCGCGGGTGAAGGAGGTGCTGAGATTAAGACTCGCTTTAATATTCCACTGAACATCCCATGGGCCAATCTCACACACACACACACACACACACACACACACACCCACTGAAGAATACATTACCACTTACAATCTCCACAACGGAAATAAAGACTATTGGAGTGTATTTGCATGTGTCTTTGGGCCGCGTTGGGTTCATATTTCAGTCGAACATTTCACTTGGAAGCAAACAATTTAATAACAATTTATATGAACTAATTATCATTAGGATTATTAATTGTATTACTATTTTTTATTATGTTTTTGAGATGTTTTTTTACTTAATTATGGATGGATGCATGACAGATGGAGGAATGGGTGAATGGATGATGACAGATGGATGGATGACAGATAGATAGAGGGATGGATGGATGGATGGATGGATGGAAGGATGGATGGACGACAGATAGATAGATGGATGATGATGGATGGATTAATGACAGATGGATGGATGATGACAGATAG
>NC_137111.1:48847894-48875394 GCF_949357685.1 Gobio gobio
CGTTGTAACCTAACTAACTACTTTCCAAACTAACTATACCCAACACTGACTGTAATACACACACACACACAAGCAGAAACATACAGACCTGCCACACTACTGTAACACACACACACACACACACAAACCTGCCAAACTACTGAAACACACACACACACACACACACACACACACACACACACACACACACACAGACCTGCCAAACTACTGAAACACACAGACACACACAGACATGTCACACTACTGTAACACACACACACACACACACACACACACACACACACACATAAACACACAGACCAGCCACACTACTGTAATACATACATACATACACACACACACACACACACACACACACACACACACACACACACACACACACAGACCTGCCAAACTACTGAAACACGCACCCACACACACACACAGACATGTCACACTACTGTCACACACACACACACACACACACACACACACACACACACACACACACACACACACACAGACCTGCCAAACTACTGTAACACACAAACACACACACAGACCTGCCAAAGTACTGTAACACACACACACACACACACACACACACACACAAACATTTACATTTACATTTACATTTAGTCATTTAGCAGATGCTTTTATCCAAAGCGACTTACAAATGAGAGCAAAAGAAGCAACTAGAGCAGTCAAGGGCAACAGTATGCAAGTGCTGTAGCAAGTCTCAGTTAATCTAGCTCAGAACACACAGGACAGTTTTTTTTTTTTTTTTTTTTTTAAATAAATTAGACAGACAGAAAATGAATAGAATGATAAGTGCTATTCTTGATCGGTCAGGTGTTGCTGGAAAAGATGTGACTTTAGGTGTTTTTTGAAAATGGCTACAGACTCGGCCGCACGAATTGAGATCGGCAGGTGATTCCACCAGGTGGGAACGGTCCAGGAAAAGGTCCGTGACAGCGATTTCATGCCTCTCTGGTATGGCACCACAAGGCGTCGTTCACTGGCAGAACGCAAGTTCCTGGAGGGTGTGTAAGTCTGAACGAGCGAGTTTAGGTATATTGGTGCAGAGCCAGTGGATGTTTTGAAGGCGAGCACCAGTGCCTTGAATTTAATGCGAGCGGCTATTGGTAGCCAGTGCAGACTGATGAGGAGAGGCGTGACGTGCGCTCTCTTCGGCTCACTAAAGACCAACCTCGCCGCTGCATTCTGGATCATTTGCAAGGGTTTGATAGTGCATGCCGGAAGGCCCGCTAGAAGAGCATTACAGTAGTCCAGTCTGGAGAGAACGAGAGCTTGGACCAGTAGTTGTGTGGCATGATCTGATAGGAAGGGTCTTATCTTCCTAATGTTGAATAGTGCAAATCTGCAGGACCGGGTTGTTGCAGTAATGTGGTCAGTGAATTTTAGCTGATCATCAATCACAACCCCAAGGTTCCTGGCTGTCCTGGACGGAGTTATGGTTGATGATCCTAGCTGAATGGTGAGATTGTGATGCAGTGCTGGGTTGGCAGAGACAACAAGAAGTTCTGTCTTTGCAAGGTTAAGTTGAAGGTGATGTTCCTTCATCCAGGCAGAAATGTCTGTTAGGCAGGCAGCGATACGAACACCAACCGATGGATCATCAGGTTGAAATGAGAAGTAGAGTTGAGTGTCGTCGGCATAGCAGTGATAGGAAAAGCCATGTTTCTGAATGACCGATCCCAATGATGACATGTAGATGGAGAAGAGAAGTGGTCCAAGCACTGAGCCCTGGGGAACGCCAGTGGCTAGATGATGTGACTTAGACACTTCACCTCTCCATGACACCCTGAAGGACCTACCTGAGAGGTAAGACTTGAACCACTGGAGAGCGGTTCCTGAGATGCCCATCTTCATGAGAGTTGACAGGAGGATCTGGTGGTTAACTGTGTCAAAAGCAGCAGACAAACCCAGTAAGATAAGTACTGTGGATTTGGAGGCTGCTCTTGCCTGTCTGATTGCCTCCGTAACCGAGAGCAGGGCAGTCTCAGTTGAGTGGCCGCTTTTCAAGCCGGATTGGTTGATGTCCAGGAGGTTATTATGTTCAAGAAACGTAGAGAGCTGGTTAAACACAACTCGCTCAAGTGTCTTTGCAATGAAAGGTAGAAGGGATACCGGTCTGTAGTTTTCTAAAAGTGCTGGGTTTAGAGAGGGTTTCTTAAGCAGTGGGGTTACCCGAGCCTGCTTAAATGCTGTGGGGAAAGTCCCGGTGTGAAGAGAGGTGTTGACAATGTGAGTGAGTGCAGGAGTAACCGAAGAAGAAATGGCCTGAAGGAGGTGAGTGGGGATAGGGTCAAGCGGACAGGTAGTGGGATGATTGGATAGGATGAGTTTGGAGACTTCAGCTTCAGAGAGCAGAGAAAAGGAGGGGAGCGTGTGTGTGATGGTCGTTGAGATGTGCGTGTCAGTTTGTGGTGCGGAGAATTGACTGCTGATGGAGGAGGTTTTGTTTGTGAAAAATGATGCAAAGTCATCAGCTGTAAGAGTTGATGAAGGAAGGGGGGGGGGGGAGGACAGAGGAGCGAAGAGAATGTTTTGTAAAGTGCACGAGAGTCAGAGCAGTTGTTGATTTTGTTGTGGTAGTATGTAGTTTTAGCAGTGGAGACATTAGTAGAGAATGAAGCAAGAAGAGACTGATACAGGGTTAGGTCAGTAGCGTTTAGTTTTGCGGCACTTCCTCTCTGCCGCCCGGCGTCCAGAGCGATGTTCGCGGAGAACATCAGACAGCCAGGGGGCAGAGGGGGTGGTGCGGGCTGGCCTGGATGAAACGGGACAGAGGACACACACACACACACTGTACTTGAGTTTTAGTTATTCTCAATGCTGATTCTCATTACTGTTATATAATGACGTTTCTCTGCTTTGAAACTGCATAAATTAAAGGCTTTGCTACAAATAAGCAGAAAGACAACATCAACAACAACCAGGACAGCGAGTGTGTGTGTGTGTGTGTGTTAGTTACTGATCCCGAACCCTTCGTCCTGAGACTGGCCCTCATGCAGCGAGTGTGTGTGTGTGTGTGTGTGTGTGTGTGTTACTGATCCCCGAACCCTTCGTCCTGAGACTGGCCCTCATGCAGCGAGTGTGTGTGTGTGTGTGTGTGTGTGTGTGTGTGTGTGTGTGTGTGTGTGTGTGTGTGTGTGTGTTAGTTACTGATCCCGAACCCTTCGTCCTGAGACTGGCCCTCATGCAGCGAGTGTGTGTGTGTGTGTGTGTGTGTGTTACTGATCCCCGAACCCTTCGTCCTGAGACTGGCCCTCATGCAGCGAGTGTGTGTGTGTGTGTGTGTGTGTGTGTGTTACTGATCCCCGAACCCTTCTTCCTGAGACTGGCCCTCATGCAGTGTGTGTGTGTGTGTTACTGATCCCCGAACCCTTCGTCCTGAGACTGACCCTCATGCAGCGAGTGTGTGTGTGTGTGTGTGTGTGTGTGTGTGTGTGTGTGTGTGTTACTGATCCCCGAACCCTTCGTCCTGAGACTGGCCCTCATGCAGCGAGTGTGTGTGTGTGTGTGTGTGTGTGTTACTGATCCCCGAACCCTTCGTCCTGAGACTGGCCCTCATGCAGCGAGTGTGTGTGTGTGTGTGTGTGTGTGTGTGTGTTACTGATCCCCGAACCCTTCGTCCTGAGACTGACCCTCATGCAGCGAGTGTGTGTGTGTGTGTGTGTGTGTGTGTGTGTGTGTGTGTGTGTGTTACTGATCCCCGAACCCTTCGTCCTGAGACTGGCCCTCATGCAGCGAGTGTGTGTGTGTGTGTGTGTGTGTGTGTGTGTGTGTGTTACTGATCCCCGAACCCTTCGTCCTGAGACTGGCCCTCATGCAGCGAGTGTGTGTGTGTGTGTGTGTTACTGATCCCCGAACCCTTCGTCCTGAGACTGGCCCTCATGCAGTGTGTGTGTGTGTGTGTGTGTGTGTGTGTGTGTGTGTGTGTGTGTGTGTGTGTGTGTGTTACTGATCCCCGAACCCTTCGTCCTGAGACTGACCCTCATGCAGTGTGTGTGTGTGTGTGTTACTGATCCCCGAACCCTTCGTCCTGAGACTGGCCCTCATGCAGCGAGTGTGTGTGTGTGTGTGTGTTACTGATCCCCGAACCCTTCGTCCTGAGACTGGCCCTAATGCAGTGTGTGTGTGTGTGTGTGTGTGTTACTGATCCCCGAAACCTTCATTAGACTGGCCCTAATGCAGTGTGTATGTGTGTGTGTGTGTGTGTGTGTGTGTGTGTGTGTGTGTGTGTGTGTGTGTGTGTGTGTGTTACTGATCCCCGAACCCTTCGTCCTGAGACTGGCCCTCATGCAGTGTGTGTGTGTGTGTGTGTGTTACTGATCCCCGAACCCTTCGTCCTGAGACTGGCCCTCATGCAGTGTGTGTGTGTGTGTGTGTGTGTGTGTTACTGATCCCCGAACCCTTCGTCCTGAGACTGGCCCTCATGCAGCGAGTGTGTGTGTGTGTGTGTGTGTGTGTTACTGATCCCCGAACCCTTCGTCCTGAGACTGGCCCTCATGCAGCGAGTGTGTGTGTGTGTGTGTGTGTGTGTGTGTGTGTGTGTCTGGCTCACAGAAACGAGACAGCGGAGGGACTTCACAGATCATCCGACACATGCTTTACCAAGAAGAGAAATGCCAAGATGCAAATGAAAAGAAGGACTCTGGGTGCTGCTCATCATTCATTACAAAATAACACAGAAGTCATTTACCCAGAATCCTTATCATCCATAAAAGTACACAAAGGGCAACAATCCATCAGTTGTACTGCTGTAATTATGCAACAGCCCATAAGAAAAGCCTCTGGAATTCACACAGACTCTGAGGCCATGAGCTTCACACATCATGCTCTTCATCAGCTGCTCTTCACCATCCCCAGCTCATGTTTCACCCAAAAATCTATATCATAATAATAATAATAATAATAATAATAATGATGTTTTACATTATTTTTTAAAGATAATTAAAACATTATATAAAAATGTACATGTAAATAGAACATTATAAAATTATATAAAAATACAAATTAAATTAAATATAATAATAATAATAATCTAAATAATAATAATAATAATAATAATAATAATGTTTTACATTACTTTTAAAGATATGTAAAATGTAACTAAAAAATTATATAAAAGTACAAATTAAATTAAATGTATAATAATAATAATAATAATAATAATAATAATAATAATAATAATAATGTTTTACATTACTTTTAAATATGTAAAAATTATACAACATGTACAATATAATAATAATGTTTTACATTACTTTTATATTTATTTAATCTATTAATTTAATTTGTATATTTTATTTAATCTACTTTTTATATAAAAATATATTCATGAATAAAATATGACATGAAATTATATAAAAAAATACAGATAAAATAAAATATATTAATAATAATGACACTTTACGTTAGTTTAAAAAAATATGTAAAAAATAATCTTAAATGTAAATAAAAATGATATATAAATACAGATAATTGGAATAAAATAAAATACATCTAAATAAATTTGGGGTGGGCGCAAATAACTTCTACTTCTTTCCACTCCCTTTAGAGCAAGTATTATCTGTGTAAATAATGTGTGTGTGTGTGTGTGTGTGTAGTTATTATGTGTAAAGTATATATAATCAATCAATCAATCAATAAATGCATAATTTATGCAGTACACTCACATAAAGCAATATTTACTACATAGCAAATCTTATCTGGTTGATCGTTTATTTCATCCCCAAATGTAAACGATATACTGGCCATCTCTAATCTGCTCGATGTGGATTATAAGACATTAAGGCATCATAAACATCAACATTGTGAGTTCTGTAAAGCTGCTGTATGTGTATTGTGAAGAACACAACACAAATAAAATTGCCTTGACGTCATTGCAGATGTAAGCAGAAGCACATGTTCTAACGGCATGAGGATTTACAAGATGAAGAATAAACACCCGTAAACTACATAACGCCTAATAAAATAACATCTACGCACACGAGAACCGGTTCTGACCGCATCTGAGGGAGTTAGGGTCAAAAGGTCAGCAGTTCAGAGGTCAATAGGTCAAATCCACTGTGGTTCAGAGATGATGTGCAGTCCGTCGGTCATTCATGTAAAATAAACCCTGAGAGGACTTTATTCTGTAGTTATGATCAACAGATTTTCCCTCATGTTAAATGGCTCCTTAACCACAAATTAAAATAAATATAAAACACAATATTATTTAGGTGAGTTAAACTATTGCTTACTCAAAGTGACCCTAAATGTCAAACGGACACACCAGAAAGCATCTGGAAATAAAATAAAATATAAAAAAAAAAAAAAAAAAAAAAAATAATAATTTTTTTTATTAAAATAAAATAAAATAAAATAAAATAAAATGAAATGAAATGAAATGAAATGAAATGAAATGAAATGAAATGAAATAAATGAAATGAAATGAAATGAAATGAAATGAAATGAAATGAAATGAAATGAAATGAAATGAAATGAAATGAAATGAAATAAATGAAATGAAATGAAATGAAATGAAATGAAATTAAATTAAATTAAATTAAATTAAATAAATGAAATGAAATGAAATAATGAAATGAAATGAAATAAATGAAATGAAATAATTAAATAAAATAAAATAATAAAATAAAATAAAATAAAATAAAATAAAATAAAATAAAATAAAATAAAATAAAATAAAATAAATAAAATAAAATAAAATAAAATAAAATAAAATAAAATAAATAAATAAAATAAAATAAAATAAAATAAAATAAAATAAAATAAAATAAAATAAAATAAAATAAAATAAAATAAAATAAAATAAATAAAATTAAATAAAAAAATTAAAAATAAACAAATAAAATAAACAAATAAATAAATTAAATAATAGTTTAATTTAATTTAAATTAATTTAGGTATTCAAACTACTAATGAGTTACTCAAATCGATTATAAACATTATGACGTGTCAGAAAGTATCTAGGGGAAAGGAAAAAAATATATAATAAAAGATTATAAAATAAAATAAAATAAATAAATAAAACAGAGAAATAAATAAAGGGCTCTTTTGGTAGTCAATGACGCTCAAAGTGACACTAAACGTTAGTCTGACACACCAGAAAGTATCTGGAAATAAAATAAAATAATATTAATTTAATTTAATTTAATTTAACTTAATTTAATTTAGGTATTCAAACTACTAATTACTTACTCAAATTGACCATTAACATTATGACGTGTCAGAAAGTATCTAGGGGAAAGAAAAAATATATATAATACAAAATTATAAAATAAAATAAAAAATAAAACAGAGAAATAAAGGTAGTCCATGACACTCAAAGTGACCCTAAACGTTAAACGGACACACCAGAAAGCATCTGACCACTGAAAGCATCACAAAAATCAGTTTGAAGGTTCAGCTAAATCCACAACGAATAAAAACCTCGTCATCCGTGACGTTTGAGACAGTATAATCTCCTTCTCTCACACACACACACACACACATGCAGTTAAAGCGGCTGGTGTGTGTGAGGCATCCCTCATTTCAATCACAAAGCGTTGAAGTAACTTCATCTGTAGAAGACGACATGCGTTTCCACGTGTTGTCAGGAGAAAGGTGCTGGAACACGATCGATCTGCTGACTGCAGAAAATAAGACATGGATCAAATGAATGGGAGGCAGTTTAGCCAGAACTGATTATTCAGAGCAAAACAATCAGCATTTAAACACAATTTATTAGCAAACGCCTGTCACTGTGAAATACACAGATTTAACCTCTTAAGCTCTGGGACCATTTTGGGGATTGCCGCCTGGATTTGTCCGACCCAAATTGAAAAGCTTCCCATACACACACACACACACACACACACACACACACACACACACACACACACACACACACACACACACACACACACACACACACACACACACACACACACACACACACACACACACACACACACACACACACACATGTGAGTATATGTTGTCTGAGCTGTAATAACCCCCCCAAAAAAGAGATGTTTTTTGATTTTATGGTTATAAATTCATTGTTGAAAGTGTGTAAGGCCCTGTGAGCTCTAGCACCCTGCAGACAGTTTGGGCTGTAAACACTGGATTACAGAAAATACTGGAGAAAAGAGTTTTGTCGGATCATGTATGCAAGATTTATTCAGATGGGTCTGAATTAACTAGTATCATATTAGTATGCATATGAGGATATTGGCTGTTTATTATTACTTATAAAGCAAATATTAATGCCGTATTCTGCATGACCATATTGTTCATCCCTTAATCATACAATGTAGGCAGGTTTATAATCACGGAGATCCCAAATGTGAGGTAGTTAGGGGGAAAATTCTGATCTCTGATCTACATATGCACATTTTAAGATATTCTGAACGCCAAAAAATGAGAAAACAGCTTGAAAAGCATGTCAGTGGGCAGATATGACTGATAAAGTTTTTCCATTTTCGTCAGTGAAGACAGTAAACATATGTTTAATTGATATTTAGATGTTTTTTTAATCATTTTCATAGACATGTTAAATTACTGAAAGCTACCAGGAAAGCTAAGCAACTTAATGTATTAAATTAATTCACAATATGCACACATTCATTACTAATATTATACCCAATACAGGCTGAAAAAAATTGAGCTTTTTATTTACTGAGAGCTACACATGGAAATATTAATTTACAATATGCACACATTCATTACTATGCCTAATCTGAATTGTTTTTGTTAATATTTCTTGTTTGTTAATTATATTATAAATGACATTGCATAGGCCTATTTCAATTCAAAATGGCAAAATTTGGTATTAATTTGCCTGAATATTTTTGTCATTTCTTTAACATTTCTGACTTACAGAAGCTGCTGTCAAATATTAAGTGTTTAGTTTAGCTACATATATCACACTTGACGTCAAGTCCAGTTCCAAACGCTCAGCCTCAGCAGCTTCTGTGAACATAAAGCCCGCCTACTCTGATTTGATTGGTTTTCTCAAATATTTTGAAATTGACGAGCGGTGACAGACCAATGAGAGCTCAGATAAACACACTAAGGCTGCCAATAACGACTATTTCTATATCGATTCATCTATTGACTAATTTATCGATTTATCTATTGACTAATTTATCGATTAATCTGTCGACTAATTTATCGCCTTAATTTTTTCCGCTAAGTGAGGTCAAAATACGAGCGTGGTTATAGATATATCGAGGGTAGATGCCTAATTCTACTGATCCGTGCAGGCGCTAATGAGGCATCTACGTATACATCTATGACCGCGCTCGTATTTTGACCTCACTTAGCGGAAGTTATGGCGGAGCTCAGAGACGATCACATTCGTCTAAAAAGAGGTAAAATAATAGCATAAATACTGCTGGGTTTCTCTCAGAAACTGATGGTTTGTCTAGATAAGACCCTTATTCATCATCTGGTGTAGTTTAAAGTCCTTTGAAGCTGCACTGAAACTGTCATTTGAACTGTTTGGAGCCCATTGAAGTCCATTATATGGAGAAAAACCCTGGACTGTTTTCATCAAAAACCTTAATTTCTTCTCGACTGCAGAAAGAAAGACATGGACATCTTGGATGACATGGGGGAGAGTAAATGATCAGCAAAAGTTTATTTAAAAGTGAACTAATCCTTTAAAAACATTTGATTTAACTTGCAACGTTGGCCTTCAGTAGTGTATTATGAAAAAAAGCATAAATGTAAACAAGCCCTTGACAAAATGTAAATCTAAAAGAGTAAAAATTTACAAAGGTAAAAATTTGTAAACCAACATAACAAATAAAGAGAATATCAGCAAACACTTTTTATATAGAATAGTGTTGTCACGATACCAAAATTATGACTTTGATACGATACCAGACTAAAATACCTCAATACGATACTGAATCCATACCATGGCAAAAAACAGTATAAGTAATTGAGTAATATGAAAGAACTTACTATTCATTGTTTTAGGGTTAAAAAACCCTACAAACTCACTGTTCCAGCCCTGCTTCACACAGAATATGAGTTCTGGCCCTTTAAGAGCTGCACGAACCAAAGTCATTGTAACACCCGATTTCTCATTCAACTCTGTATACGTTCACTAAAGACAAATCCGACTGCGTTTACCCGAATACTCGCCCAGGACATGCATTTTTACATATTTTTTACCATTCAAACCCAATAATCGGCGAAACTGACGACGCGATCTGTCTGAGTGAAAGGCGTGTCCCGGCCGCACCGCACTTCTGTTGCTTTCTTTTTCCTGAGCTCCAGTTTCATATGTTTGAAAGGTTAATCACACATTTTTTAGGTGGGTTGGAAGGAAGTTTAGGGGCCTAAAATGGCCCTAGTGATGCCCATGCTCAGAACCAACAAACCCAGAGCTGGACAGAACCAAGCTTTCAGGATCCTAATATAAGCCACAAGTAAAACATTTGAGGAAAACGCACTTTTTAGATGATCTGTGCTTAACATGGAGTACATTTGGGTTTCAATGTGGCGTTTCTTGTTAAAATCACCCTCAAACTTCTTCCAGAGCATTAGGTATTAAACTATGACTAACCGTGGAATTAAACCTTGTCTCGCAACATTTGAGCTGAGAAATGAAATCCTTTGATCGTCTGAGATGAAAGAGACGAGGACACACTGTAACATTCAGAACATGTCAGAAGATCACGTCTGATTGGAGAAGATCATTAAACACACTCGTCTCTCATTGGTCAGTCCCGCTCTGGAGGTGAATGTGAATGTGTGTGGTCAACACAAAACACACAGCAGCAGCTTTAAAGGGGTCATGAACTGTTTTTTTTATTTTGTTATACTGTTGTCTGAGGTCAACTTATGACGTTTGTGTGGTTTTCACATTCAGAAACATCATAATGAATAAGTAATGGCTATTTTCTGCCTTGGTTTTGAGGCTCTCTGAAAAATGGTTGGTTTTGATGGGCGTGCCGCACTGAAGACTTGGAAGTAAACGCCCACAGCTAGGATTGGATAAGATTTGCATATTTAATGAGCTTCTGCTCCCCTGTCAGTAGCCGCATTTCCATCACCATTCAAATTGTGCAAATTGAAAATATACGCCCAATGGAAACGCGTCAATTTTGCAAAAACTCTCATATATTGCAAAAAAGTTTTTACACTCGCATGAGATGGTTTTTCAGGCCATTCGAAAAAGGAAATTTTCGCAAAATTGCAATGGAAACAGTTTTTCCGCATTTACTGGTCACCTGGTACGGTCACGCATTGATCCCACATATAGGGCCTACATATAATTTTTGTCCAATAACGAGATCTTATGTCGTTATGTCGTTCTCCTAATAAGGAAAGTGGCGTAACTTTATAATGACGGACCCCAGTGCAACCACAAATATCATAACTATCTATAGGCCCACTGTAATTAAGACATATATTCAAGAAATGTATTAAAACAGAAAGATGCTATAGTTTCAGCCGTACTCAAAGACTGAGGAAACAGGCCAGTTACGCACGTCAATCCATTCCCGACGATCTTGGTTTAAATATACAGCCAAATAGTTGATTAAACATTGATCAAAATTTTTAAAAAATTATACAAAACGAAATTAATTTTAAAGAAAGACTTTCTAGAAAACACAATTCAATGAAGTGCTCAAAATCCATGTCTCCAGACATTTGCGCATCTGATTATGTGCCTTACTCATGCTGCTCACTTTTCATAATCAACATATGAAATTAAAAGATTATAATATTTAAACACAGCCTAACTATATGAAACTAAATAGGCTACGTTTTCTTTAACCCTCTGTCCGACGAAGTCGTCTGCGCCTTTTGATGGATTTTTTCCAGCGGAAACAACTCACAATACTCCGTCATTTTTAGCCATACAGAGATAAGTGCAAGACATAATTATAATAAACAGTAAACTGTCTACTTTTATTTGTGTACACTCACAATAACAGCAAAGGCCGTGACTCAGGGAACTGATTATTTTCACTGTCTTCATTTAAAAAATATATTTTGTTTATTAAACGCAAAGTTTTTCATTTCAAAAGCATTTCTAAATTCAGTTTATATTTCCAACAAACGAAATTCCAAGCCAAAATAACGAAGTGGTAAAAAAAAAACTTTGAGTTACCACATGGAAATTCAAACTTTTTGCTCGTCTCTGTATGTGGCAATGCGTAATAATAACCTGACTTATTTAAAAGTCGATCATTCTTTACAGATGATGGTATGTTTGGACAGAAGACGAGTTCTTTATTAAACTCATAAAAAACAACAGAATATAAAAATGCCACAATTTATCATAACACCTCATATATGCCGCTCAAGTATAAGGTGCTTTCCTTGCCATCAGTGCTTGGATAACACACACACACACACACACACACACACACACACACACACACACACACACACACACACACACACTCACACTCACACTCACACTCACACTCACACTCACACACACACACACACACACGTCTCTTTCCATTAATAATAATGGCGTGCGGTGGCTGGGATATACATAAACCTAACAACATACTTAGCATTATTTTGGAATGATTTATCACGTGAGGAAAAAAAAATTTAGTCACATAACATCAGTTAATGGAAACGCCGTCATTTCGCAATATTTTTTTAGCGACTTTTAGAAAATATCGCAAAAGTTTAACGCAAATCTGTAATGGAAACGCGGCTAGTGACAGCGTGTGGCAAACGGCAGCCGGAATGAATCGCCCAGCCCACAGCCAGGGCTCGCAACATATCTTTATCAAACAAACACAATGATTCATCTCTCATCCACCAGCGATTGATTGGAATGTTATTTCTGTATCATTTCGCATGATCATCAGTGAATATAACCGCGAACCGAACACACACGCGCAAGAAAGGAAGGTTATTTCACTACAGCCCGTCGGCAGGGCGGTGATAGCCTGTCTGAAAAGCACATAGCCCCGGGACGTTGGGCTTTGCGAGCTGGCGTTACAAGTCTGAGTCTGATCCCGAATTAACCAATAACAGCTTCTCCAGCTTGTGAGCGTGTGCTAAGGTGTGTAATCAATAGATATCAAGCGATCTGTAACAATGCAATACTAACACATATGAAAACATGTTTTACTCAAATAAGTGTGTTGCAGCGTTCCTGTCGAATCCAGAAGCACAGCATTGTGTTTTAATCTCAATATGTCTGCAAATCCAGTCTCGACCTGTGTCTTGTTTACAAACGAATCCGCGGTTAAATGAAGCGAACAAACGCACAATGTCTTACGCACATAAGCTGGACCCGTTTAGCTCCACGAGTCGGTGGGCGGGGCTTGAGGCGGTGCTTCTGCGTTCTAATACGTCAATGGTCAACATATTCAGAGAGCTCTTGTTTTCTGGGTCTGGTGTCTATAAAAGCTTTTCTTTGACTAACAAGGACGTTTTCAGCTCTGGATATTCTTATATCACAATGAACTTTTATATATCAAAGGCTCAAAGGAAGCACGTGGCAGAAGCAGAAGTGCCACGATCATTTCGGTGCAGAGTCTATTTTTGCCGCGCTGCTCATGCTGAATTAAAGCCACATTGCATTGTTCTGATCAGAATTGACCTGATTAACATGAAAAATAACATGAAAACACATTTCACCATGAAATCATGTAGTGAAGTGTTCCGTATGTTTCACAATCACCATATGACATCCAGCGCTGTGAAAAATAAAAAAAATTAATACACGAAAAAACACATCACTGCCAGAAGTTTATCCCCAAACTTCAAAGACCCGTTTAAAAGAGTAAAACTAGAGGCTTATCTTAACTTTAAGGTTACTTTTATCATGTACACTACCTATATACATACACTCACCTAAAGGATTATTAGGAACACACACTAATACTGTGTTTGACCCCCTTTCGCCTTCAGAACTGCCTTAATTCTACGTGGCATTGATTCCACAAGCTGCTAAAAGCATTCTTTAGAAATGTTGGCCCATATTGATAGGAGAGCATCTTGCAGTTGATGGAGATTTGTGGGATGCACATCCAGGGCACGAAGCTCCCGTTCCACCACATCCCAAAGATGCTCTATTGGGTTGAGATCTGGTGACCATTTTAGTTCAGTGAACTCATTGTCATGTTCAAGAAACCAATTTGAAATGATTGGAGCTTTGTGACGGTGCATTATCCTGCTGGAAGTAGCCATCAGAGGATGGGGACATGGTGCTCATAAAGGGATGGACATGGTCAGAAACAATGCTCAGGTAGGCCGTGGCATTTAAACCATGCCCAATTGGCACTAAGGGGCCTAAAGTGTGCCAAGAAGACATCCCCCACACCATTACACCACCACCACCAGCCTGCACAGTGGTAACAAGGCATGATGGATCCATGTTCTCATTCTGTTTACGCCAAATTCTGACTCTACCATCTGAATGTCTCAACAGAAATCCAGAGTCATCAGACCAGGCAACATTTTTCCAGTCTTCAACTGTCCAATTTTGGTGCAAATTGTAGCCTCTTTTTCCTATTTGTAGTGGAGATGAGTGGTACCCGGTGGGGTCTTCTGCTGTTGTAGCCCATCCGCCTCAAGGTTGTGTGTGTTGTGGCTTCACAAATGCTTTGCTGCAGACCTCGGTTGTAACGAGTGGTTATTTCAGTCAAAGTTGCTCTTCTATCAGCTTGAATCAGTCGGCCCATTCTCCTCTGACCTCGAGCATCAACAAGGCATTTTCTCCCACAGGACTGCCGCATACTGGATGTTTTTCACACCATTCTTTGTAAACCCTAGAAATGGTTGTGTGTGAAAATCCCAGTAACTGAGCAGATTGTGAAATACTCAGACCAGCCCGTCTGGCACCAACAACTATGCCACGCTCAAAATGTCTTAAATCATCTTTCTTTCCCATTCCGACATTCAGTGTGGAGTTCAGGAGATTGTCTTGACCAGGACCACACCCCTAAATGCATTGAAGCAACTGCCATGTGACTGGTTGATTAGATAATTGCATTAATGAGAAATTGAACAGGTGTTCCTAATAATCCTTTAGGTGAGTGTATACTACTGTATATGCCTATATACAGCATGTTATATGCATATGTGTTTGGGACAGAGGGGAACACGGTTGCATTTGCAGCGGATATGCTGCCCATCATAAATCAAAGCACGAGACAGACAGACGGGTCGGGGGAGAACACCGGGAAAGGTGACACAATGGACGACATTCGTCTGTATTTGCACTGCTTGTGCGTGCGGTGTGAAGCCGGCGTCACACAACTGATATTGTGAGCTGGGTGCGTGTAAGCGAACACAGTGCCGAGCGTTTAATTTCAGAAAAGTAAGCATTATAAAATATATCTAGCCTGGATGCCAGCCGAACATAGCCCCGCCCACAACATTTGAGCTCAGGCAGTTCGGTCTGGACTTGATCCGTAGAGGAGTAAATGTGCCTGAACAGAAACTGTTCTGACCAATGAAATCATCAGGGCGGGCTTTAGACGATGATGGACAGATGATCAACAGTAACGTAATCATCTACATCATCAAAGGCACTTGGTTTGAATTTGTTCTAATCCTAAACGGAGAACTTGTTCGTATATGCATTCACCTTTACTATTTCTCTCAGAAATGATGATGGTGTTGTGAGTACTCTGTGTATCCCTTAAATTCTTTTTTTACAACACCGGCAAAGATCGTTTACACTCATCTTTTTCTTCTAACATTACTTATTCCAGCGTGCGTGTAAACAGGGTTGCCAAGTTTTTACAACAAAACACGCCCAATTGCTACTCAAAACTAGCCAAAAACAAGCCCGATGGCTTCCCGAGGGGGTTCTCTGGGGAAAAAAAAGCATTTGGGGGGTAAAATATGTGTTATTTTGGCAGGGCTGCCCACTAAAATTTCGCATTCCTGGGTCTGTATATCACATAATTGGGGTCGCTTCAACCCGCGTACATGGCAACACAGTGCAGTTGAGTTCTGTTGACATTTGATAAGTAGCATTATGCGTCGCTCCGTTGCTCTGATTGGTTGTAGGTCTATCCAATTGAGGTCTTTCCTGGTTCGGTTGAAACACGCCCCATAATCACAGCCCAACAGAGCAGATCAGACTCATATTCTGACGAGAATTGAGTATGACGACGTCAGGCTAAAATATATCACTTTTTAGTTAACTTAATTGTAAAAATCTTGTAATCTGTACTACTGACATACTTTACCCTGTTTAATCAGAAAACCCAAGATTAATTGGTTTGAGTGCCATTTTGTCAAGCAAATAACAACAACATCACCATTATGGAGATCAGTGTTTCATTTGGTCGGGCTCTTGGAACTTCATATGATTGTAATTCTCTTCCTATTGATGCAGTGATACAACAAGAAATCACAGTGATTTGGTTTCAAAGGAAGAGAAGAAATAAATAGGTTGCTTTTAAAAATGTACCAGTAATTAACTATGTTAACCATTATGTGATGTTGGGGGTGTTTTCGTCCACTATGGGGCGCTATTGAGTCTTAATTTGGCCACAACTTTCTCTGTTTCAGCAAATGCAAAGATTTTTGGTGACAAATCTTATTTTGACATGTAAATTCTTTGAAAATGTTCAAAAACTCAACAATACACTGGGCAAATTCACTAGCCTTTTGTCATGTTAAACTGCTGTAAACATGTATCAGATCAATATTTATTTCATATATATATATATTTTTTTTGTTGCATAAATCTGTTAAATCAACCTCCGTCCTGATCAAAACTACTAAATGTTTAAAAAAAACATACAGGATTTTTACTCTTTAATTGCCCATGATTTTCAAAAACAAACACACAAAATGACTTATTTTCAATATAAAAGTGATTGTGGACTGGATATTTTTAACCTTTTATCACAGTCTTGGACATGTCAAAGATTAGTAACAACTAGGATGGCCATATGGCCGGATTTTGGCTGGACAATCCGGATTTTAAGGTCTCTGTCCGGCGCAGCCTCAAGCCGGACACTCATTTGTCCTCCTTTTTGGAGTTGCGCCTCTATAAACCCGCTCTAGAATCT
The DNA here is from genome assembly GCF_949357685.1 of Gobio gobio. Taxonomy (NCBI): domain Eukaryota; kingdom Metazoa; phylum Chordata; class Actinopteri; order Cypriniformes; family Gobionidae; genus Gobio; species Gobio gobio. The sequence goes on from NC_137111.1 coordinate 48,864,913, forward strand.
TTATTGGGACACATCAGCACAGCCTCTAAAGCCGTAAGATCTCTGGTCAAACTAATGATTGGCTGAAAGCGGTGTCAAATAAATATCTGATATATCATTGGTTAAAAACGTAAACAAGCCTCCACAATGTGCTGGCTACGTCATATCATAACGTTAACATGCCTAAACGTCAGACGCTCAGACCTCATTCAATCCGGAATGGACAAAAGAGCACAAATTTATATCAAAAGCACACTGTGTCACTGTGAAGTGGACGATAGTAGTCAAGGGAAAGCCACCATTGACCGACAGGGCAGCCCAGAAAAACATAAAAGGCCACGTCTTCCCTCAGCAACATCACCTCAGGATGACAAAATCTCCACCTCAGAGCTTTGTAAAGTCTATCATAATCACGCAGTCATACAGAAATACATAAATAACCAAATAATCTGGCACAGTGACAGAAAACATTACATTTCTGGACTTCTGGAAATAACAGAAATACATAAATAAACAGATAATGAATGCGAAAAATAAATAAATACACATTTCAGTTCTTAACAAAGAGCTGCTGCAGAGGGTGAACTTCTTTGTTAAGAACTGAAATGTGTATTTATTTATTTTTCGCTCTCATTATCTGTTTATTTATGTATTTCTGTTGTTTCCAGAAGTCCAGAAATGTGATGTTTACAGGCACTGTGCAAGGCAGGTTCCTCTCAGTGGGCAGTTTTTGAAACAGACATCACAATGTCTTGAATAAATACAAATACTGTGTGAACAAACACTTTTTTGCCTCTTCTGTTACACATAGATCTTCATCAAGAAGATATTTCGTAGATCAAATTGTCTGGGAATGAATAGAGACGGCTATTGCAGAATCACAGAATCATGAGCGATATGATGGACAACATTGTATTGTAGTTGCGAGTACACCAGAGTCCTCTGCAATTATTCTTGCCTCACTAAATTCTGCAAAGTGTCCTCCTTTTTGGTGTTATGGAAATGGCCACCCTAGTAACAACATTGGCTTTGATGCATTGTTAGTTTTTGTGCAGCATCAGATTTAGATTTACTGTCCGTGGCTGTTTTTGCCCCATTGACTTCCATTATAACATCATTTCTTGTTTGCAATCCAATGACAGCATATCTGTCATTTTCGTCAACAAATAAAAACGAGATGGAAATGTTAGTGAGGGTCGATTAGGGAAGAGATGGGGTCAGAACTGATGATCTGTGTAACAGATGCTGATCTAACCGCTGGAAAACACACAGGCTCACACACACCCAATCCAGCTCCAGAGCGGCTCAATCAATCAATAACACACATTTATATCAGGCAATTGTTTATGAACTAATGCTGATGAATAATGACAATGTTTACTTTATCATGTTTATATAGTAATATGTTTTAGACGGTTGTAACAATGCATATTTGATCTCCCTCATCTGAACTTGAATGAGCAGGCGCATACATTTCAAAATAAGAGTCCTGGTGTATTATATACTCGCTTTTGGTTACACAATAAACTGTATTTAATTTAATTCCCATTTCATTTTATAGTCAGGAGGAAAGACCAGTATTTGACACATATTCAATAAAGTATAATAGTTCACTAAAACCATAAAAGAAACTTCATTACTTGAAATTAAATAAATGTTAACTGAAATTTAAAAAATAAATAAATAAACTTATTTGAAGCTTTAGCTTAACCTGATATGGCCTACTGACTAAAACAGAAATACAAAGTTATAAAAACTGTATAGATGTTTTTATAAAAGTGAATTGAGCTCTTTCGTGTATTTTTAATGTCAAAAACAAAATGATGACAACAAAAGTGACAGTCGGTTATGTGATGCTTAAATGCTTAATGTATAACAATTTAACTAAACTCCTTAGATTTTAGTTGACTAAAACTAGACTAAAACTAAAAACAATTCAGGCGACTAAAACTAAATCAAAACTTGCTGTCAAAATGAACACTGGAGCAGTGGGAATGTGGCCGATAAAAATATAAGAATGATTTTTTAAGGATTTCAATACCTGAAAATTTGTAGTATTTATTTGAAACAATACTCACAAGATCAAAGAAAACCAGAAAAATGTTGCAAGACAAATTGTGTTAAACTACATAATGCACTGGAAAAACTATTTTAATTAAACATGACATTTTAAAGTAGAAAAACTCAAATTGTATTTTCTTTGTAAAACAAACTCCAATAGTCGTTGTTTTATTTACAACTTAAGGAATTTTTACAAATTGTTCAGACCTGAAGGAATTTGTCATTAAAAAGTCTTTAGAGTAAAAAAAAAAAAATTCATTATTATTATTTTTAATTTTCTATGCAAATTAACTCAAATTAACTATTCAAGTCATCTGACGATTATTTCTGTATGTACCTGTGTATTTACTTTATATTTTTTGTTCTTATTTTTGATTTAATTTTTTCTATCATTTTTCTTTGTGTGTGTGTTATATTTGATGCTCTGTTCTTGTCTATAGGTTGACTTTTTAACACTTCTGTCAAGGGTCTGCAGATGAAAAACAGCCCTTTGAGCTAATTCTGGCACATTTACATTTGTGTTTATTAATGTGCACAGCCCCTGTAAATAAATACAATGTTTAAAAAATTAAAAAATTCCCAATATCGTGCAGCTCCAGTCCTTGTGAGACAGCGTCCAGGAAGAAGTTATGGGATGGTCTCTGGCGCTGGTCTGTCCTGTCCTGCTGCCACACTGATAATGGTGCAGTAATGCAGTGCTGCGCTAATGTAATGCACCAATACATCAACTAAACACACTTCACTGCTTCTGTTCATCCTAAACACATCACACTTTCCCTCCACACACAGCACAGAAAACCACTCATGACTCACCAATCCCAACAGTTTCCGCTCGCGCTTCACATCCCAAAAAAGCTGTTTAACAAAAGTCCGGATGATAAACACCATTCGTTCCCGTCTGTGGGCGAACAAACACAATTGCCTGAGAAAGAATAAATAGCCTCAATTAAATACATCAGAAGAGGAGGACATACTCAGGTCCTACACTGATCAGGCATAACATTATGACCATCTAGCTTCTGCCTTCTTCCCATAGTGCCATGTGTTCCACAGGTATAATGCAAACTGAGATGCTCTGTGTATTCTGAGCCCTTTCTATCAGAACCAGCATTAACTTCTTGAGCAGTTTGAGCTCCAGTAGCTCGTCTGTTTGATCACACGGGCATCAATGAGCCTCGGCCGCCCATGACCCTGTGGCCGGTTCTCCACTGGTCCTCCATGACCCTGTGGCCGGTTCTCCACTGGTCCTTCATGACCCTGTGGCCGGTTCTCCACTGGTCCTTCATGACCCTGTGGCCGGTTCTCCACTGGTCCTTCATGACCCTGTGGCCGGTTCTCCACTGGTCCTCCATGACCCTGTGGCCGGTTCTCCACTGGTCCTTCATGACCCTGTGGCCGGTTCTCCACTGGTCCTTCATGACCCTGAGGCCGGTTCTCCACTGGTCCTTCATGACCCTGTGGCCGGTTCTCCACTGGTCCTTCATGACCCTGTGGCCGGTTCTCCACTGGTCCTTCATGACCCTGTGGCCGGTTCTCCACTGGTCCTTCATGACCCTGTGGCCGGTTCTCCACTGGTCCTCCATGACCCTGTGGCCGGTTCTCCACTGGTCCTTCATGACCCTGTGGCCGGTTCTCCACTGGTCCTCCATGACCCTGTGGCCGGTTCTCCACTGGTCCTTCATGACCCTGTGGCCGGTTCTCCACTGGTCCTTCATGACCCTGTGGCCGGTTCTCCACTGGTCCTTCATGACCCTGTGGCCGGTTCTCCACTGGTCCTTCATGACCCTGTGGCCGGTTCTCCACTGGTCCTTCATGACCCTGTGGCCGGTTCTCCACTGGTCCTTCATGACCCTGTGGCCGGTTCTCCACTGGTCCTTCATGACCCTGTGGCCGGTTCTCCACTGGTCCTTCATAACCCTGTGGCCGGTTCTCCACTGGTCCTCCATGACCCTGTGGCCGGTTCTCCACTGGTCCTTCATGACCCTGTGGCCGGTTCTCCACTGGTTTTAACATAGTGATTGGGTTGTTTTTACCCAGCAATTGGGTTGTTTTAACCCAGAAAATGGGTTGTTTTAACCCTGCGATTAGGTTGTTTTAACCCAGAAAATGGGTTGTTTTAACCCAGCAATTGGGTTGTTTTAACCCTGCGATTAGGTTGTTTTAACCCAGCAATTGGGTTGTTTTAACCCAGCAATTGGATTGTTTTAACCCAGCAATTGGGTTGTTTTAACCCAGCAGTTAGGTTGTTTTAACTCAGCAGTTGGGTTGTTTTAACCCAGCGATTAGGTTGTTTTAACCCAGCAATTGGATTGTTTTAACCCAGCAATTGGGTTGTTTTAACCCAGCAATTGGATTGTTTTAACCCAGCAATTGGGTTGTTTTACCCAGCGATTAGGTTGTTTTAACCCAGCAATTGGGTTGTTTTAACCCAGCAATTGGATTGTTTTAACCAAGCAATTGGGTTGTTTTAACCCAGCAATTGGGTTGTTTTAACCCAGCAATACCCAGTAATTGGATTGTTTTAACCCAGAAATTGGATTGTTTTAACCCAGAAATTGGGTTGTTTTAACCCAGCAGTTGGGTTGTTTTAACCCAGCAATTGGGTTGTTTTAACCCAGCGATTAGGTTGTTTTAACCCAGCAAATGGGTGGTTTTAACCCAGCAATTAGGTTGTTTTAATCCAGCAATTGGTTTATTTTAACCCAGCAATTGGGTTGTTTTAACCCAGCAATTGGATTGTTTTAACCCAGCAATTGGGTTGTTTTAACCCAGCAATTGGGTTGTTTTAACCCAGCAATACCCAGCAATTGGATTGTTTTACCCCAGTGAATGGGTTGTTTTAACCCAGCAATTGGATTGTTTTAAACCAGCAATTGGGTTGTTTTAACCCAGCAATTGGATTGTTTTAACCCAGCAATTGGGTTGTTTTAACCCAGCAATTGGGTTGTTTTACCCCAGTGAATGGGTTGTTTTAACCCAGCAATTGGATTGTTTTAAACCAGCAATTGGGTTGTTTTAACCCAGCAATTGGATTGTTTTAACCCAGCAATTGGGTTGTTTTAACCCAGCAATTGGATTGTTTTAACCCAGCAATTGGGTTGTTTTAACCCAGCAATTGGATTGTTTTAACCCAGCAATTGGGTTGTTTTAACCCAGCAATTGGATTGTTTTAAACCAGCAATTGGGTTGTTTTAACCCAGCAATTGGATTGTTTTAACCCAGCAATTGGGTTGTTTTAACCCAGCAATTGGGTTGTTTTACCCCAGTGAATGGGTTGTTTTAACCCAGCAATTGGATTGTTTTAAACCAGCAATTGGGTTGTTTTAACCCAGCAATTGGATTGTTTTAACCCAGCAATTGGGTTGTTTTAACCCAGCAATTGGATTGTTTTAACCCAGCAATTGGGTTGTTTTAACCCAGCAATTGGATTGTTTTAACCCAGCAATTGGGTTGTTTTAAACCAGTGAATGGGTTGTTTTAACATAGTGATTGGGTTGTTTTTACCCAGCAATTGGGTTGTTTTAAACCAGCAATTGGGCTGTTTTAATCCAGTGGTTGGGTTAAATGTTTGCTAAAAACAGCCCAATTGCAGCATTTTTGAGAGAGTATATATAGCGATTCTTTCCTTTAGTAAGCATGGCATTCTGGTTTCATTGTAATGTATATTTCAGCAGGTTTTATAAGCAGAAGGGCTGCGCTTAGAACACTAAACACTGCATATCAAGACATTTACTTCAGCTAAATTTTGATAAAGCAGAATCACGCTGAGAGATTGTAATCCTTGGAGGCAATATAACACAACCAATAACTAGCAGTGTGAAATCAATCTGCGTTTCCTTCATCAGGTGTGTAAGCAGCTGACCAATGGAGTGACGTCCAGGTGAACGACAGCTGAATGTGCATTAAAGCCCTCAGCAGAATCCAGACCAGCTCTCGCATCACATCTCCTTTACACAAGACCAACACAAAATGGCTGCATTGCAAAGGGTTTATCATGACCTCTTTCAATTATTTACCTTCCAAATGTCACGGCTGTTTCTAAACTGCAGTGAATCCACCGGCTCATTCGTTTCTGAATCTTCGTTCTGATGAAGACATTCACACACACCAGGGCTGTGGAAATATCACAGCAGCACATCCCATAAAAACATGGGATTTCCTGCTATTCCCTTCCTCAACTCCGTGATTTCATCTGCAATGTCAATTAACCAGCTCTACATATTTAATAATCAGATTATTACTGCGTTAGGATATTGATGCTCTGATAATATGATCAGATAATCTGAGCATGACTGAATATTACACCTTTCGTCTCAAATGCCAGTGATTACGGAAAATCAAAGGTTGGCTGGGTATGAAAATCTAGTCTGAGCAATGCAAGAATCACCAGATTTGGTTTGAATCAACTTCATGAAAACAGCACAAAGGTTTACAAGAACATAATTACATCTGAATGTATGAATGAAGGAAGGAAGGAAGGAAGGAAGGAAGGAAGGAAGGAAGGAAGGAAGGAAGGAAGGAAGGAAGGAAGGAAGGAAGGAAGGAAGAGAGGAAGGAAGGATGGAAGGAAGAGAGGAAGGAAGGATGGAAGGAAGAGAGGAAGGAAGGATGGAAGGAAGAGAGGAAGGAAGGAAGGAAGGAAGGAAGAGAGGAAGGAAGGAAGGAAGGAAGGAAGAGAGGAAGGAAGAAAGGAAGAGAGGAAAGAAGGAAGGAAGAGAGGAAGAGGAAGTAAGGAAGAGAGGAAGGAAGAGAGGAAGGAAGGAAGGAAGGAAGGAAGGAAGGAAGAGAGGAAGGAAGGATGGAAGGAAGAGAGGAAGGAAGGAAGGAAGGAAGAGAGGAAGGAAGAAAGGAAGAGAGGAAAGAAGGAAGGAAGAGAGGAAGGAAGAGAGGAAGAAAGGAAGGAAGGAAGGAAGGAAGAGAGGAAGGAAGGAAGGAAGGAAGAGAGGAATAGAGGAAGGAAGGAAGGAAGGAAGGAAGGATGGAAGGAAGGAAGGAAGGAAGGAAGGAAGGAAGAGAGGAAGGAAGGAAGGAAGAGAGGAAGAGGAAGGAAGGAAGGAAGGAAGGAAGAGAGGAAGGAAGAGAGGAAGGAAGGAAGAAAGAGAGGAAGGAAGGAATGAAGGAAGAGAGGAAGGAAGGAAGGAAGGAAGGAAGAGAGGAAGAGAGGAAGGAAGGAAGAGAGGAAGAGAGGAAGGAAGGAAGAGAGGAAGAGAGGAAGGAAGGGAGGAAGAGAGGAAGGAAGAGAGGAAGGAAGGAAGGAAGAGAGGAAGAAAGGAAGGAAGGAAGGAAGGAAGAGAGGAAAGAAGGAAGGAAGGAAGGAAGGAAGGAAGGAAGAGAGGAAAGAAGGAAGGAAGGAAGGAAGGAAGGAAGGAAGGAAGGAAGGAAGGAAGGAAGGAAGGAAGGAAGGAAGGAAGGAAGGAAGGAAGGAAGGAAGGAAGGAAGAGGGGAAGAGAGGAAGGAAGGAAGAGAGGAAGGAAGAGAGGAAGGAAGAGGGGAAGAGAGGAAGGAAGGAAGAGAGGAAGGAAGAAAGAAAGGAAGAGAGGAAGAGAGGAAGGAAGAGAGGAAGGAGGGAAGGAAAGAAGGAGGAAGAAAGAAGTTTAAATCTAATTTTATCAGATTTTTTTCTATTTTATAATAGAAAATCATAAAAAACATGTGGTATAAATCACATGATATATGATAGATATGATATATGATTATGATTATGATATATTATATGATAGATATGATTATGATATATTATATGATAGATATGATTATGATTATGATTATGATATATGATATATTATATGATTATGATTATGATATGATGATATGAAGCCGGCCTGAGATCAGTGAGCTCCCCCAGCACAGAGCGGCTGAAGCTGCTGAAGAACACACTCAAACTCTTCATCACTGATCGAGATTAAATCACAACATTAATGGAGAACATCAGTGATGCGCGCGAGAACATCTGCAGCTCGAGCCGCCGTGATCAAACAGAGCAACAGGTCCACACACACACACACACACACACACACCTCCAGCAGGACGCGCGCTCACCAAGAGCCGGGGATATAAGTGTGTGTCGCGAACGGTTTGAAAGCCTCTTTTTCCTCAGACACTGCGGACTGCGGGTGTGGTGACTGCATCAGCTCTCTCTCTCACACACACACACACACGCACGCGCGCGCGCAGCATTTAAACAGCAGTGCAACGATAGCAGATAATAGAGAACAGCTGCAGTAAATAAACACCCATACACGAGCCAATCCAATCAACACAACATCACATCGCAATGCATTCCCGGTTAAACGCGCGCGGCAGAATAACAACGCGCTCCGACCTCCCAGTCGATGGAGTCCCAGTCGGCGGTGAACATTCGGCGGCTGTGAGCTCGCGCGCTCGGCGCCACTACGGACGATCGGATGGCATCGCGCGGCACAAATCCTCGTCAGATCGCGTCCACGCGGCGATATTCCCAGCGTGAGCGCGAGCGCGCCGCGGAGATGCTGCTCGTCGAGCCGCGCTGCCGTGAGGAATGAAACAAGTGCCCTCACACACACTCGCTAATCACCCACAAACCCACAACACACTGACGCGTGTTCCGCGCGCGCGCTGGCTCATCCAGAAACTTGGGCTTGCATTCTGAGGACGAGCATTTCTATCATAATCAGACGCGAGAAGAAGCGCGTGACGCACCTGACGCGGCTTTACTTCTGTGTCATGACGCATCTCTTCACTTGTTTAGTGTTTGCATCGCTGTTACACTTTCACAGACCGTTTTAATGCGTAATGCATGCGTGCATATGCTTATTGCATTGTTTGCCTATATAAATGCACGTGCGTAATGGTCACGTGCACACACCGTTCGCCCTTGCAACGATGCTATTTACACTCGTGTTTGCACAGTCAATAGCGCGAGACTCTTACCATGAGCACGGCGAGGTTGTTGTGGTGCGCGCAGTGGATGATGGTCGTGTTGTGCGCGGAGCCCGTTATCTGGCAGCCTTCCGCGCGCCAGCCGCCGTGTCCATCCAGCAGGTCGAAATCCCAGTATGCCGCGGTGGGGTCTACACCCAACGAGAAGTGCCGGAGAGCGACGGTAACCGGCTGCACGGGGCTCCCGGGGCTACACCCATCTACACAGGAGAGCAACACATTGCGTCAAGTCACAAGTGTTACAAACCACACACACGCATGCATGCACGCACGTCTGAGGCGTGCGATATCCCTCAATCGAACTCGTGCAACTGTTGCAACATCGCACGCGCTTCCCTCATAATTCTCAAAATGTGTCTTAAAGCAACTCATGCGTGCGTGCGTGCGTGTGTGTTGACACAAAAAAAGCGAATGCATGGAAAAAAATGCAGCATTACCTAATTTGGTGAACGCAACTGGTGTCGAAACGCTCCTGCGCTTCCCATCATCCGCGAGATTTGACGAATTCCCCGTGCACGGAAAGAGTTTTCCATTGCGGAAGACGATCAGCTGCAGCTTACAGGTGGAGTTCTGCCCGGAGCGAGTCTGGTCAGCCAGCGGGAAGTGTATGGACGCGATGGCCACCGTGTTCTGGGAACGGGGAGATGGGAATGAGACATGCGGGAGATGCGCAGATGTGTCCGCGTCTCTCTTCCTGAGCTGGAGGAAGCAGGGTTTCTCCTTCCCTCTGCCGCAGAGCGGGAATGATTCTGACCAGCACAGCTCACACAACAGCAGACCGCTTAAAGCAGCAGCACCTAACCCTCCTCATCATCCTCATCCTCATCCTCAGTGTCCGAGGGGACGCGCGTCAATCCTGAAGGGACGCGCGCGTGTTATCCTGGCCTTCTCACACACATGTTAGATTAACGCCATAAGCAGATGTTGATGCACAAACTGAAGATGTGCCAAAGCCGAAACACTTTAAAATGCTTTAGCTGGAGTTAAACCAGAGACTAATCCTCAGCTTCACTTTATGGAGGAACTCAAGAGTTAAAGGACAGCGAGTGTGTGCAGTGATTGCAGCGCCAGCTGAAGATACCAGAGAGACTGCTTACTGTATTATTATCAGAAATATATCTATATATACACACATTAGAGGTAAATGATAAAATATATACACACAGACATGCACACACACACAGACACAGACACGCACACACACAGACATGCATGCACACACACAGACACACAGACATGCACACACACACACACACACACACACACACACAGACACAGACACGCACAGACACACACACACACACACACACACACACACACACACACACACACACACACACACACACACACACACACACACACACACACACACACACACACACAGACATGCACACACACAGACATGCACACACACACACACACATACACACACAGACACGCACACACACACACACACACACACACACAGACATGCACACACACAGACACACAGACATGCACACACACACACACACACACACACAC